>NC_090933.1:262743072-263046102 GCF_040938575.1 Ambystoma mexicanum | reverse complement strand
GGTGGGGCAGCACCACTCCACTGGAACTCTTCTGGAAGCAGGAACTCTTTTCTTACCTAGGCGGGGCTGTGGAAGGAGACGCCTCATCACTCCAAGGCTATTTAAACCACACCCGATTGATGAAACGTGCTTCGCGTTATTCTGCATCTGCAGCAGAACGCTCACCGAGTCTGCTCCAGCTTTCTTCTTTAGATCCTGAACCTGCAAGAATTATACTCACCATTCCGGTACCCGAGCAACATCAGCACCTGCAAAAGATCAGAAACAACAGGTTAGCAGAACGAACTTTCACACACAGTGTATGCTTACCTGATCCATCGGCAGCGGCCGTGTCTCACGCTGCTCCTTCGCCTGCAGAGACGAACAGCACTATTTTACTTACCGGCACGCCGTGCATTCCGGATTCTTCACGCTGCATCTGCACAAAGATAAACAGCATTATTCTACTTACCGGCACGCTGTGCATTTCGGATTCTTCACGCTGCATCTTCACCTGCATAGACAACAGCACTCACCGGCACGTGGCGGATTCCGGATTTCTTCTTTCTGCATCGTCGCCTGCAAAGACAAAGAAAGAGACAGTAAGAGCACTTGCCATACTTGCTCAATTCCAGGCGCTTCACTGCCACGCATAAAAGACTGTAAAGACTAAAGGTGTCCAGAAACTTACCGGTCGTGCAGACAACGACGGTACTCATCCTCTGAAGTCAAGAGGCTAACGTTTCACCAGTGAAGGAACTGGCAACGGCACCCTGCACTAGACGCAGATGGAGAGCCCAGCATTCACCTATCTAAGGTGAGCAAGTTGACCTGGGAGGGGGGTTCAACAGACAAGCTGGGAGGAGAGAGATAGGGACATTCAACAACCCAGACCTTTAATCCCCATATTATTTCACCTGCAGAAACCTCACCTTTCGAGTTCGACACATAGTGCGGAGAGGTTCGACCCCAGAAGCCAACCGAATCCTGCACATCACGTTTCGTGTTACGGACACCTTCCTGCCAAGACCCGCGCCTCCGTGGGAATCAGGTGAGCGTTACAGCCTGGTGGTGGGTGCCCCTGCACTGCTGGGGGGTGGGGGTGGTGGGAGACATGGATGGGGACCTGGTGGAGGCTGCCCCTGGTGACTGGGCGGGGTGGGGGTGGTGGGAGACATGGGTAGGGTCCTGCTGGCAGGTGCCCCACAATGCTGGGGGTGGGGGTGCAAGGGGACAGGAGTTGGTGATCATTGGTGCAAGGAGACATGTGCCTTTGCTGGGGGGCATGCCCATGTTGGGTGGGCTGCCTTCGGGACATGGCCAGGGATGCAGGGTAGTCCCCTGTGGTGTGGGCTGCCTGCAGGGGCCGTGGAGGGTGTACAGGGAACACCTGGGAGGACCCACACTGGCAAATCACATGTAGGACTCCCCGGCACCCCTGAAATACACGTACCCTGCTGAAATCGCGTGTAAAACTTCGTGCGCACCCCTGTAATACCCGCACGCAGCCCAATCGCATGTAAAACTTCGCGCGCACCCCTTTAATACCCGCACGCAGCCCAATCGCGTGTGAAAATGTGCGTGCACCCCTGTAATACCCGCACGCAGCCCAATCACGTGTAAAACTTTGCGCGCACCCCTAATACCCGCACGCAGCCCAATCGCGTGTACAACTTTGCGCGCACCCCTAATACCCGCACGCAGCCCAATCGCGTGTGAAACTTTGCGCGCACCCCTAATACCCAAACGCAGCCCAATCGTGTGTGGAACTTCCCGCGCACCCCTGGAATACACGCGCCCAGGCCAATCGCATGTGGAACTTCCCGCGCACCCCTGAAATACACGCGCCCAGGCCAATTGCGTGTGGAACTTCCCGCGCACCCCTGAAATACACGCGCCCAGGCCAATCGCGTGTGGAACTTCCCACGCACCCCTGAAATACACGCGCCCAGGCCAATCGCGTGTGGAACTTCCCGCGCACCCCTGAAATACATGCGCCCAGGCCAATCGCGTGTGGAACTTCTCACGCACCCCTGAAATACACGCGCCCAGGCCAATCGCGTGTGGAACTTCCCGCGCACCCCTGAAATACACGCGCCCAGGCCAATCACGTGTGGAACTTCTCATGCACCCCTGAAATACACGCACATGCTCCCCCAGGGCCGATCGCGTGTGAAACCACCCGCGAGCCCCTGAAATACACGCGCCCAGGCCAATCGCGTGTGGAACTTCCCGCGCACCCCTGAAATATACGCGCCCAGGCCAATCACGTGTGGGACTTCCCGCGCACCCCTGAAATACACGCGCCCAGGCCATTCGCGTGTGGAACTTCACGCGCACCTTGAAATACACGTACCCTGCTGATATCGCGTGTGGAACTTCACACGCACCCCTGAAATACGCGTACCCTGCTCGCACGGGGCCAATCGCGTGAGGTACTTCCCGCGCACCCCAGTGATACACGTAGCCCGCTTGCTGTGCTGGGTCAGGGTTAACGCAGCCCTTTGCGCTGGATTGGGTATGTTGATGGCTTTTCCCTGCACGGGAGGCGTTCTTGGGGGCGTAACTGGCGCTGATGCAGGGTTGCTGCGCCACTGTGCGCCACGGCTGGTTTTGGTGGCTGGAATCCATTAATACGCTGTGCGCGGAAATGGATTTCAGCGCACGCGGCTGGCGCAGGGATTCGCACGCGCACACTGTGCGCCAGCCGCGTGCGCCACTTGTGCGCTGAATTCTATGAATTACCCCCATAGTGTTTTTGGAATAAAACGACAATTGGACTACTGTGCTGGAATGGTGAAATTCACTATAAACTCACAGGAAGATCCACAAGAATTTCTAATGTACTTACTACAAGTACTGGAAAACAAAAACATACCTATAAATGAAATCTTTCAGATTTCATACATGTGGAAACATACATGCACTCTCTGCAACAATGTGACACAAGAAGAAATCCCCAATGAACGCTTCATATATATATCAATACCAAATTGTGAATCCATTCCATTTCAGCAACTTGTACAAAATGCAAACCATGGTAGATAATGCTCTACCTGCAATTCAGATAATCGCTCCACGTTAGTAATACAAACACATAGTAAATACGTAATACTAATGCTTCTACGTTACAATGCAGATGGTACCAAAAACAACTGCAAGCTGACTGGATTCACACATGGTCAAATATCACTTGGTAAGAAAACCTTCACAACAATAGGTATAATCTACCACGCAGGAGCCACAACCAATTCAGGGCACTACACTGCATACATAAAAAAGAAATGGGGATAGTTTGAAAGTAATGATAGTAACATTACTCTAAAGCAGAGATTACCAGCAAATCTTACAAACGCTTATTTGATGTTCTTAAAAACAAAATTTGATAAATAAACTGTATTTAAACCTTTAAGTAAATTTGTGTTACAAAAATATAAACTGTTAGAATACTCCAAAAGCTATCTAACTGCTCAAAGATTCTACAACAACTAATCAGATAAATGAATACCACTAAATTAGACCAAAAAATACACAGTTAGAATACGTCAATTGGTATCTAACTGTCCCAAAATTATAAATGTGTGTTAAAATAATATAAACTGTTAGAATACTCCAAAAGCTATCTAACAGCTCAAAGATTCTACAACAACTAATCAGATAAATGAATACCACTAAATTAGGCCAAAAAATACACAGTTAGAATACTCCAATTGGTATCTAACTGTCCCAAAATTTAACAATATCCAAATAGGTAAATGAAAACCACTACAATATATGAAAAAAATAGACAGTTAGAATACGCCAATTGGTATCTAACTGCTCCAAAATTTTATGATATCTAAACAAATGAAGAATATGTTACTGTTCCAAAAGAAATACAACAAAGCAAAGTATAAAGCATTAGCCAGAAACAACAAGTGAACACTGAAAACAAACAAACAAATAAACTGTAGCATAACAGAAAAAGGGTTTTTTTTAAATCCAACATGGATTTTTTTTTCTCCCACAGACCCAATGATTTTAGCAACAAATACAGAAACTGAGCAAATTGCACAGTACTCTGATTTGTACTCTACTAAATATGAGGGTGGAAAAAAAATAAAAGTATATTGCTTATACAATGTAATAAGTCATTACAAAATACTAATACTAACATGCTATTTTCTTTTATCACAGAAATGAAGAAAAAAAACATGGACTCCCATTACTAGACCAAACAGTAAGTATAGAATAATAAGGACAACCATAGCAGCACATCACATCCATAGTATCTAATACCTTTGTTCCTTATACATTTGTTTTTCACCCAAAGTTATAAACAAATATGAATGTGATATGCTGCGGTGGTTGTTGCCAGGGCATAGAGTCTTGGGTGCATGGCCAAATGGCCATGCACCCAAGACTCTATGCCCTGGCAACAACCACTGCAGCATATCATATCCATAGAGTCAAACATTTCAACTATGATCTATGGGAAACTTTTAATGTCCGCGAACAATGTGAGTGTTCTTAGAACACTTTGAACTTGCCAGCGAACAATACGGACACCGTTTTCAGGACACCCCCTACGAACATTTCAGAACAACGCAATAGTTATTAGAACACTTTCAACTTAACAACGAACAATACGGACACCGTCCTAAGGACACCCCCTACGAACATTCCAGGACACCGGGAGTGCTCTCAAAAACGTCTTCAGAACACCCCCATCTTGTTTATTTGCGAACAATTCAGGACACCGCAAGTGTTCTTAGGACACATTCAACTTGACAGAGAACAATACGGACAGCGTCCTCAGGACACCCCCTACAAACATTCCAGGACACCGGGAGTGTTCTCAAAAACGTCTTCAGAACACCCCCATCTTGTTTATTTGCAAACATTTCAGGACACCGCAAGTGTTCTTAGGACACATTCAACTTGACAAAGATCAATACGGACAGCGTCCTCAGGACACCCCCTACGAACACTCCCCGGACACCGGGAGTGTTCTTAGAAGCGTCTTCAGAACACCACCATCTTGTTTATTTGCGAACATTTCAGGACACCGCGAGTGTTCTTAGGACACATTCAACTTGACAAACAACAATACGGACAGCGTCCTCAGGACACCCCCTACGAACACTTCCCGGACACCGCGAGTGTTCTTAGAAGCGTCTTCAGAACACCCCCATTTTGTTTATTTGCGAACATTTCAGGACACCGCGAGTGTTCTTAGGACAGACTCAACTTGACAGAGAACAATACGGACAACGTCCTCAGGACAACCCCTACGAACACTCCCCGGACACCGCGAGTGTTCTTAGAAGCGTCTTCATAACACCCCCATTTTGTTTATTTGCAAACATTTCAGGACACCGCGCGTGTTCTTAGAACACATTCAACTTGACAGAGAACAATACGGACAGCGTCCTCAGGACACCACCTACGAACACTCCCCGGACACCGCAAGTGTTCTTAGAACAGTTTCACTTTGCTTGCGAACAAAACAGACACATTTTGACTCCTTAGAACACCCCCTAGTCAGTTTATTTAGAAAATTTCAGAACACCCGTGATGTCCGCAAACAAATCGAACACAAAAAGAACGTCTAACACATAAAAAACACAACTTTCATCCTATCTCACACACTCCCACCCTCCCCAAACATTCCTACACACCAACACACTCTACAAAATACACATTTTGAACAAAGTTTCACCGCGCTGTCCGGGGACGTCCGCGAATTCAATATGGCGGGCGCTACCGAAAAATCTGACGCGCTTCACGCTCCACGCCGTCCAATCAGCGAACACTTTGCATGTCCGCGAACATCACGCAAGACGATTGGCCAATCAGGACACTTTCCGCGGAGCAAACAGGGAAGTGTATCCGCAAACCGAACACAGATTTCACTGTTTTTTTTACCTACTTTTTGGTCATTTTAAAAAAAAACTACTGGACGAATTTTCACCAAATTTGCAAAAGCACGCTTTCGGGACCAAGCCGCTGCTCCTGGTCCAAATTTGGTGGAAATCCGTCCAGCGGTTTGGGCTGTAGACGCAAGCAAATTTTTTTTCCCATTCACTCTATGGAGAGTGAGTATAATGTATACAAATATGAGCATATAGAGGGAAGGTAGAGTAATAAAAATAAAACTATGACAAAGTGCTGATAACCATAATGATTATCTTCATGCACAGAAAGGATTCCTCTCTTTCAAGCCTGTATCTTCCGCTATGTACATGTTTCATATATGATGTGACAGGACCCCAAGTCTACAAATATAATACCTTTTGAATTTTTACTTCCTGACTGTTACTGTAGAAAACTATGTGGCTTCGATATGTCAGTAAAGGATAAAAAGGGAGAGCCAGCCATGTGATGTCATCAGTTATGTCATCAATGACATTTGTGATGTCATCTTTGATGTCCTGGGTGTTAGTGTTAGCAGTGCACAGTGGCGCGAGTTATGGTTGCTTATGTTACCATAACTGGCGAATTTCAAGGGTTTTTCGGTTTTACTTGGAACCATAACGTCCCTTTAACAAAGTTTTTTCACTGAATTTCATAGGTTTTTAGTAACACAACTTAACCATAATATCCCTGACATGTAACATAGAACATACTAACCCCCTCGTAGTGATTTTCATGTCCGCGGACTACCGCCATGTCCGCGGACACATCGAAAATCTGAGCGTGGTGAATGTAAATTTAAATAGTGTGCCCCATTTCCCCTTTGAAGTTGGCTCTGAAAAGAGCCGTTTTTTTTTTTTTACAGATGCTTGACAGACACCTGTTATTTTATATTTTTTTTCTTGTTTTTTTTTCTTACTTTACTCCTAAAATCTTCACATAACCTTCTCCAAGGCAACCCTTACATTCCAAAATAAAAAGGCATTTCCGGTAAAAGATAAAGAAACGCCATCTTCTTTAAAATTAACAGCATTACTGGCATCAATATTCTCATTGTTACAGAAGAACATACCAGCTCTAAGCATGAAGGCACACATGCCTCGGTTGATGACACACCTAGCAATGTTTTGCTGAGGACAAAAAACTGAACTATTGTCCCATATTGCCCTAGGTAGTAATCCAGAAAAAATTACTTTCGCATTTGGAAGGATCTTCACTACGGCTTGAACCAAGCATTCGAAATCAGCCAACAAAGTAGGGGCACTGACGTTGCCCAAATGGAAAGCACCATAGTGCAAAACTACCACATGCGGACTGTTCATCGTGGCCATATCCGCACAAACTTGTACAATTCCCTGCACATTGCAATCAGGCACAGTGCTCCACACCACCTCCACTCCTTTGACATCAAAGTTCTTTGCAACATGCCTGCATTCAGCGTACTTCTGTAAACCATACACAAACATATATCCGAGCACCAACACCCTGACTTTCTCCACTTCTGCCATCTTCACCACACACAGTCTCTTTCAACACAAATCCACAACCTCGACATCTGATTGGCTGATCCGTACAGTCTTCTTTCCATGTTGGATTTCCTGGAAAAACCCGGATTAACCACGCCCTGTCCACGAACAGCCGCGGTGTCCGCGGACGGCATCCACTTTACTCTCTGTACCATTCCCTCATTGCATACAGCTAAGCAATCACACAATACGAATAACGTCCTCAGAACACCCCCATTTTGTGAATTTTCCAACATTTCAGGACAATTATCATTTCATTATTCTACATATTAACATTTCAAATATTATACTTTTATCTTGTACTCTGCACACAATGCTATCTTTCTCCATTAGCAGCTCAGTATACTACATAGAATCCCATAATACAATGCTATTTATTGATATAAATGCATCGTTCAAAGCACTAATAACGGTATGATATTTATTGCAATATCCTTGACACTTTTTTTGGAATATTATAATGAAAATCCCTACTACACAAATTCCATGAAAAGTACATACACATGTGATGTCATCAGTGATTTCATCAATGACATTTGCGATGTCATCTTTGATGTCCTGGGTGTTAGTCTTAGCAGTGCATGGTGTTGGCGCGAGTTATTTTTCATAGCTTACCATAACTTGCTATTTTCAGGGTCTTTTGGCTGTACTTAGAACCATAACGTCCTTTAAACAAACTTTTTTTAATATCACCCAAACAATATACAAACATGGCATGCAAAAACCAACTTCCACAGATGGCTTTACACATAATGTTGCAAAGTAAGAATTTATGCTCGTTCACAGTGAAGGTCAGCTGCTTCATTTTTTTCTCGGGCCCCGGAGAGGCTCACGAAGCAGACTATAAGGTTGTATTGTGTTTTGACCTTGACAGACAGAGATTGTGATGAAAGACTTCTCTTGAAGGAGTGTTGCTAAAACGTAAGAGAAGATAAAGATGACATTTCTGAAACGAAACCACTTTTACATATTATATCACTATGCGAAAGATCGTTGGCACACGCGGAGTCGTATTTTCGGACTGCACCACTCGTAGACAATGGAAATTGCAATTGTACTGTAAGTAACCCTTTACATTACTTTATACCAAATATAATTACAATAGCGTAGCATTAAAGACCGCTGAAGTTGAACTTATTCGTTGAAAGTGGCATAATGTTTTCTACCGCGCACTATCACCGCCGAATTGATCCCCTGTCGTTTAGAGGGCTCTGAAAAAGGCAGACGACACAGAGTGTGTTAATATAAATAATTTAACCCGTCTATAGACGGTCAAGCGCTCTACTCGCTGTGCCACTTCACTGTAGCCTGTCAAGTGGCACAGCGAGTACAGCGCTCGCTTTGACATCCGTGCAGCTAACGCAAGTTCGAATCCCGGCAAGCCCAAACTCAGCCTTTCATCCTTCCGTGGTCGATAAATGAGCACCACACACCGTGGTTAATAATAAGCACCACTTAGATACCTCACAGTTCTTAGCGCTATATGAATGGGAAAATATTATTATTTTATTATTAACATACTCTGTTGCACTATCTTCGATAGCAAATAGTTTCACGCCCTAATAAATAAAATGATGATTTTTAATGAAGAACGGCTGGTGAGACTAATTTATGTTTTTTAAAACAGGTACGTGGCCCCGTTTTGTCTATGTCACGATTTACAGACTCCAGCGGATGGGGTCTTCAACTGCCAGGTGCAAGTCCAAATTTGCAACTTCATGACCCTCACCATTTTATGGGACAATCGCCAAGGACCAATATGCCCTTACGCAGTACTAGCGGCTACAAACAACATACCAACCAATAGGGTGGTCTAATGGCTCGTTGTTGGAGCAACCTTCCGATTATCAGAGAGACAATTTACTGCTTTTATCATAAACCAACAGCCTATCTACCGCAAAGGAACAACGCGTGGCTCCAAATAAACTTTTGCTGATCGACAGCAGAGACAATAGCAAATCGCTGAATATTCACTAAACATTTCATGTGAAATAAATGTACTTTACCAAATGTACAATCCTGCTGTTTACTTTTAAACCACAGTTTCATATTCCGAATTGTGGCGCACTGAGTTGTAACCTGATCTAACACTCTCTGTACCGCAAAGGAACATCGCGTGTCTCAACATGAACTTTTGCGGATCGACAACAAAGACAAATGCAAATTGCTGAATATTCTGTAAACATTTGATGTCAAATAAATGTACTTTACAACATTTACAATCTTGCTCTTTGCTTTTAAATCACAGTTTCATATTCTGAATTGTGGCGCGCTGTGTTGTGACATAATGTGTGTTGTCTTCCGGGTTCTGTGTAAAGTCGCGTAGTACTGGAGACGACTGGGCGCGTTTCATTACGCACCCTGTAACGTCACGGAGAAAGGCGGGGAATATGAATGCTTTGATAATATCAGGCTTAGTGGCGGGAGATATGATTTAGTGTCGCAAAAGCAAGTCAGCCAGGTCAATAGCGCCAGTCATAGGATTATCACATAATGTCGACGCACACCAGCCGGATTTATCGTTTCTTTAGTGGACAAAAAGTCGGTTCACGCCCCTAGGAAATTGTACTATTAGCGAACAAAAGGAGTGCTCTTAAAACACTTTCACCCTGACAACGAACAATACAAACAACGTTCTCAGAACACCCCCATTTTGTGTAATTGCAACCATTTCGGGACACTGCGAGTGTTCTTAGAACACATTCAACTAGACAGATTACAATACGGACAGCGTCCTGAGGACACCCCCAGTTTGTGTATTTACGAACAATTAAGTACACCGCGAGTGTTCATAGCTCATTTTTACCTTCCTTGCGAACAAAAATGACACATACTCCATCCTCTAAACACCCCACCATTTAGTTTATTTACAAAATGTCAGAACAGCCGTGTTCTCCGTTGACAAATCAAACGCAACAAAAAGGTCTAGCACATAAAAAAACAAAGCATTGAACCTATCTCATACTCCCCCACCCTCCCCAAACACTCTTACACACCAACACACGGCACTAAATACAATTTTTTATCCACGTTTCACTGCGCTGTACGCGGTCGACTGCGAATACAAGATGGCGGGCGCCACAGAAAATCTGACACGCTCCACGCCCCTCGCCGTCCAATCAGCGAACACGTCTCATGTCCGCGGACATGACGCAAGCCCATGGGCCAATCGGGGTGCTGTCCGCGGAGCGAACAGGGAAGTCCGTCCGCGAAGCGAACGCAGATATCACTAATTTTTTTGCCTTACATTTTAGTCATTTTTAAAAAAACTACTGGACAGATTTACACCAAATTTACAAAAGCATGCTTTTGGGACCAGGCCGCCGCTCCTGCCGCAAATTTGGTGTAAATCCGTCCAGCGGTTCGGGCTGTAGCCGTGCGCAAAGTTTTTTCCCATTCAGTCTATGGGAAAAAAAAAGTTTTGGGACCCCCCCTATAACTTTTCCCCCCCTGGATGAATCCTCACCAAACTCAGAACTTCAGAGTGACCCAACTACTTTTTTTGCAAAGATTGGTGAGGATCCGTCCAGGGAGAGCGAAGTTATAAGACACCCAAAAAGTGCTCTTCCTATGGAAACAGCAACTTAACCATAACTACATGGCCACTTCTTTCAAGCTGAAAGTGTTCTAAGAACACTTGCTGTGTCCTGAAATGTTCGTGCATAAAGAAAATGGGGGTGTTCTGAGGATGTTGTCCGTATTGTTCGCTGGCAAGTTGAAAGTGTTCTAAGAAGACTCGTGGGGTCCTGGAATGTTCACAGGGGGTGTCCTGAAGACGTTGTCTGTATTGTTCGTTGTCAAGCTGAAAGTGTTCTAAGAACACTCGCGGTGTCCTGAAATGTTCGAAAATAAACAAAATGGGGGTGTTCTGAGGACGTTCTCCGTATTGTGTGCCTGCTTAGCTGTATCCAATGAGGGAATGGCACAGAGAATAAAGTGGAAATGGTAGAAGGGCTGTCTAAGAGTTATGCGGTCTGCGGACAGGGCGTGCTACATCCGGGGTTTTCCAGCAAATCCAGCATGGAAAGAAGACTGTAGGGATCAGCCAATCAGATGTTGAGGTTGTGGATTTGTGTTCAAAGAGACTGTGTGTAGTGAAGATGGCAGAAGTGGAGAAAGTCAGAGTGTTGGTGCTCGGAGATATGTTTGTGCATGGTTTACAACAGTATGCTCAATGCAGGCATGTTGCAAAGAATTTTGATGTTAAAGGAGTGGAGGTGGTGTGGAGCACTGTGCCTGATTGCAATGTACAGGGAATTGTACAAGTTTGTGAAGATATGGGCAGGATCAACAGTCCCCATGTTGTAGTTTTACACTATGGTGCTTTCCATTTGGGCTATGTCAGTGCCCCTACTTTGTTGGCAGATTTGGAACACTTGGTTCAAGCAGTAATGAACATCCTTCCAAATGCCAAAGTAATTATTTCTGGATTAGTACGTAGGGCAATATGGGACAATAGTTCAGTTTTTTGTCCTCAGCAAAACAATGCTAGGTGTGTAATCAACCGAGGCATGTGTGCCTTCATGCTTAGAGCTGGTATGTTCTTCTGTAATAATGAGAATATTGATTCCAGTAATGCTGTTTATTTTAAAGAAGATGGCATTTCCTTATCTTTTATGGGAAATGTCATTCTGTTTTAGAATGTAAGGGTTGCTTTGGAGAAGGTTATGTGAAGATTTTAGGAGTAAAGTAAGAAAATAAAATACTAAATAACAGGTGTCTGTCAAGCATCTGCAAAAAAACCCCCCAAAAAACGTCTCTTTTCAGAGCCAACCTCAAAGTGGAAATGGGGCACACTATTTAAATTTACATTCACCACGCTCAGATTTTCGATATGTCCGCGGACAAGGCGGTAGTCCGCGGACATCGAAATCACTAGCTAGGGGTTCAGTATGTTCTATGTTACATGTATATAAAGTCAGGGATATTATGGTTAAGTTGTGCTACTAAAAACATGAAATTCAGTGAAAAAACTTTGTTAAAAGGGACGTTATGGTTAAGTTGCGCTACTAAAAACCTATCAAATTCAGTGAAAAAACATTGTTAAAAGGGACGTTATGGTTAAGTTGCGCTACTAAAAACCTATCAAATTCAGTAAAAAAACTTTGTTAAAGGGACGTTATCGTTCAAAGTAAAACCGAAAAACCCCTGAAATTCGGCAGTTATGGTAAGATAAGCAACCATAACTCGCGCCACCGTGCACTGCTAACACTAACACCCAGGACATCAAAGATGACATCACAAATGTCATTGATGACATCGCTGATGACATCATATGTGCATTTACTTTTCATGAAAACTCTGTAGGAGGGATTCTTATAATGTTGACCAAAAAGTGTGAAGGATCATTTGAATAAATATCATGAGATAATTAGTGCATTAAGCAATGCATTGATTAAGCATTCTATTATGAAGTTCTATCCAGTATACTAAGCAACTCATGCAGAAACTTAGGCAGTGTGTGCAGTATACATGATGAAGGTGCAATATTCATAATCTTGCCATGTAGAATAATGAAATGATAACTGCTTTCTTATTAGAGTTTTGCGTACTGTGAAACATGTATAAGTAGCTAATAAAACCCACTTAATACATAATTACACTTAATACAGACAAAAAACAAAGAGACAACAACACATACAAATATAAGTATATACAGAGACAGAGAATTAAGCAAAAAAGCAGAAGTAGTAGCAGAAAGAGTTCATAACCTAACTGATTATCTTTATGCAGAGAAATGATTGCTCTGTTTCAAAGCTGCTACTTACTGTATGTATGTGTATCAAATGATGTCAGTGAACCCTAAGGAAATGAGTGTGAGTACAATGTATACAAATATGAGCATATACAGGGAAGGTATAGTAATAAAAATAAAACTATGAGAAAGTGCTGATAACTCTAATGATTATCTTCATGCACAGAAAGGATTTCTCTCTTTCAAGCCTGTGTCTTCCGCTATATATATGTTTTATATGATATGACGACCCTAAGTCAACAAATATAGTACCTTTTCAATTTTTACTTCCTGACTGTAACTGAAGAAAACTAAGTGGCTTAGATATGTTAGTAAAGGAAAAAAAGGGAGAGCCAGCCATGTGATGTCATCAGTGATGTCATCAATGACATTTGTGATGTCATCTTTGATGGCCTGGATGTTAGTGTTATCAGTGCACGGTGGCTCGAGTTGTGGTTGCTTATCTTACCATAACTGCCGAATTTCAGGGGTTTTTCGGTTTTACTTTGAACCATAACGTCCCTTTAACAAAGTTTTTTTACTGAATTTGATAGGTTTTTAGTAGCACAACTTAACCATAACGTCCCTTTTAACAAAGTTTTTTCACTGAATATATATATATATATATATACAATATATTTATATATATATATATATATATATATATATATATATATATATATATATATATATATATATATATATATATATATATTACATGGCCACAGTAGTGGCCATGTAGTTATGGTTAAGTTGGTGTTTCCATACGAAGAGCACTTTTTGGGCGGCTTATAACTTTTCTGCCCCTGGAGGAATCCTCTCCAAACTTTGCAAAAAAAGTATATGGCCCACTCTGAATTTTCTTGCAAAGATTGGTGAGGATTCGTCCAGGGGGGTCAAAGTTATAGGGGGGGTCCGGGTCCCAAAACTTTTTTTCCCCCATAGACTGAATGGGATTTTTTTTTTGCTCGCGCCTACAGCCCAAACCGCTGGACGGATATTCAATGAATTTGGACCAGGAGCAGCGGCTTGGTCCCGAAAGCCTGCTTTTGCAAATCTGGTGAAAATACATCCAGTAGTTTTTTTTAAAATGACCAAAGAGTAGGTAAAAAAAAATTAGTGATATCTGTGTTCGGTCCGCGGACACACTTCCGTGTTCGCTCCGCGGACAGTGTCCTGATTGGCCGAGCGGCTTACGTCATGTCCACGGACATGCAGCGTGTTCACTGATTGGATGGTGTGAAGCGTGAAGCGCGTCAGATTTTGGATTCACAGACGTCCGCGGACAGCGCAGTGAATGTTTGTTCAAAATGTGTATTTAGTAGAGTGTTTTGGTGTGCAGGAGTGTTTGGGGAGGATGGGAGGGTATGAGATAGGTTAAATGTTGTGCTTTTTTATGTGGTAGACGTTCTTTTTGTGTTCGATTTGTCTGCGGACATCACAGGTGTTCTGAAATGTTCTAAATAAACTGAATGGGGGGTGTTCTGAGGACTCAATATGTGTCCGTTTTGTTCGCAAGCAAGCTGAAACTGTTCTAAGAACACTTGTTGTGTCCTGAAATGTTCGCAAAAAAAAAAAAATGGGGGTGTTCTGAGGACGCTGTCCGTATTGTTCTTTGTCAAGTTGAATGTGTTGTAAGAACACTCGCGGTGTCCTAAAATGTTCGTAAATAAACAAAATGGGGGTGTTCTGTGGACGCTGTCCGTATTGTTCTTTGTCAAGTTGAATGTGTTCTAAGAACACTCATGGTGTCCTGAAATGTTCGCAAAAAAACAAAATGGGGGTGTTCTGAGGACGCTGTCCGTATTGTTCCTTGTCAAGTTGAATGTTTTCTTAGAACACTTGCGGTGTCCTGAAATGTTCGCAAATAAACCAAATGGGGGTGTTCTGAGGACAGTGTCCGTATTGTTCGTTGTCAAGTTGAAAGTGTTCTAAGAACTCTCGCGGTGCCCTGAAATGTTCGCAAATAAACCAAATGGGGGTGTTCTGAGGACGGTGTCCGTATTGTTCGTTGTCAAATTGAAAGTGTTCTAAGAACTCTCGCGGTGTCCTGAAATGTTCGTAGGGGGTGTCCTGAAGAGGCTGTCCGTATTGTTCGCTGGCAAGTTGAAAGGGTTCTAAGAAGACTGGAAATGTCTGCGGACATTAAAAGTTTCCATAGGCCATAGTTGAAATGTTTGACTCTATGGGTGTGATATGCTGCGGTGGTTGTGGCCAGGGCATAGAGTGTTGGGTGCATGACCATTTGGTCTGCATTGTAACGTAGAAGCATTAGTATTACGCATTTACTATGTGTTTGTATTACTAACATGGAGCGATTATCTGAATTGCAGGTAGAACATAATCTACCATGGTTTGCATTTTGTACAAGTTGCTGAAATGGAATGGATTCACAATTCGGTATTGATATATAGATGAAGCGTTCATCGGGGATTTCTTCTTGTGTCCCATTGTTGCAGAGAGGGCATGTATGTTTCCACATGTATGAAATCTGGAAGATTTCATTTATAGGTATGTTTTTTCTTTTTCAGTACTTGTAGTAAGTACATTAGAAATTCTTGTGCATCTTCCTGTGAGTTTATAGTGAATTTCACCATTCCAGCACAGTAGTCCAATTGTTGTCTTATTCCATAAACACTATACGTGTTGTCAGGATTATTTGCTGCATTTCTGTGAAGTAGTAACATTTGCATACACAATGGGTCTGTACTGTGTAAGTAAATGTTGTCAACAATTGGTGGTAAATGACATAGAATATTCATTGCTACATTTGCGTAGCAACTTACACCAACTATATTTGTGAGTTTAAATGGACCAGGTAGTTCTGTATCTGACTGCTTTTTTTGGAGTTTGTCTTCCTTCTGTGAAGAAGTACCTGGTTTACTTTCCCTAATTGATTCTTTTTTGCTTGTGGTACTTGATGAAGTATTACTTTCTTTTACTCTCTTTGGAGGATTTGCAGTGACATCCTGTTGCATTGTTTAGATGGGGGGTGTATAGTGAGCGAAGTCTATTGTATTCTAAAATGCAAGGAATATCAGCGTTTATTTTACTTGCATCAAAGTTGATTAGAAATAGACCCTCAAGCGTACGTAAGCGTGACAGTGCGACGTAGCTCATGCCTTCTCTAAAGACTGTGTTACCAATATCTATAATTGCTTTGTCTAGGGTAAGACCTTGTGATTTATGAATCGTGACGGTGTATGCAAGAGTTAGAGAAAATTGTTCTCTGCGTACATACATGTCTTTGAAGAGAAGGAATCGAGCTGTTGAGCGTCCTATCCTTTTTACTTCTGAAAGTTTGTCAAAGAGTATATTGACAAAATGAATTTTGTTGTCACGTGGGTATGTTTGAAAGCCAACAACTGTACCCAGTGCTCCATTAACTAGTCCTTGGTCCACGTCAAGGTTACGTTTAAGCATTACTCTGCAATTTAAGGATAATTTTAATATCTTTTCTAAGCCTGCTGTGTTTGAGATGGATTTTTCTAAACTATTTAGTCTTGTTGTGGCTTGGTCACACATGGATAGTGTCATACCATGTACATCTAGTTTGTCTGTGGCGCTAATTTCCATTATTGGTTGCATTTCTTTACTTAACATTAACATTATTTCATTGAATTTGAAACAGCTTGCAAGAGTTGACATTAAGGCCATACAATTGACATTTTTGTGGGCTAATTGTTCCATAACATCTGTAGAACATGCATTATCGCCATAAAGTGCATTCATTTGCCGGGTTTTCAATATTGCTTCTGCTTCTTTAGAAAGTATAACAACTCTGATACTTTTTAAGATGTTGGCATAAGTGAGATCTGCAGATTGCCGCATGTTTCTGTTAATTCTCTCTATTGGAAATGTTGCCAAAGGTTGACATTTCCAATGCTGCCAACAGTTTTACGGCAGAGTTTGTGTCCTAATGTTTTAAAAATAGGCTCCCCTTTTACTGATGTCAATTGAAGAAGATCTCCGAAAACAATAATGTGTTTTCCTGCAAAGAGCTCTTCATAGTTTGTTTTGAGTACTTCTTGTAATCTGAGGTGAATCAAAGCCAACATTAGGTTGGAGACCATGCTCACTTCATCTATTAGTTGCATTTTCATTTGGTTCAATACTCTGCGTAGTTCCATTGCAGCTTCTGCAGAAAGTGTGTAATAGTCTAATTTGTTCTGGTGTTCTACTGGCAATCAGTGTAAAGTGACACCACCTATGTTTTAGGCAGCTAAACCTGTGGGGGCAGTGAAAACAGCTGACAGTTTGTTGTTTGTCAATTGTTGAAGGAACTTTCTTATGATTTTGATTAGGAATGTGTTGCCAGAACCAGCTTCACCACTGACGTACAGTAGTATAGGTTTATAATTATAGCAGGAACATTCTTTATTTTCATGTTGTACACCATGTGCAATTTGTTATGTTACTTAGTTTTGATTGTAGTATAGTTAAGTCTTCTTTATCTTCATACTGACACATGGTCTTTTCTACTTCTATCATAGCTAATTCTGCCTCATTTATTATTAGTGGTTCTCCCAGTGTTTCTTGGCTTCCTGTCACAGAAGGTTGACTACTGTCAGGAGGGTTCTTATCTAGTTGGGCCTGGAGTTCTTCTTCGTGTTGCTGTTCATTGTGCAACATTGTTTTGTATTGTGTAAAGTTTACATCAGTTATAGTGCTTTCATTTGCTTTGAAAGCATCTTCATATGAGTCATAGTTATCTAGTATTTCTTCTTTTCTCCAAGGTTTAAAGATTTGTAGCAGGGACATGTAAAATACTTCTTTAAGTTGAGGAGTCTTTAATGACAATTTGATATGATTAATTAAATTAGGTTTAGTGAGTTTAACTAAGCTGCCTTCACAGTTTGTCACTCTGTATTTACCTTTTTTTCATCAGGTTTTATATTATTTATGTATGTGTAGTTTTGGGCTATGTGGTATAGACACATGGTTTCCAAAATATTACTTCTGTTTGGGTAATATGTGTCCAATAAATTGTTTTTTAAAATGTCTTGGCTGTTGGGATCATGGTTGGCTATTGTTTCTATATCTTTGTATGATTTTAGAACTCTTTCTAGATTTAGCTGGACCAAGACTTAGCCATACTATATTTTCAGATTTACCATACAATGCAGTACCAGTTAAACGATCAGCTGCTTCATATGATCCACATTCTCTATGGGAGAGCATTTTTATGCCCAAGCTGTATAATTTCTGAGACACTGTTTTATCTGATGACAGGTCATTCCAGAGGTCTTGGAGCTCTGTCTTTTCTGCTTTAGTTAAGTATGCTGTGACATATCGTGCAACTGCAGTAGAATTGTCTGCAATGTACTGCACATCTATGTTTGCATTCCATAAGAGGACAATGATTGCATTATAATCATTGATATATTTTTCTTCTTCTTTTCCTTTTATAAAAATGTATTTTCAGGTGACTTACCTTTAACACTATGTCTAACTGAAGACATGAGGTTGTTCACTTGACCTGTATTTGTAACTGGTCTAGGGAAACCAAATGGGCATTTGATGTAGTATTTCCCTTTGTTTTTGTATTTGCGACTACAATATTTTCCACATTTGTGTCTTTGAAATTGCAAAATTTGTACATGAAGATCACTATTTGTGGCTTCTGATGGAATTTCACAAGTGACATATTTTTTTCAATAAACTGTAAAACAGTGGCATCACTGTCTTGACCAAATTTAGGAGCATCTTTAATCCATAAAAGCATGTGGATATGTGGTGCTCCTCTGGCTTGGTATTCTTTTCTCCAAAAGAAGTGTTGCACTTCTCCAAGGGGAGGAACAGTTTTATTACAAATAAAATGTAGCATAGCAATGAAGCGATTTTGAAAATATCTTGAAACATTAACAGGATCCAAAGAACAAAGTTCTCCAGGTGTTAGTATATCTATGTTTGTTTTGTTTTTGTTTGATATGCCTAGGAAATCATGTAAATCTTCCCATGCATATTCTGCACAACTTAATGTAACAGACCAAGTGGGTGGGCCAAGGTTTCTGATCATACAACGTACATCTCCATGACGTGGAAACCAGTACTCTTTAGTACCATGCATATTTGCTAATAGATTTGTAATATTTGATTGTAAAACCTCATCGTTTTGTTGCACTTTTTATGATAATTGTGTAGCTGTCATATTTTGAAAGTGTGATCCTGATTTTAATATGTGTGCAACTCCGTAACATAAAGTTGCTAGTTCACTTTCAAAGAGTAGGTGGAATATGTATTCCACATTTTGTCTAAATCTGGGATCTTCAGAATACATCCGTAATGAGTGGTATTCTGATTCTGATATTTGAATAGGTCTATCATCGTACCTTCCTCCTTTGCCAGTAGGAAAGAGTAGAGGAAAAGCATGTGCTTCTATACTTTTTTCCCATATGCTGATTGGTGATCCTTTTGTTTCACGCATTTGGTACGTTTTCAGTGCATATTCTATGGTGTCATTAGAGTGCAAAGGATGAATTGTATAATGGTCTAAAGTATTTGATATTGTAGCACGATCTAGAAGCTCAAATTGACCAGTTTATTGTGTTTCTTGAATTATTTCAGTTGTATCCTTCAAGTTTTCTTCAATATTAATTTCTTTGTAATATTCATTATTCTCTTTAAGATATTGCAAGGCTTGTCTAACTTTATGTAAATCTACCAGCTGTTGCCATATTTTTTAGTCTTTTGTAGGTACTCCATTTCCTAAGATAATTAAAGATTGCTGCATTGGACGTTGCACTCTTAGAGTATGCACATTTTCTTTTAGATCTAATGGTATAAAAACTACTTTTCCACGAATGCCTTTTACCAATTCAGAGGGAGGTAATTTTGCTGTTTTTGGTTGAAGGCGTATTATTGCTTGAAATGGGTGCACTGTTTGAATTATGATGCTCTCATATAAATTAAGTTGTAGGGGTTTTGGTAGTGGGTATAATTCCAAATTATTTGTGATAGCACGTGAAGGAGTTTGGTTGTTGTCAAGTTTTGTAGTGCAGTAACTGCAAAGTATTAAAGGGTCAGTTATTTCGTATTTGTTTTCTGCTACAAGGTAGAGAGCTAATTCAAACCATTTAGAATCTTCATTGTCCTCTATTTTGTATGATAGGTCTACAGTTTTTGTGTTACTTTTATAAAAAGTTCTGCGGCAACATACACACACATGGTTTGGTACTTCAGCTGATGTACTTTTAAATTTTATTATTTCTTTTTTGTATGTGTTTAGTAAAAGGTTGCCATGTGTAGAATTGTTGCTAAGTGGCTTTCACTTCCAAAATATTTTTTCTGGATATAGTCAATTTCATCAAGTAGGTCTTTTGCTGTACCATGTAGAAGAATGTTATTTAAATTTGCTAGTGCTAAAGCAGGACTTTTAGCATAGTACAGTTTATAGACTAGATTTCTTATAGTTGAATGATGTGTTGATATCCTTTTGATATCATGGAAGGTGGTTTTAAAAGTAGGTCCTGTAATGCAGGCCAATGAATGTCCTTGTAGTCCTGTGTACTTGCGCACTGGACAGGTATCCATATTTTGCAGTATTTTAATTTTGATTTTGTCTTTGCTTTTTACATATTGATTGAGAAATTGGCGTAAAGACTTGAAAAATTGTCTGGGAATGTTACACATTGACGTGCATGGCCATTTGTACACTAGATGTTCTGATTCAG
The DNA here is from genome assembly GCF_040938575.1 of Ambystoma mexicanum. NCBI lineage: Eukaryota > Metazoa > Chordata > Amphibia > Caudata > Ambystomatidae > Ambystoma > Ambystoma mexicanum. The sequence goes on along the minus strand of NC_090933.1, from coordinate 263,025,295 downwards.
TTGAATGGAGGGGTAATTCTAAGTTTTCAGGGCATATTTTTGTAAGGAGTACTTCTTGTTCCATTATGGTATTATTCACTTTTTCATAACCTCGACCATTGCTATGTATGGCAATTGTATTTGTTTGCTTTTGTTTTTACACTTCTTCATTAAAGTATGGTTCTGTGCTCATAGTGTGATTCCATTCACCTCCGCATATACTAAGAAGTTCTTTCTGTTGACATTTTGTTTATTGAGAAGTCTTTTTGTAATTTAGTTATTAGTTGTGTTAGTGGTTTCATTTTGTTTAACACTAAAATAAATAACTTTCTTTTGAAAAGAATTGCACTGTCTATCAACGTTTCTAATTTCCTACAATAGGTTTTAAGGGTTGAACCTGGTTTCTCTCCTGTTTTTATGAGATTTTGAAGGACTATGTGACGGAACATTTTGGCTAAAATACTTTTCTTGGTATGCTTACTTTGAACTTTATCAAGATTTATAGAAGCAGTTTTATCAGTAGTGATAGCTGATTTTTTGTTAATTTGTTTTCTGGTTTGTTTTACATTTTGATAGAGGAGGCAAAGTTTTTCCACTTGAAACTTCTTTTGTTTCACTAAATGACTATATTAGCTGTTTTGTTTCAACTTCTTTTACAAATTCCGCTAGATATGGATGCTTACGTTGGACACTTGTATTTTCATTTGCTCTACTTCTGCATTGCTTTCTACGGACTTGACATTTGGTAGGCATTCTTTAGGGTCTGTTGAAAAAAATAAAGAAGGTATGGGTTGGGGTGTTCTGCAATGTATGTGTGCTGTGTGCATGAGTGTTTGAGTAAGATGATAAAGATGTATGTAATGGTGTATGATTGTGCATTGGGACCTACAACTAGTAGGGATGGGTGTTCTTGAATTTATATGCTACTAAACTGGGGTTCAGATGACAGAAAAAAGTAAGCTAGTGGTGTGGAGAAGTACAAATAGTAAATCTAATGTATACAATTAAAACAGTTGTTTGTTCTATAATATCCAAATTGTAGCGGTTGAGTTGGGTAATTTGTGTGTCCAAAAATAGGAATTTGTGGGCCATTCTGTCTGTAAATCACTGTTTAAGACATGGGGATTTTTGGGAAGAATGGTGCACAATCTCTATTTTTAGGCACAGAAATAGCATGAATTAACTTTACAGTGTATTTCAGTAATAATACAAATATTATTGTGATATTCTACTTACTTTTTTTTTAAAATGAACAGGTTAATTCTTAGTTCTTCTTTGTTCTTCAAATTTGGTTGCTTCTTTTCAGGAGAATGGTCTTCACTGCAATTGTAAAAGAAACAAATTAGTAATTTTGTTTGTATATAGCACTGTTTTTAATTTAGACATTGATTTTTTTAATTGAAATCCTCAGCGCCTTCCTCAAAACCATTAAAACTATCTTATTTACATAAGATACGTCGCACAAGTTCAATACACATGATATGTTCTTAATGAACAAATTGTATTGTAATAACTAACTTTAGCAACCAAAATATCTTTACTATGTTTGTGAAATTCGTAATGTATCAAAGAATACCATTATTTCTGTAACTAAGGTCTTCGAGGTAATAGTGTCTCAATGTCATGCTTAAATTAAAGTAATTGCATAAATAAAGAAATAAAACAAAAATATTAACAGGGTAATTCATAGAATTTTGCAGAAAAGTGTCGCAAGCGGCTGGCGCAGAGTGTACGCGTGCGATTGTGTGCGCCAGGCACGTGCGCTAAAACCGATTTCCGGGCACAGCGTATTCATGGATTTCATGCTCCCAAACCAGCCGTGGCGCAGAGTATCGCAGCGAGCCTGCAGCAGCGCCAGTAACGCCCCCAAGAACGCCCTCGCGCAAGGAAAAGCCATCAACATCGCTAAATCATCGCAAAGGGCTGCGCTAACCCTGGTCCAGTTTACAGGGCTGCCAAACAAGGAACGCAAAGCGGGCAACCTTCATATCAGGAGTACGCGGGAAGTTTTACACGCGATTAGCCAGGGTACGTGTATTACAGGGGTACGCGGGAAGTTCAACACGCGATTAGCCAGGGTACGTGTATTACAGGGGTACGCGTGAAGTCTTACATGCGATTAGCCAGGGCACGTGTAATACAGGGGTACGCGGGAATTATCACACTCGATTTGGCAGGGTACGTGAATTACAGGGGTGCGTGGGAATTATCACACGCCATTTTGCTGGGTACGTGTATTACAGGGGTGCGTGGGAATTATCACACGCGATTAGGCTGGGTGGGTCCTCACAGGTGTTCCCTGTACACCCTCCACGGCCCCTGCAGTCAGCCCACAAAACAAGGGACTACCCTGCACACCTGCTCATGTCCCCCTGCACCCCCACCCCCCAGCCACCAGGGGCACCCACCACCAGGCCCCCACCCATGTCTCCTACCACCCCCACCCCCCAGCAGTGCAGGGGCAGCCTCCACCAGGCCCCCACTCATGTCTCCCACCACCCCCACCCCCCAGCCACCAGGGGCACCCTCCACCAGGCCCCCACTCATGCCCAACTCATGTCTCCCACCACCCCCACCCCCCAGCCACCAGGGGCATCCTCCACCAGGCCCCCACCCATGTGTCCCACCCACCCCCACCCCCCAGCCACCAGGGGCACCCTCCACCAGGCCCCCACCCATGTCTCCCACCACCCCCACCCCCCAGCAGTGCAGGGGCAGCCTCCACCAGGCCCCCACTCATGTCTCCCACCACCCCCCAGCCACCAGGGGCACCCTCCACCAGGCCCCCACTCATGCCCAACTCATGTCTCCCACCACCCCCACCCCCCAGCCACCAGGGGCATCCTCCACCAGGCCCCCACCCATGTCTCCCACCACCCCCACCCTCCAGCCACCAGGGGCACCCTCCACCAGGCCCCCACCCATGTATCCCACCACCCCCACCCCCCAGCAGTGCAGGGGCAGCCTCCACCAGGCCCCCACTCATGTCTCCCACCACCCCCACCCCCCAGCCACCAGGGGCACCCTCCACCAGGCCCCCACTCATGCCCGACTCATGTCTCCCACCACCCCCACCCCCAGCCACCAGGGGCACCCTCCACCAGGCCCCCACTCATGCCCGACTCATGTCTCCCACGACCCCCACCCCCCAGCCACCAGGGGCAGCCTCCACCAGGCCCCCACCCATGTTTCCCACCACCCCCACCCACCAGCAGTGCAGGGGCAGCCTCCACCAGGCCCCCACCCATGTCCAACCCATGTCTCCCACCACCCCCACCCCCCAGCAGTGCAGGGGCACCCACCACCAGGCCCCCACCCATGTCTCCCACCACCCCCACCCCCCAGCAGTGCAGAGGCATCCTCAACCAGGCCCCCACTCATGCCCAACTCATGTCTCCCACCACCCCCACCCCCCAGCCACCAGGGGCATCCTCCACCAGGCCCCCACCCATGTCTCCCACCACCCCCACCCCCCAGCCACCAGGGGCACCCACCACCAGGCCCCCACCCATGTCTCCTACCACCCCCACCCCCCAGCGCTGTGGGGCACCTGCCAGCAGGCCCCCACCCATGTCCAACCCATGTCTCCCACCCCCCCACCCCCCAGCAGTGCAGGGGCAGCCTCCACCAGGCCCCCACTCATGTCTCCCACCACCCCCACCCCCCAGCAGTGCAGGGGCAGCCTCCACCAGGCCCCCACTCATGTCTCCCACCACCCCCACCCCCAGCCACCAGGGGCACCCTCCACCAGGCCCCCACTCATGCCCAACTCATGTCTCCCACCACCCCCACCCCCCAGCCACCAGGGGCATCCTCCACCAGGCCCCCACCCATGTCTCCCACCACCCCCACCCCCCAGCCACCAGGGCACCCTCCACCAGGCCCCCACCCATGTCTCCCACCACCCCCACCCCCCAGCAGTGCAGGGGCAGCCTCCACCAGGCCCCCACCCATGTCTCCCACCACCCCCACCCCCCAGCCACCAGGGGCACCCACCACCAGGCCCCCACCCATGTCTCCTACCACCCCCACCCCCCAGCACTGTGGGGCACCTGCCAGCAGGCCCCCACCCATGTCTCCCACCACCCCCACCCACCAGCAGTGCAGGGGCAGCCTCCACCAGGCCCCCACCCATGTCCAACCCATGTCTCCCACCACCCCCACCCCCCAGCAGTGCACGGGCAGCCTCCACCAGGCCCCCACTCATGTCTCCCACCACCCCCACCCCCACCCCCCAGCAGTGCAGGGGCAGCCTCCACCAGGCCCCCACCCATGTCCAACCCATGTCTCCCACCACCCCACCCCCCAGCAGTGCAGGGGCATCCTCCACCAGGCCCCCACCCATGTCTCCCATCACCCCCACCCCCCAGCCACCAGGGGCACCCACCACCAGGCCCCCACCCATGTCTCCTACCACCCCCACCCCCCAGCGCTGTGGGGCACCTGCCTGCAGGCCCCCACCCATGTCCAACCCATGTCTCCCACCACCCCCACCCCCCCAGCCACCAGGGGCATCCTCCACCAGGCCTCCACCCATGTCTCCCACCACCCCCACCCCCCAGCCACCAGGGGCACCCTCCACCAGGCCCCCACCCATGTCTCCCACCACCCCCACCCCCCAGCAGTGCAGGGGCAGCCTCCACCAGGCCCCCACTCATGTCTCCCACCACCCCCACCCCCCAGCCACCAGGGGCACCCTCCACCAGGCCCCCACTCATGCCCAACTCATGTCTCCCACCACCCCCACCCCCCAGCCACCAGGGGCATCCTCCACCAGGCCCCCACCCATGTCTCCCACCACCCCCACCCCCCAGCAGTGCAGGGGCAGCCTCCACCAGGCCCCCACTCATGTCTCCCACCACCCCCACCCCCCAGCCACCAGGGGCACCCTCCACCAGGCCCCCACTCATGCCCCACTCATGTCTCCCACCACCCCCACCCCCAGCCACCAGGGGCACCCTCACCAGGCCCCCACTCATGCCCGACTCATGTCTCCCACCACCCCCACCCCCCAGCCACCAGGGGCAGCCTCCACCAGGCCCCCACCCATGTTTCCCACCACCCCCACCCACCAGCAGTGCAGGGGCAGCCTCCACCAGGCCCCCACCCATGTCCAACCCATGTCTCCCACCACCCCCACCCCCCAGCAGTGCAGGGGCACCCACCACCAGGCCCCCACCCATGTCTCCCACCACCCCCACCCCCCAGCAGTGCAGAGGCATCCTCAACCAGGCCCCCACTCATGCCCAACTCATGTCTCCCACCACCCCCACCCCCCAGCCACCAGGGGCATCCTCCACCAGGCCCCCACCCATGTCTCCCACCACCCCCACCCCCCAGCCACCAGGGGCACCCACCCCCCAGCGCTGTGGGGCACCTGCCAGCAGGCCCCCACCCATGTCCAACCCATGTCTCCCACCCCCCCACCCCCCAGCAGTGCAGGGGCAGCCTCCACCAGGCCCCCACTCATGTCTCCCACCACCCCCACCCCCCAGCAGTGCAGGGGCAGCCTCCACCAGGCCCCCACTCATGTCTCCCACCACCCCCACCCCCCAGCCACCACGGGCACCCTCCACCAGGCCCCCACTCATGCCCAACTCATGTCTCCCACCACCCCCACCCCCCAGCCACCAGGGGCATCCTCCACCAGGCCCCCACCCATGTCTCCCACCACCCCCACCCCCCAGCCACCAGGGGCACCCTCCACCAGGCCCCCACCCATGTCTCCCACCACCCCCACCCCCCAGCAGTGCAGGGGCAGCCTCCACCAGGCCCCCACTCATGTCTCCCACCACCCCCACCCCCCAGCCACCAGGGACACCCTCCACCAGGCCCCCACTCATGCCCAACTCATGTCTCCCACCACCCCCACCCCCCAGCCACCAGGGGCATCCTCCACCAGGCCCCCACCCATGTCTCCCACCACCCCCACCCCCCAGCCACCAGGGGCACCCTCCACCAGGCCCCCACCCATGTCTCCCACCACCCCCACCCCCCAGCAGTGCAGGGGCAGCCTCCACCAGGCCCCCACTCATGTCTCCCACCACCCCCACCCCCCAGTCACCAGGGGCAGCCTCCACCAGGCCCCCACTCATGCCCAACTCATGTCTCCCACCACCCCCCAGCCACCAGGGGCATCCTCCACCAGGCCCCCACCCATGTCTCCCAACACCCCCACCCCCCAGCCACCAGGGGCACCCACCACCAGGCCCCCACCCATGTCTCCTACCACCCCCACCCCCCAGCGCTGTGGGGCACCTGCCTGCAGGCCCCCACCCATGTCCAACCCATGTCTCCCACCACCCCCACCCCCCAGCAGTGCAGGGGCAGCCTCCACCAGGCCCCCACTCATGTCTCCCACCACCCCCACCCCCCAGCCACCACGGGCACCCTCCACCAGGCCCCCACTCATGCCCGACTCATGTCTCCCACCCCCCAGCCACCAGGGGCATCCTCCACCAGGCCCCCACCCATGTCTCCCACCACCCCCACCCCCCAGCCACCAGGGGCACCCACCACCAGGCCCCCACCCATGTCTCCCACCCCCCCACCCACCAGCAGTGCAGGGGCAGCCTCCACCAGGCCCCCACCCATGTCCAACCCATGTCTCCCACCACCCCCACCCCCCAGCAGTGCAGGGGCATCCTCCACCAGGCCCCCACCCATGACTCCCACCACCCCCACCCCCCAGCCACCAGGGGCACCCTCCACCAGGCCCCCACCCATGTCACCCACCACCCCCACCCCCCAGCCACCAGGGGCACCCTCCACCAGGCCCCCACCCATGTCTCCCACCACCCCCACACCCCAGCAGTGCAGGGGCAGCCTCCACCAGGCCCCCACTCATGTCTCCCACCACCCCCACCCCCCAGCCACCAGGGGCACCCTCCACCAGGCCCCCACTCATGCCCAACTCATGTCTCCCACCACCCCCACCCCCCAGCCACCAGGGGCAGCCTCCACCAGGCCCCCACCCATGTCTCCCACCACCCCCACCCACCAGCAGTGCAGGGGCAGCCTCCACCAGGCCCCCACCCATTTCCAACCCATGTCTCCCACCACCCCCACCCCCAGCAGTGCAGGGGCTCCCACCACCAGGCCCCCACCCATGTCTCCCACCACCCCCACCCCCCAGCAGTGCAGGGGCATCCTCCACAAGGCCCCCACTCATGCCCAACTCATGTCTCCCACCACCCCCACCCCCCAGCCACCAGGGGCATCCTCCACCAGGCCCCCACCCATGTCTCCCACCACCCCCACCCCCCAGCCACCAGGGGCACCCACAACCAGGCCCCCACCCATGTCTCCTACCAACCCCACCCCCCAGCGCTGTGGGGCACCTGCCAGCAGGCCCCCACCCATGTCCAACCCATGTCTCCCACCACCCCCACCCCCCAGCAGTGCAGGGGCAGCCTCCACCAGGCCCCCACTCATGTCTCCCACCACCCCCACCCCCCAGCCACCAGGGGCACCCTCCACCAGGCCCCCACTCATGCCCAACTCATGTCTCCCACCACCCCCACCCCCCAGCCACCAGGGGCATCCTCCACCAGGCCCCCACCCATGTCTCCCACCACCGCCACCCCCCAGCCACCAGGGGCACCCTCCACCAGGCCCCCACCCATGTCTCCCACCACCCCCACCCCCCAGCAGTGCAGGGGCAGCCTCCACCAGGCCCCCACTCATGTCTCCCACCACCCCCACCCCCCAGCCACCAGGGGCAGCCTCCACCAGGCCCCCACCCATGTCACCCACCACCCCCACCCCCCAGCCACCAGGGGCACCCTCCACCAGGCCCCCACCCATGTCTCCCACCACCCCCACCCCCCAGCCACCAGGGGCACCCTCCACCAGGCCCCCACCCATGTCTCCCACCACCCCCACCCCCCAGCAGTGCAGGGGCAGCCTCCACCAGGCCCCCACCCATGTCTCCCACCACCCCCACCCCCCAGCCACCAGGGGCACCCACCACCAGGCCCCCACCCATGTCTCCTACCACCCCCACCCCCCAGCACTGTGGGGCACCTGCCAGCAGGCCCCCACCCATGTCTCCCACCACCCCCACCCACCAGCAGTGCAGGGGCAGCCTCCACCAGGCCCCCACCCATGTCCAACCCATGTCTCCCACCACCCCCACCCCCCAGCAGTGCAGGGGCAGCCTCCACCAGGCCCCCACTCATGTCTCCCACCACCCCCACCCCCCAGCAGTGCAGGGGCAGCCTCCACCAGGCCCCCACCCATGTCCAACCCATGTCTCCCACCACCCCCACCCCCCAGCAGTGCAGGGGCATCCTCCACCAGGCCCCCACCCATGTCTCCCATCACCCCCACCCATCCAGCCACCAGGGGCACCCACCACCAGGCCCCCACCCATGTCTCCTACCACCCCCACCCCCCAGCGCTGTGGGGCACCTGCCTGCAGGCCCCCACCCATGTCCAACCCATGTCTCCCACCACCCCCACCCCCCAGCCACCAGGGGCATCCTCCACCAGGCCCCCACCCATGTCTCCCACCACCCCCACCCCCCAGCCACCAGGGGCACCCTCCACCAGGCCCCCACCCATGTCTCCCACCACCCCCACCCCCCAGCAGTGCAGGGGCAGCCTCCACCAGGCCCCCACTCATGTCTCCCACCACCCCCACCCCCCAGCCACCAGGGGCACCCTCCACCAGGCCCCCACTCATGCCCAACTCATGTCTCCCACCACCCCCACCCCCCAGCCACCAGGGGCATCCTCCACCAGGCCCCCACCCATGTCTCCCACCACCCCCACCCTCCAGCCACCAGGGGCACCCTCCACCAGGCCCCCACCCATGTATCCCACCACCCCCACCCCCCAGCAGTGCAGGGGCAGCCTCCACCAGGCCCCCACTCATGTCTCCCACCACCCCCACCCCCCAGCCACCAGGGGCACCCTCCACCAGGCCCCCACTCATGCCCGACTCATGTCTCCCACCACCCCCACCCCCAGCCACCAGGGGCACCCTCCACCAGGCCCCCACTCATGCCCGACTCATGTCTCCCACCACCCCCACCCCCCAGCCACCAGGGGCAGCCTCCACCAGGCCCCCGCCCATGTTTCCCACCACCCCCACCCACCAGCAGTGCAGGGGCAGCCTCCACCAGGCCCCCACCCATGTCCAACCCATGTCTCCCACCACCCCCACCCCCCAGCAGTGCAGGGGCACCCACCACCAGGCCCCCACCCATGTCTCCCACCACCCCCACCCCCCAGCAGTGCAGAGGCATCCTCAACCAGGCCCCCACTCATGCCCAACTCATGTCTCCCACCACCCCCACCCCCCAGCCACCAGGGGCATCCTCCACCAGGCCCCCACCCATGTCTCCCACCACCCCCACCCCCCAGCCACCAGGGGCACCCACCACCAGGCCCCCACCCATGTCTCCTACCACCCCCACCCCCCAGCGCTGTGGGGCACCTGCCAGCAGGCCCCCACCCATGTCCAACCCATGTCTCCCACCCCCCCACCCCCCAGCAGTGCAGGGGCAGCCTCCACCAGGCCCCCACTCATGTCTCCCACCACCCCCACCCCCCAGCAGTGCAGGGGCAGCCTCCACCAGGCCCCCACTCATGTCTCCCACCACCCCCACCCCCCAGCCACCACGGGCACCCTCCACCAGGCCCCCACTCATGCCCAACTCATGTCTCCCACCACCCCCACCCCCCAGCCACCAGGGGCATCCTCCACCAGGCCCCCACCCATGTCTCCCACCACCCCCACCCCCCAGCCACCAGGGGCACCCTCCACCAGGCCCCCAACCCATGTCTCCCACCACCCCCACCCCCCAGCAGTGCAGGGGCAGCCTCCACCAGGCCCCCACTCATGTCTCCCACCACCCCCACCCCCAGCCACCAGGGGCACCCTCCACCAGGCCCCCACTCATGCCCAACTCATGTCTCCCACCACCCCCACCCCCCAGCCACCAGGGGCATCCTCCACCAGGCCCCCACCCATGTCTCCCACCACCCCACCCCCAGCCACCAGGGGCACCCTCCACCAGGCCCCCCACCCATGTCTCCCACCACCCCCACCCCCCAGCAGTGCAGGGGCAGCCTCCACCAGGCCCCCACTCATGTCTCCCACCACCCCCACCCCCCAGCCACCAGGGGCAGCCTCCACCAGGCCCCCACTCATGCCCAACTCATGTCTCCCACCACCCCCCAGCCACCAGGGGCATCCTCCACCAGGCCCCCACCCATGTCTCCCACCACCCCCACCCCCCAGCCACCAGGGGCACCCACAACCAGGCCCCCACCCATGTCTCCTACCACCCCCACCCCCCAGCGCTGTGGGGCACCTGCCTGCAGGCCCCCACCCATGTCCAACCCATGTCTCCCACCACCCCCACCCCCCAGCATTGCAGGGGCAGCCTCCACCAGGCCCCCACTCATGTCTCCCACCACCCCCACCCCCCAGCCACCACAGGCACCCTCCACCAGGCCCCCACTCATGCCCGACTCATGTCTCCCACCACCCCCACCCCCCAGCCCACCAGGGGCATCCTCCACCAGGCCCCCACCCATGTCTCCCACCACCCCCCACCCCCAGCCACCAGGGGCACCCACCACCAGGCCCCCACCCATGTCTCCCACCCCCCCACCCACCAGCAGTGCAGGGGCAGCCTCCACCAGGCCCCCACCCATGTCCAACCCATGTCTCCCACCACCCCCACCCCCCAGCAGTGCAGGGGCATCCTCCACCAGGCCCCACCCATGTCTCCCACCACCCCCACCCCCCAGCCACCAGGGGCACCCTCCACCAGGCCCCCACCCATGTCACCCACCACCCCCACCCCCCAGCCACCAGGGGCACCCTCCACCAGGCCCCCACCCATGTCTCCCACCACCCCCACCCCCCAGCAGTGCAGGGGCAGCCTCCACCAGGCCCCCACTCATGTCTCCCACCACCCCCACCCCCCAGCCACCAGGGGCACCCTCCACCAGGCCCCCACTCATGCCCAACTCATGTCTCCCACCACCCCCACCCCCCAGCCACCAGGGGCAGCCTCCACCAGGCCCCCACCCATGTCTCCCACCACCCCCACCCACCAGCAGTGCAGGGGCAGCCTCCACCAGGCCCCACCCATTTCCAACCCATGTCTCCCACCACCCCCACCCCAGCAGTGCAGGGGCTCCCACCACCAGGCCCCCACCCATGTCTCCCACCACCCCCACCCCCCAGCAGTGCAGGGGCATCCTCCACCAGGCCCCCACTCATGCCCAACTCATGTCTCCCACCACCCCCACCCCCCAGCCACCAGGGGCATCCTCCACCAGGCCCCACCCATGTCTCCCACCACCCCACCCCCCAGCCACCAGGGGCACCCACCACCAGGCCCCACCCATGTCTCCTACCACCCCCACCCCCCAGCGCTGTGGGGCACCTGCCAGCAGGCCCCCACCCATGTCCAACCCATGTCTCCCACCACCCCCACCCCCCAGCAGTGCAGGGGCAGCCTCCACCAGGCCCCCACTCATGTCTCCCACCACCCCCACCCCCCAGCCACCAGGGGCACCCTCCACCAGGCCCCCACTCATGCCCAACTCATGTCTCCCACCACCCCCCACCCCCCAGCCACCAGGGGCATCCTCCACCAGGCCCCCACCCATGTCTCCCACCACCGCCACCCCCCAGCCACCAGGGGCACCCTCCACCAGGCCCCCACCCATGTCTCCCACCACCCCCACCCCCCAGCAGTGCAGGGGCAGCCTCCACTAGGCCCCCACTCATGTCTCCCACCACCCCCACCCCCCAGCCACCAGGGGCACCCTCCACCAGGCCCCCACCCATGTCTCCCCACCACCCCCACCCCCCAGCCACCAGGGGAACCCTCCCACCAGGCCCCCACCCATGTCTCCCACCACCCCCACCCCCCAGCAGTGCAGGGGCAGCCTCCACCAGGCCCCCACTCATGTCTCCCACCACCCCCACCCCCCAGCCACCAGGGGCACCCTCCACCAGGCCCCCACTCATGCCCAACTCATGTCTCCCACCACCCCCACCCCCCAGCCACCAGGGGCATCCTCCACCAGGCCCCCACCCATGTCTCCCACCACCCCACCCCCCAGCAGTGCAGGGGCAGCCTCCACCAGGCCCCCACTCATGTCTCCCACCACCCCACCCCCCAGCCACCAGGGGCACCCTCCACCAGGCCCCCACTCATGCCTGACTCATGTCTCCCACCACCCCCACCCCCAGCCACCAGGGGCACCCTCCACCAGGCCCCCACTCATGCCCGACTCATGTCTCCCACCACCCCCACCCCCCAGCCACCAGGGCAGCCTCCACCAGGCCCCCACCCATGTTTCCCACCACCCCCACCCACCAGCAGTGCAGGGGCAGCCTCCACCAGGCCCCCACCCATGTCCAACCCATGTCTCCCACCACCCCCACCCCCCAGCAGTGCAGGGGCACCCACCACCAGGCCCCCACCCATGTCTCCCACCACCCCCACCCCCCAGCAGTGCAGAGGCATCCTCAACCAGGCCCCCACTCATGCCCAACTCATGTCTCCCACCACCCCCACCCCCCAGCCACCAGGGGCATCCTCCACCAGGCCCCCACCCATGTCTCCCACCACCCCCACCCCCCAGCCACCAGGGGCACCCACCCCCCAGCGCTGTGGGGCACCTGCCAGCAGGCCCCCACCCATGTCCAACCCATGTCTCCCACCCCCCCACCCCCCAGCAGTGCAGGGGCAGCCTCCACCAGGCCCCCACTCATGTCTCCCACCACCCCCACCCCCCAGCAGTGCAGGGGCAGCCTCCACCAGGCCCCCACTCATGTCTCCCACCACCCCCACCCCCCAGCCACCACGGGCACCCTCCACCAGGCCCCCACTCATGCCCAACTCATGTCTCCCACCACCCCCACCCCCCAGCCACCAGGGGCATCCTCCACCAGGCCCCCACCCATGTCTCCCACCACCCCCACCCCCCAGCCACCAGGGGCACCCTCCACCAGGCCCCCACCCATGTCTCCCACCACCCCCACCCCCCAGCAGTGCAGGGGCAGCCTCCACCAGGCCCCCACTCATGTCTCCCACCACCCCCACCCCCCAGCCACCAGGGGCACCCTCCACCAGGCCCCCACTCATGCCCAACTCATGTCTCCCACCACCCCCACCCCCCAGCCACCAGGGGCATCCTCCACCAGGCCCCCACCCATGTCTCCCACCACCCCCACCCCCCAGCCACCAGGGGCACCCTCCACCAGGCCCCCCACCCATGTCTCCCACCACCCCCACCCCCCAGCAGTGCAGGGGCAGCCTCCACCAGGCCCCCACTCATGTCTCCCACCACCCCCACCCCCCAGTCACCAGGGGCAGCCTCCACCAGGCCCCCACTCATGCCCAACTCATGTCTCCCACCACCCCCCAGCCACCAGGGGCATCCTCCACCAGGCCCCCCCCATGTCTCCCACCACCCCCACCCCCCAGCCACCAGGGGCACCCACCACCAGGCCCCACCCATGTCTCCTACCACCCCCACCCCCCAGCGCTGTGGGGCACCTGCCTGCAGGCCCCCACCCATGTCCAACCCATGTCTCCCACCACCCCCACCCCCCAGCAGTGCAGGGGCAGCCTCCACCAGGCCCCCACTCATGTCTCCCACCACCCCCACCCCCCAGCCACCACGGGCACCCTCCCACCAGGCCCCCACTCATGCCCGACTCATGTCTCCCACCACCCCCACCCCCCAGCCACCAGGGGCATCCTCCACCAGGCCCCCACCCATGTCTCCCACCACCCCCACCCCCCAGCCACCAGGGGCACCCACCACCAGGCCCCCACCCATGTCTTGCATCCCCCCACCCACCAGCAGTGCAGGGGCAGCCTCCACAGGCCCCCACCCATGTCCAACCCATGTCTCCCACCACCCCCACCCCCCAGCAGTGCAGGGGCATCCTCCACCAGGCCCCCACCCATGACTCCCACCACCCCCACCCCCCAGCCACCAGGGGCACCCTCCACCAGGCCCCCACCCATGTCACCCACCACCCCCCACCCCCCAGCCACCAGGGGCACCCTCCACCAGGCCCCCACCCATGTCGCCCACCACCCCCACACCCCAGCAGTGCAGGGCAGCCTCCACCAGGCCCCCACTCATGTCTCCCACCACCCCCACCCCCCAGCCACCAGGGGCACCCTCACCCTCCACCAGGCCCCCACTCATGCCCAACTCATGTCTCCCACCACCCCCACCCCCCAGCCACCAGGGGCAGCCTCCACCAGGCCCCCACCCATGTCTCCCACCACCCCCACCCACCAGCAGTGCAGGGGCAGCCTCCACCAGGCCCCCACCCATTTCCAACCCATGTCTCCCACCACCCCCACCCCCAGCAGTGCAGGGGCTCCCACCACCAGGCCCCCACCCATGTCTCCCACCACCCCCACCCCCCAGCAGTGCAGGGGCATCCTCCACCAGGCCCCCACTCATGCCCAACTCATGTCTCCCACCACCCCCACCCCCCAGCCACCAGGGGCATCCTCCACCAGGCCCCCACCCATGTCTCCCACCACCCCCACCCCCCAGCCACCAGGGGCACCCACAACCAGGCCCCCACCCATGTCTCCTACCAACCCCACCCCCCAGCGCTGTGGGGCACCTGCCAGCAGGCCCCCACCCATGTCCAACCCATGTCTCCCACCACCCCCACCCCCCAGCAGTGCAGGGGCAGCCTCCACCAGGCCCCCACTCATGTCTCCCACCACCCCCACCCCCCAGCCACCAGGGGCACCCTCCACCAGGCCCCCACTCATGCCCAACTCATGTCTCCCACCACCCCCACCCCCCAGCCACCAGGGGCATCCTCCACCAGGCCCCCACCCATGTCTCCCACCACCGCCACCCCCCAGCCACCAGGGGCACCCTCCACCAGGCCCCCACCCATGTCTCCCACCACCCCCACCCCCCAGCAGTGCAGGGGCAGCCTCCACCAGGCCCCCACTCATGTCTCCCACCACCCCCACCCCCCAGCCACCAGGGGCAGCCTCCACCAGGCCCCCACCCATGTCACCCACCACCCCCACCCCCCAGCCACCAGGGGCACCCTCCACCAGGCCCCCACCCATGTCTCCCACCACCCCCACCCCCCAGCCACCAGGGGCACCCTCCACCAGGCCCCCACCCATGTCTCCCACCACCCCCACCCCCCAGCAGTGCAGGGGCAGCCTCCACCAGGCCCCCACCCATGTCTCCCACCACCCCCACCCCCCAGCCACCAGGGGCACCCACCACCAGGCCCCCACCCATGTCTCCTACCACCCCCACCCCCCAGCACTGTGGGGCACCTGCCAGCAGGCCCCCACCCATGTCTCCCACCACCCCCACCCACCAGCAGTGCAGGGGCAGCCTCCACCAGGCCCCCACCCATGTCCAACCCATGTCTCCCACCACCCCCACCCCCCAGCAGTGCAGGGGCAGCCTCCACCAGGCCCCCACTCATGTCTCCCACCACCCCCACCCCCCAGCAGTGCAGGGGCAGCCTCCACCAGGCCCCCACCCATGTCCAACCCATGTCTCCCACCACCCCCACCCCCCAGCAGTGCAGGGGCATCCTCCACCAGGCCCCCACCCATGTCTCCCATCACCCCCACCCATCCAGCCACCAGGGGCACCCACCACCAGGCCCCCACCCATGTCTCCTACCACCCCCACCCCTCAGCGCTGTGGGGCACCTGCCTGCAGGCCCCCACCCATGTCCAACCCATGTCTCCCACCACCCCCACCCCCCAGCCACCAGGGGCATCCTCCACCAGGCCCCCACCCATGTCTCCCACCACCCCCACCCCCCAGCCACCAGGGGCACCCTCCACCAGGCCCCCACCCATGTCTCCCACCACCCCCACCCCCCAGCAGTGCAGGGGCAGCCTCCACCAGGCCCCCACTCATGTCTCCCACCACCCCCACCCCCCAGCCACCAGGGGCACCCTCCACCAGGCCCCCACTCATGCCCAACTCATGTCTCCCACCACCCCCACCCCCCAGCCACCAGGGGCATCCTCCACCAGGCCCCCACCCATGTCTCCCACCACCCCCACCCTCCAGCCACCAGGGGCACCCTCCACCAGGCCCCCACCCATGTATCCCACCACCCCCACCCCCCAGCAGTGCAGGGGCAGCCTCCACCAGGCCCCCACTCATGTCTCCCACCACCCCCACCCCCCAGCCACCAGGGGCACCCTCCACCAGGCCCCCACTCATGCCCGACTCATGTCTCCCACCACCCCCACCCCCAGCCACCAGGGGCACCCTCCACCAGGCCCCCACTCATGCCCGACTCATGCCTCCCACCACCCCCACCCCCCAGCCACCAGGGGCAGCCTCCACCAGGCCCCCACCCATGTTTCCCACCACCCCCACCCACCAGCAGTGCAGGGGCAGCCTCCACCAGGCCCCCACCCATGTCTAACCCATGTCTCCCACCACCCCCACCCCCCAGCAGTGCAGGGGCACCCACCACCAGGCCCCCACCCATGTCTCCCACCACCCCCACCCCCCAGCAGTGCAGAGGCATCCTCAACCAGGCCCCCACTCATGCCCAACTCATGTCTCCCACCACCCCCACCCCCCAGCCACCAGGGGCATCCTCCACCAGGCCCCCACCCATGTCTCCCACCACCCCCACCCCCCAGCCACCAGGGGCACCCACCACCAGGCCCCCACCCATGTCTCCTACCACCCCCACCCCCCAGCGCTGTGGGGCACCTGCCAGCAGGCCCCCACCCATGTCCAACCCATGTCTCCCACCCCCCCACCCCCCAGCAGTGCAGGGGAAGCCTCCACCAGGCCCCCACTCATGTCTCCCACCACCCCCACCCCCCAGCAGTGCAGGGGCAGCCTCCACCAGGCCCCCACTCATGTCTCCCACCACCCCCACCCCCCAGCCACCACGGGCACCCTCCACCAGGCCCCCACTCATGCCCAACTCATGTCTCCCACCACCCCCACCCCCCAGCCACCAGGGGCATCCTCCACCAGGCCCCCACCCATGTCTCCCACCACCCCCACCCCCCAGCCACCAGGGGCACCCTCCACCAGGCCCCCACCCATGTCTCCCACCACCCCCACCCCCCAGCAGTGCAGGGGCAGCCTCCACCAGGCCCCCACTCATGTCTCCCACCAACCCCCACCCCCCAGCCACCAGGGGCACCCTCCACCAGGCCCCCACTCATGCCCAACTCATGTCTCCCACCACCCCCACCCCCCAGCCACCAGGGGCATCCTCCACCAGGCCCCCACCCATGTCTCCCACCACCCCCACCCCCCAGCCACCAGGGGCACCCTCCACCAGGCCCCCACCCATGTCTCCCACCACCCCCACCCCCCAGCAGTGCAGGGGCAGCCTCCACCAGGCCCCCATTCATGTCTCCCACCACCCCCACCCCCCAGCCACCAGGGGCAGCCTCCACCAGGCCCCCACTCATGCCCAACTCATGTCTCCCACCACCCCCCAGCCACCAGGGGCATCCTCCACCAGGCCCCCACCCATGTCTCCCACCACCCCCACCCCCCAGCCACCAGGGGCACCCACAACCAGGCCCCCACCCATGTCTCCTACCACCCCCACCCCCCAGCGCTGTGGGGCACCTGCCTGCAGGCCCCCACCCATGTCCAACCCATGTCTCCCACCACCCCCACCCCCCAGCATTGCAGGGGCAGCCTCCACCAGGCCCCCACTCATGTCTCCCACCACCCCCACCCCCCAGCCACCACGGGCACCCTCCACCAGGCCCCCACTCATGCCCGACTCATGTCTCCCACCACCCCCACCCCCCAGCCACCAGGGGCATCCTCCACCAGGCCCCCACCCATGTCTCCCACCACCCCCACCCCCCAGCCACCAGGGGCACCCACCACCAGGCCCCCACCCATGTCTCCCACCCCCCCACCCACCAGCAGTGCAGGGGCAGCCTCCACCAGGCCCCCACCCATGTCCAACCCATGTCTCCCACCACCCCCACCCCCCAGCAGTGCAGGGGCATCCTCCACCAGGCCCCCACCCATGTCTCCCACCACCCCCACCCCCCAGCCACCAGGGGCACCCTCCACCAGGCCCCCACCCATGTCACCCACCACCCCCACCCCCCAGCCACCAGGGGCACCCTCCACCAGGCCCCCACCCATGTCTCCCACCACCCCCACCCCCCAGCAGTGCAGGGGCAGCCTCCACCAGGCCCCCACTCATGTCTCCCACCACCCCCACCCCCCAGCCACCAGGGGCACCCTCCACCAGGCCCCCACTCATGCCCAACTCATGTCTCCCACCACCCCCACCCCCCAGCCACCAGGGGCAGCCTCCACCAGGCCCCCACCCATGTCTCCCACCACCCCCACCCACCAGCAGTGCAGGGGCAGCCTCCACCAGGCCCCCACCCATTTCCAACCCATGTCTCCCACCACCCCCACCCCCAGCAGTGCAGGGGCTCCCACCACCAGGCCCCCACCCATGTCTCCCACCACCCCCACCCCCCAGCAGTGCAGGGGCATCCTCCACCAGGCCCCCACTCATGCCCAACTCATGTCTCCCACCACCCCCACCCCCCAGCCACCAGGGGCATCCTCCACCAGGCCCCCACCCATGTCTCCCACCACCCCCACCCCCCAGCCACCAGGGGCACCCACCACCAGGCCCCCACCCATGTCTCCTACCACCCCCACCCCCCAGCGCTGTGGGGCACCTGCCAGCAGGCCCCCACCCATGTCCAACCCATGTCTCCCACCACCCCCACCCCCCAGCAGTGCAGGGGCAGCCTCCACCAGGCCCCCACTCATGTCTCCCACCACCCCCACCCCCCAGCCACCAGGGGCACCCTCCACCAGGCCCCCACTCATGCCCAACTCATGTCTCCCACCACCCCCACCCCCCAGCCACCAGGGGCATCCTCCACCAGGCCCCCACCCATGTCTCCCACCACCGCCACCCCCCAGCCACCAGGGGCACCCTCCACCAGGCCCCCACCCATGTCTCCCACCACCCCCACCCCCCAGCAGTGCAGGGGCAGCCTCCACCAGGCCCCCACTCATGTCTCCCACCACCCCCACCCCCCAGCCACCAGGGGCAGCCTCCACCAGGCCCCCACCCATGTCACCCACCACCCCCACCCCCCAGCCACCAGGGGCACCCTCCACCAGGCCCCCACCCATGTCTCCCACCACCCCCACCCCCCAGCCACCAGGGGAACCCTCCACCAGGCCCCCACCCATGTCTCACACCACCCCCACCCCCCAGCAGTGCAGGGGCAGCCTCCACCAGGCCCCAACCCATGTCTCCCACCACCCCCACCCCCCAGCCACCAGGGGCACCCACCACCAGGCCCCCACCCATGTCTCCTACCACCCCCACCCCCCAGCACTGTGGGGCACCTGCCAGCAGGCCCCCACCCATGTCTCCCACCACCCCCACCCACCAGCAGTGCAGGGGCAGCCTCCACCAGGCCCCCACCCATGTCCAACCCATGTCTCCCACCACCCCCACCCCCCAGCGGTGCAGGGGCAGCCTCCACCAGGCCCCCACTCATGTCTCCCACCACCCCCACCCCCCAGCAGTGCAGGGGCAGCCTCCACCAGGCCCCCACCCATGTCCAACCCATGTCTCCCACCACCCCCACCCCCCAGCAGTGCAGGGGCATCCTCCACCAGGCCCCCACCCATGTCTCCCATCACCCCCACCCCCCAGCCACCAGGGGCACCCACCACCAGGCCCCCACCCATGTCTCCTACCACCCCCACCCCCCAGCACTGTGGGGCACCTGCCAGCAGGCCCCCACTCATGTCTCCCACCTCCCCCACCCCCCAGCCACCACGGGCACCCTCCACCAGGCCCCCACTCATGCCCGACTCATGTCGCCCACCACCCCCACCCCCCAGCCACCAGGGGCATCCTCCACCAGGCTCCCACCCATGTCTCCCACCACCCCCACCCCCCAGCCACCAGGGGCACCCACCACCAGGCCCCCACCCATGTCTCCCACCCCCCCCCACCCACCAGCAGTGCAGGGGCAGCCTCCACCAGGCCCCCACCCATGTCCAACCCATGTCTCCCACCACCCCCACCCCCCAGCAGTGCAGGGGCATCCTCCACCAGGCCCCCACCCATGTCTCCCACCACCCCCACCCCCCAGCCACCAGGGGCACCCTCCACCAGGCCCCCACCCATGTCACCCACCACCCCCACCCCCCAGCCACCAGGGGCACCCTCCACCAGGCCCCCACCCATGTCTCCCACCACCCCCACCCCCCAGCAGTGCAGGGGCAGCCTCCACCAGGCCCCCACTCATGTCTCCCACCACCCCCACCCCCCAGCCACCAGGGGCACCCTCCACCAGGCCCCCACTCATGCCCAACTCATGTCTCCCACCACCCCCACCCCCCAGCCACCAGGGGCAGCCTCCACCAGGCCCCCACCCATGTCTCCCACCACCCCCACCCACCAGCAGTGCAGGGGCAGCCTCCACCAGGCCCCCACCCATTTCCAACCCATGTCTCCCACCACCCCCACCCCCCAGCAGTGCAGGGGCACCCACCACCAGGCCCCCACCCATGTCTCCCACCACCCCCACCCCCCAGCAGTGCAGGGGCATCCTCCACCAGGCCCCCACTCATGCCCAACTCATGTCTCCCACCACCCCCACCCCCCAGCCACCAGGGGCATCCTCCACCAGGCCCCCACCCATGTCTCCCACCACCCCCACCCCCCAGCCACCAGGGGCACCCACCACCATGCCCCCACCCATGTCTCCTACCACCCCCACCCCCCAGCGCTGTGGGGCACCTGCCAGCAGGCCCCCACCCATGTCCAACCCATGTCTCCCACCACCCCCACCCCCCAGCAGTGCAGGGGCAGCCTCCACCAGGCCCCCACTCATGTCTCCCACCACCCCCACCCCCCAGCCACCAGGGGCACCCTCCACCAGGCCCCCACTCATGCCCAACTCATGTCTCCCACCACCCCCACCCCCCAGCCACCAGGGGCATCCTCCACCAGGCCCCCACCCATGTCTCCCACCACCGCCACCCCCCAGCCACCAGGGGCACCCTCCACCATGCCCCCACCCATGTCTCCCACCACTCCCACCCCCCAGCAGTGCAGGGGCAGCCTCCACCAGGCCCCCACTCATGTCTCCCACCACCCCACCCCCCAGCCACCAGGGGCAGCCTCCACCAGGCCCCCACCCATGTCACCCACCACCCCCACCCCCCAGCCACCAGGGGCACCCTCCACCAGGCCCCCACCCATGTCTCCCACCACCCCCACCCCCCAGCCACCAGGGGCACCCTCCACCAGGCCCCCACCCATGTCTCCCACCACCCCCACCCCCCAGCAGTGCAGGGGCAGCCTCCACCAGGCCCCCACCCATGTCTCCCACCACCCCCACCCCCCAGCCACCAGGGGCACCCACCACCAGGCCCCCACCCATGTCTCCTACCACCCCCACCCCCAGCACTGTGGGGCACCTGCCAGCAGGCCCCCTCCCATGTCTCCCACCACCCCCACCCACCAGCAGTGCAGGGGCAGCCTCCACCAGGCCCCCACCCATGTCCAACCCATGTCTCCCACCACCCCCACCCCCCAGCAGTGCAGGGGCAGCATCCGCCAGGCCCCCACTCATGTCTCCCACCACCCCCACCCCCCAGCAGTGCAGGGGCAGCCTCCACCAGGCCCCCACCCATGTCCAACCCATGTCTCCCACCACCCCCACCCCCCAGCAGTGCAGGGGCATCCTCCACCAGGCCCCCACCCATGTCTCCCACCACCCCCACCCCCCAGCCACCAGGGGCACCCACCACCAGGCCCCCACCCATGTCTCCCACCACCCCCACCCACCAGCACTGTGGGGCACCCTCCACCAGGCCCCCACCCATGTCACCCACCACCCCCACCCCCCAGTCACCAGGGGCACCCTCCACCAGGCCCCCACCCATGTCTCCCACCACCCCCACCCACCAGCACTGTGGGGCACCCTCCACCAGGCCCCCACCCATGTCACCCACCACCCCCACCCCCCAGCCACCAGGGGCACCCTCCACCAGGCCCCCACCCATGTCTCCCACCACCCCCACCCCCCAGCAGTGCAGGGGCAGCCTCCACCAGGCCCCCACTCATGTCTCCCACCACCCCCACCCCCCAGCCACCAGGGGCAGCCTCCACCAGGCCCCCACTCATGCCCCACTCATGTCTCCCACCACCCCCACCCCCCAGCCACCAGGGGCACCCTCCACCAGGCCCCCACTCATGCCCGATTCATGTCTCCCACCACCCCCACCCCCCAGCAGTGCAGGGGCACCCTCCACCAAACACCCCACCAACCTGGATGACTCTGTGCCATCTTCCCCCGTTGGGCCCTGTGGGGTCCCAGCTGCCCCTTCTGCTGCCGAGGAGTCCAACTCCTAACCTCCGCCTCTTGGACCTCCCCTCGCCAGCTGCGGCCTGGGACGCCGCACCAGACTCCTCACTCCCCGACGAGATCCCAACTTGGGAGGGGATCCGGGCCTTGCGTCTTCGGCTGGTGGTGCGACCCCTGCCGCTGTGCTCCACAGCACCTTCTCCGCCCTCTTCATCACTTGACGCTGCAGACAGGGAGAAAGAAAACACAGGCATCAGGGCACTGTAAAATGGACTCATACACACATGACAGTTATACATGAGTGGCATTGGTAAACCTCACACATGGCATCACAATCCCCAACACACATGTCATTTCAACTTGCACACATGAGCCATACCACAGCCATAATGCAACAGCCAGCACCATCCATTCACATACAACAGCATGGGCAGCCAAAGGTCATCCACACATCACATGCAACATAGGGAGTACACTACACATGCACACACAACACCAAACCTGCATGCATGTGTACACCTCCGCCAACTGTCGCAGTGTCTCAATCGACATCCATGTCACACCTGACAATCATTCCTCCACATCCTGTGCCATGCAAGCCCACACACACAAGCACCATCCATGTGTCACACATGAGACCCCTCGCATGTGTCACCCTCACAGCCCTGTACAACCCCCCTACTTGGCCACATAAAAATACATGTTCAACCTGCACACTCCTGGCACACCACCACACGCACAGCTTACAATCAGTATGCATGTACACTTACCGCTCGACTCCAGACGAGTCTGCTTCTCAAGGACCTGGATGTGGAGCGCTGGGGTTATGCGTTCCAGGACACTCATTTGATCTTCCGACAAGTGGCCCCGCCCGCCCCTTAGCATCTGCTGCCATCATGAGGCGCCGGGCCTTGTTGAGGGTCCTGGACCTGAAGTCCTCCCAGCGCTTCCTGACACGTTCGTAGTCGCGGACTGCCACCACCTCCGCGTTGATGGCAGTCACGATGTCCATCCAGATCCGAGTCCGTCCTTCCTTGTCGGCGCGCAACCTTCTGAAGAGGGCATCATACTGCCCCAGGACATGCTCCACCAGGACACCAACTTCCCTGGCACTGAAGCTGGTGCCCCTTTGCCTCCTTGGCCGGGGGTTGCCACTGGTGCCAGATGTTGTAGTGCCCGACATGGCAACCCCAGAGGCAGGAGTGGGTGGGCAACTGGGTCCTGGGGCTGGGCTGTAGGGCGATGGAAAAGCAGTCGGGAGCCTTTGGTTCCAGCAGGGGTGGTCACAGCAACAGCACCCCTGGCTGATGTGCAGGCAGCAAATGGCAGGGCACGTGGGCAGCAGGCAGTCAGGCAGCAGCAGATGGCAGGTGGGAGCGTGCTCAGGGCTCTGGGGGGCAGTAATTTGGCCTCCTGGGCAGGAGCGTGGTCTTTCGTGTGTGAACGCGTGGACAGCTTGATACGGAGTGATTTTGCACGTGAAAATCCCACACGTCTGCGTGTACATCGATGAAAGGCCCTTAGCGCGTCACTAGCGTATGCGCGTCTCTGAAGTCACGTGCACGCGTAGGAAAAAGTTGCGTGACACGTCCGAGTGTCAAAGCGTGTTATTGGTGGAAATAGCCCTACACGCAGAAGTTACAAAGCGTGTAATTGGTGAAAATGGACCTACACGCAGAAGTGTCAAAGCGTGTAATTGGTGAAAATGGACCTACACGCAGAAGTGTCAAAGCGTGTAATTGGTGGGAATGGGCCTAGCACGTACACGCCGCGTAAGTGACGCTGTACGTGTGGGCCTGCATATAAGGTACGTGTAGAACACCAATTCCTTGTACGTGCTTTTCGTGGAGAGCGAGTGGGTGAATTCTGTACTTCTTGTCGTTTCACACGCGATTTACTTCACGGCGTTTCAAGTTTGTACTCCCTGTTACCTCTGACAGCTTTTTCTATTTTTTCTCTTGTACTGGTTTACCTGGGCCTGTTCCCTCAAACAGTGCTCCCTTCTACTGTTGTCCTGTCTCCTCAGACAGCGTACATATCTTCTTTTGGCGGGGGTGTTGCCAACCAAACGCGCTCATTTTTCACGCTCTTTTAATTGGCAGACGGTGAGTCACGCACGTATCTAACATCTGTGCTTGCCCCGTGTGTAGCCTACCCCTTCAGAGGTCATTCTAGGCTGCGTGTGACACGCATAGGTTCATTCTTGTGTTACTGGGTGCCACAGCGTAGTGCAGGTTTTTCTTTCTGCACACGTGGTCTAGGAGGGGTTGCGTGCACGTCCAGAGCGGCGCAGGACACTCCGGATCACCACCACCTTCCAAGCGGAAGAGGAAGAGTGCTCGTCCGGCACAGGCTGATGCCCCAGACACGGCTACACAGTCTGGCCCGTCGAGGAAGCCCAGCTTCACGGATGACGAACTGAATGCACTTGTCGAGTATGTGTCCGGACATGATAACGAGATGGTCATTGTTGCAGGATCCAAGACCACACCTGCACAACGCCAGGCACACTGGCAGACCGTTGCGACATCGTAAGTGCCCTTGGAATCGTGAGGCGCACAGCCAATGATTGCTATAAGCGCTGGAATGACCTAAAGCGCAGGGCAAAGAAGAAGCTGGCCTCAAGTCATGCCGCAACTCTAGTGACTGGAGGTGGGTCTCCAGTAGTAGACATGGAACTCACTCCACATGAGTCAGTCGCTGGGACCTACGTCACGGAGGAACAGATCCAAGGCGTGGGAGATCTGCCTGATTACGAGGCATTGTCCGGTGAGTGCACATGCATGTGTGTGTCATCCATGTGCATGGTGTGTGTGTGAGGGCTTCTGTTTGTGTGCCAGGTAAGAGTGTGTGCGCCTGAGTCGTATGGGTCAGCCATGTGCTTCATGCAATACATCCTGCGCAGCTGCGTTTGGCCATTGCAGTATCCCTTCTGCCAACAGTAGACATCTAGCCCAACAGCACGCCAGTTGCCCTTGAAGTGTCACCTTGCCACAACATTGTTGCTTATTTTTCTCTGTTAATTCAGACAGATTGTTTGCATTCCACCACTTATACTAGGCATTTCTCAGTCCTCTAGTCACATGTCTGGCATGGCTATGGTAAAGTGGAGTGACTTTGTTACCTGGATGTCATATGTTCACACATGTCCCTGTGCAATTGGACCATTTAGGACTGCCAGCTCCAGGTGAAAATCAGACCTGTTTGATTTAGAAAAGCTATTACATGCGGGAACTGGACTGAATGAATAAGTGCTGCCCTCCTCTCCATCTTGCCTCAATAGCAATGGTACATGCCATCTGTGTGATGGCATGTGTGTGTCACCTGGCAATTACAGGCCAATGTGTGATGCCACTGCCAGGCAGCATGCAGTAAATGTGTTCATCTTCCATCTTTGTGTCATCAGTGTGTGCCATTTGCCTGCCCTTCATACGCAGTGAGGGTGCATGCATGGGAGGGTCTTAGTCATGTGGGACATGTGTCAATCAAGTACTGGTTCTCTTGCTTCTCAGCCCTCATTGTGTGCCATGGTGCTAATGCCTGTTTCCATTTCTTTGTTATTATGTCTTTGCAGGGGAAGACGCACCTGATACTGCTGCGGTTGTGGAGATGGTGCAGAGCCAGGAGGGGTCCGAGGGCCGACCAACCACCAGTGAGGGACGTGGTGTGCTGGTGGGTGAGAACCCACAAGTGCTGCAGGTCGTGCTCTCAAGGGGTGTCTCTGGCTGCACCTCCCCCGAGCTGTACTCAGCTGTTGATTCGGATGATGAGACCTACGTGCCGTCGCAGGTGAGTGTTCCAGGGAGGGATTCTGTTCTGTCCCACCCACCTGCACCAGGGTCAGAACCCTCAATGGGGATGTCAGTGTTGGCAGCTAGGCCTTTGGTGGTTACGGATGCAGGGTCACACTCCGCGACATCTGATCCTGTTCCTGGGCCAGCAGATCAGAGGGGGAATGCAGTCCTGCATGCTCAGGCAGTGCCGGCACAGCAAGGCGCAGTCCGCCTTGCCCCAGACAGGTGTGGTGCCCGCCGACGTGGTGGCCGTACGCCACCTGGCAATACCGCATGGGAGCAATCCATTTACGGTATGGCTACCCAACAGGCAGCATCATCCGAGATGATGGCTCAGGCCATGGATAGGGTGGCCACTTCCATTGTCCCCCCTGAAAGGCTGATGGAGCGACTAGAGCAGGCAACCGACTCCATCTGCCAGTCACACAGGGAGGACATGTTGGCGTCCAACAGGGACAGGCGGGCGGCACTGGCGACTCTGCAGGAGGCCATCTCCATAGAGTCCCAGGGCCACAGGGAAGCCCTGAGGCAGGAGCTCCATCAACTCAGGACGACTCTTGTTGAGCTTGAGGCTTCAACACACCAAAGGACAGAACAGCAGCTGGAGCGTCTCACCCGTACGCTCTCAGCTGAGATGCAAGCAACGAGGGCGGAGGTCCGGGCATCCCGTGAGTTGTTGCATGGGGACCTCCGCACCCTCATCCTCCAGAACGAGACCTACCACACCCGCATGCTTGCAGCCATGGAGGAACAGAGTAGGGCCTTGCGTGGGCTGCCTCCCATAGTGCAACCACCTCCGGATGCAGCTGCACAGGGTGATAATAGCGACAGCAGTGATACTCCCACAATAGGGTAGCCGTGTGGGCCATGAGCCCATGGAGGTGTATTTTTTTCCCAGGGTCCACACAGGTGGGTTTTGGTGTGCACCCTGTCCTCGGACCTCCTGGGTGGCCTCCCCAACCCCCCCGGGCCCATTAATGGCCATTTTTTTTATTTTTTTTTATTTTTATTTTTATTTTTATTTTTATTCTTATATTTTTCCCAATTTTTTTGGGACAATTTGTTGGCTTCCGTGGTTCCTGTGGGCATACGCTGCATTGTAGCTGGGCACATGTAGGCTTGTCATGTATTTGGTTCAGATGCCTGGGTTTGAGTCTCACACACCCCTCCTGCTTCCCGTTTCCATGGGCTTGCAAAGGGTGTGCCCAAGTGACATTGAAGTACATGGTGACATTGGACTCGGACTCCCACTACATGTGTGGGTAGTCTACTCAATACTGTGTATACATTCCTAGTGCATATTGCTGTTCTGTTGTACACTGCATGTTGCATTGATGTGTAACTCGTCATCTGTGTCTGCCTCCCAATTTGCAGGTCCCTTCCTCATGTCTACACAAGGCCCTCTAGTCTGGAGATGGGGTCCTTGTTGGCAGCAGTGCACCTACAACTCTACATGGTGCCAACACTGTACAGTTGGAAGTGGTGGGAGTGCAGGTATTTCCAGGTGGTGAGACTACTGATTTATTACATTAGTGAAGTCATGTCAATGGTAGTACCTGCTCAAGTTTGTTGTTGGTCCTGCATTACAGTGAGCATTTCAGGTGTAGCAAGTTTCAATTGGGGACACTGTACATCGTGACACTTGTCATGTTGTGGGCATGACTTTGTTTACCTGCACATAGCATGACATGGCACGGTGTGTTGTGTGGCGGTGCTGGGGATGGGTTGGGTGACATGGCACTGTCCTCTTGTTGCATTTAGCAAGTGGGTATTCATTTTAGCTGCTTGAATGTGTTTCTTCACAAAACTGCATTGGTGGTGTGTGTGGGTAGGGATGCACACATTGTAACACTTCCAGGTGAACAATCTCAGGCTGATATGCTTTTCACGGTTGAATCTCCAGACATTCAGGATCAGTGTCAGGTTGAGTCATCATTGATTGTCAGATGGAATGTGCCAGGCCAGTGTGCACTCCACAGGGGTGTGATCACTATGTGAAGTAATTAGCCACTAGCTGTGTACGGGCTGCCTCCCCCCGTGCCCTTTCCCCTCCCATGCGCAGCAGCTGTGCATGTGGTTGGGGATGTGGGGCCACCACCATGTCCACGGCCAGGCCCCGGCGTGTTGCAACGTTGTGCAGGACACATGCTGCCACTATGATCCTGCACACTACTGGGGGAGCGTATAACAGCTGCCCGCCAGAACGGTCAAGGGAGCGAAAGCGTGACTTTAGCACTCCGAATGTGCGCTCCACTATGCCCCGGGTCGTAATGTGGGCTGTGTTATATCTTACCTCGGGTGGCGTGGTGGGGTTCCGAATTGGCGTCATCATGTGGGGGCTGAGAGGGTAGGCACTGTCCCCTGTGGAGGTGGTGATTGGTATCATTGGTGGGGTTGTGACCTTGCTCAGTATCCAACATGCATGCATGTGCAGTGGCATACATACTCACCAAGCAGCCATGTATCGCCATGCCGCCCAGCTTCTAGGTCCCGGCTTAGGGTGGACATTGGGTAAATGAAGCTGTCGTGGGTGGACCCGGGATAGTTGGCATATACTGAGGTGATGATTCCCTTGGCATTACATGCTACCTGCACGTTGATGGAATGCCAGTGTTTGCGGTTCCTATAGATGTGCTCAGATGCCCTGGGGGGACGTAGAGCCACATGGGTGCAGTCGATGGCACCTAGCACTTTGGGGAATCGTGCCACACCGTAAAAATCCAGGGCGGCAGCATGCCTTTCTGCAGGTTTTCTGGGCAGGTATATGTGCCTGCGGACTGATGGGCGTGCAGTGATGATGTTCAAGACCTGGTGTAGGCAGCATGACTGGGTGGCCTGTGACACCCCACCCACTATGGCACTTGTCCGCTGAAATGATCCAGTGGCTAAGAAGTGCAGTACATTGAGGACCTTTTCCAGGGGGCTGAGTGCTTGGGAGCACAGGGTGGGTGATGTGAGGTCATCCCCCACTCACTCACCAGGTCCAGTATTATGTGTGGTGGAAACCTGTACCTCCCATACACCTGGTCATCAGGCATCCCGAAAAGGCTGGTTCTGGGTGTGAATATTCTGGCCCTGACTATCCTCCTCCTCCTCCTTTGGTAGCCCACTGCCACTGCTGCTAGGAACGGTATGTTCATCCTGGCGTCTGAGCTTGTTATTGTTAAAGTGCGCAAATGCATGCTTTGCGCGTGTTCTAGGCGAGCGTGTGACCCGCGCACCCCTGGAATCCAGTTCCCAGTCCAATAGCGTGTGGAAATTCCCACGCACCACGGGATACAGGTGCGCTGACGTACTTGCGTGTGTAAGTGCCCGCACACCCATGAAATACACGTACATAGGCCAATCGCGTGTACGCGCACTTTTGTCCAATTACACGCGATGACACTCTGACGTGCAGTATTTCCACGTGTGCTCCGTCATCACGTGCTGAGTGGGGAACACCCGTGCGGGTCACGTCACCGATGCGCTTACGCGCTGATGGACTCTGGTCCAATACAATTGCGTTTGCGTGCTGACGCGCTTACGCGCTAAGGGCCTTTCCTCGGATTTCACGCTGACGTGCAGGATTTTCACGTGCCAAATCACTCCGTATCAAGCTGGCCACGCGAAAACA
This sequence comes from Ambystoma mexicanum, assembly GCF_040938575.1. Taxonomy (NCBI): domain Eukaryota; kingdom Metazoa; phylum Chordata; class Amphibia; order Caudata; family Ambystomatidae; genus Ambystoma; species Ambystoma mexicanum. The sequence goes on along the minus strand of NC_090933.1, from coordinate 262,995,533 downwards.
CACGGAAGACCACGCTCCTGCCCAGAAGGCCGAGTTACTGCCCCCCAGTGCCCCGAGCAGCCTCCCACGTGCCATCTGCTGCTGCCTGCCTGCCTGCCTGCCTGCTGCCACCGTGCCCTGCCATTTGGTGCCTGCACATCAGCCATCTGCAGGGGTCCAGTTGCTTTGTCCACCCCTGCTGGAACTGAAGACTCCCGACTGGGATTACATCGCTCCACAGCCCAGCCCCAGGACCCAGTTGCCCACCCACACCTGCCTCTGGGGTTGCCATGTCGGGCACTTCCACATCTGGCACCAGTGGCAACCCCAGGCCAGAGGGGCAGAGGGGCACCAGCTTCACTGCCACCGAAGTTGGTGTCCTGGTGGATAATGTCCTGGGGCAGTATGATGCCCTCTTTGGATCGTCCCGCGCCAGCAAGGAAGGACGGGAGAGGATCTGGGCCGACTGTGTGGTTGCCATCAACGCGGAGGGGGTGGCAACCCGCAACGTCCTGAAGATCAAGAAGCGCTGGGAGGACTTGAGGTCCAGGACCCTTGTGAAGGCCCGGCGCCTCGTGGAGGGGGGCCGGGGCCGCATGAGTTCCATCCAGATGAGGGTCCTGGAACGTGTACGCCCAGCGCTCCACGCCCAGATCCTTGAGAGGGAGGCCCGTCTGGAGTTGAGCGGTAAGTGTCCAAGCATTACTGTGTGAGACAGGGCATGTTGCGGTGTGCTGGTTCTATGATACTTGCCTGTATGTGTGCCATAGGCCATGTATGCATGTATGTGTGCAGGGACATCATGGTAATGCATGTGCGACCAGTGATGTGTGACCCACATGGTTGTTGCATGTGTTCAAATGCCGCATGGGGAGCCCTATGCAGATTTTGAACATGAGAGCATGCCAGTCTCTGTACCTGGACATGGGTGGGGGTGAGGGATGGGTGCTGATGCCAGGTACATATATGGTAGCCATGTCTGTGTGCCTGACCTGTGTGTCTGTGACTTGTGCATGCCATGGATGCATGACACATGTGTGTGACAATGCACAGATTCAGTGAAGCAGCCAAATTACCCTTGTATCCGCTGTGTTTGGTGTGTTTGGGGCCAGATGGATGTGACTGAGGTGAAGTGTGTGCATGTGATAGGCATGAGCCATGATGCATGTGAGTTACATATCATTGAATGTTTCAAGAGTCCATTGGACATGCATGGAAATGTCCATGGCATGCACCATGCCTGTTACTGTGTGTGTTTTGCCTGGACTGACCCATGTGTTGTGGAGGGACATGATGGAAGTGTACTTTGACAGTTGTGCTCATCTGCTATTGCTTCCTGTCTAGGGGACCATTGTACAGTGCCCTGATGCTTGTGTTCTTTGTCTCCCTCTACGCAGCGGCTAGTGAAGAAGAGGGCGGAGACGGCGCTGTGGAGCAAGGCGGCGGGGATGCCCCCACGGCTGCAGCGGAAGGGGTGGGTGAGCCCCCACAGGGGCCTGCTACGGTGGGAGACGGTGAGGAGCCATCCAGGTTGGTGGTTTGCACAGAGGAGGAGGAGGCCGCCACTGGGGCACACATGGGGCCTGGTGGGGGCATCCCTGCTGGTGCAAGTGGTGCAGTCCAGGGCCAGGGGCAGGAGGCAGCACAGGTCACCGTGGAGGGGCCTGTGCATGTCGCTGTCCCTGACCCTGTGAGTGCACCACCATGCACCAGCAGGGATGCCCCGTCCCAGGCCCGTCCGCAGGTAGAGGGGATGTCCATGTCACCTGACTCCCCTCCACCTGCGGACGTGGGAACCCCTGGCCATGTGGAGAAGGTCCTGATTGGGGTCGCGATGCGCACGGCTGTGATTCGTGATGCCGTGCGTGCTTCCCGGGAGGAGCACGCACGTCATCACGAAGTGCACCGTGCCGACGTGGCCCAATTGGGATCGGCCATGTTCGGGGGTTTCCTGCATGTGTTGGCCAATCTGGCGGCCCTCTCCTCCTCTGTGCAGGCTATACACCAGTCATTCTCCTTGCCGTCTTCCGGCCCAGATGCCACCAGGGCCCCCTGTGGACCTGCCCCGACCAATGCAGCCAGCTCGGTGGGGATCCCATCCCTGCCACAGCTGGGAGTCGGAGGTCCAGCAGGGGTGGACAACACAGCAACTGAACCCCAGCAGATGGAAGATGTGACAGCATCATCGGGCAGGGCACGTGCACGACGGCGTCGGTGGTTTCCATCAGCCTGGATGCCGTCGTGCTGGCAGAGGCAGTGGCGTCGGAGGCAGCCGCAGGCTCGACGTGGGAGGCATCATGGCTCGGGGCCATCAAGATCAGAGGGGCAGGCATCGGCCGGAGGGCAGGGCAACCCTGGGATGGTGGTGTCTTCCGTGTGGGAGCAGTTGGTCCAGCGGATAGGTGCGGAGCGGCAGCGGGCGGAAGAGGAGCGGCTCACCATGGTCAGGGCGGAGTTCTCCATGCGTCGGGCGTTGAGGTGGGCTGAGTGCCTCAAGGAAGCTCGCAGGGAGTTTGAGCTGGACATGGGGTTATCCCTGCGAGACCTCGGGGCCAGGACAGAGTCCCGCCTCCAGGACATCGACATGGAGTTCGATGATGCCCTGGCCAGCAACATCACCGAGTGAGCCGCAGGACTTGCCCGCTGCCTTTGTATATAGTTATTTAGTTAGTTAGTGTTAGGTTTCCTTTATTAATTTTTATTTTTTTGGACCGCTCGGACAATGGCCACTTTTTTGTATATATTATTTTCATTAGGTAGTAGTAGGTTTCATTTATGGTGTTGGGCTCATGGACCCTGGAATATTCGTGTATATAGTTTGCTTTTTGAAGAAACATTTTTTTTATTAATTATTGTGTTCACCATGAGAAAATGGTTTTTCATTATTTTCCTTCCACACATGATATTGCTTTGGCCAACATTTGTTTTTGGATTACTTTGTTTTTTTTATTTTTACATTTGTTCTCGGACATGGACCATTTATTTTGTTATCCCCATTGTTGTATGTTTGATTTGTTTACTTATTTTTCATCTTTAATACATGTTTTTTTAACTTTCACTTGTGGTATTTTCTCATTGGTTTCATACATGTCATGATATGGGTTTTGACATTCACTTGCACCCATTGTGTATGTGTGTGTGACGGACATGTGTTCATTTACAGACTTGCCATTGGGGTTGTATCATGTAATTGCATTCACTATGTGGGTGGATGCAATCCTTGCCTGGGTGTTTGTGCTGGGTATGCTGCCCATTACTGCCATGATTGAGTATCGTCAGGACCTGGGGGCAGGGGGACATGTGTGGGTGCCTGGTGGAGGCTGCCCCTGCACTGCTGGGGGGTGGGGGTGGTGGGAGACATGGGTGGGGGCCTGCTGGCAGGTGCCCCACAGTGCTGGGGGGTGGGGGTGGTGGGAGACATGGGTGGGGGCCTGGTGGAGGCTGCCCCTGGTGGCTGGGGGGTGGGGGTGGTGGGAGACATGGGTGGGGGCCTGGTGGAGGATGCCCCTGCACTGCTGGGGGGTGGGGGTGGTGGGAGACATGGGTGGGGGCCTGGTGGAGGATGCCCCTGCACTGCTGGGGGGTGGGGGTGGTGGGAGACATGGGTGGGGGCCTGGTGGAGGATGCCCCTGCACTGCTGGGGGGTGGGGTGGTGGGAGACATGGGTGGGGGCCTGGTGGAGGATGCCCCTGCACTGCTGGGGGGTGGGGGTGGTGGGAGACATGGGTGGGGGCCTGGTGGAGGATGCCCCTGCACTGCTGGGGGGTGGGGGTGGTGGGAGACATGGGTGGGGGCCTGGTGGAGGATGCCCCTGCACTGCTGGGGGGAGGGGGTGGTGGGTGACATGGGTGGGGGCCTGGTGGAGGGTGCCCCTGGTGGCTGGGGGGTGGGGTGGTGGGAGACATGGATGGGGGCCTGGTGGAGGCTGCCCCTGGTGGCTGGGGGGTGGGGGTGGTGGGTGACATGAGTTGGGCATGAGTGGGGGCCTGGTGGAGGGTGCCCCTGGTGGCTGGGGGGTGGGGGTGGTGGGAGACATGGGCTGGACATGGGTGGGGGCCTGCTGGCAGGTGCCCCACCGTGCTGGGGGGTGGGGGTGGTGGGAGACATGGGTGGGGTTCTGGTGGAGGATGCCCCTACACTGCTGGGGGGTGGGGGTGGTGGGAGACATGGGTGGGAGCCTGGTGGAGGCTGCCCCTGGTGGCTGGGGGGTGGGGGTGGTGGGAGACATGGGTGGGGGCCTGCTGGCAGGTGCCCCACAGTGCTGGGGGGTGGGGGTGGTGGGAGACATGGGTGGGGGCCTGGTGGAGGCTGCCCCTGGTGGCTGGGGGGTGGGGGTGGTGGGTGACATGGGTGGGGGCCTGGTGGAGGGTGCCCCTGGTGGCTGGGGGGTGGGGGTGGTGGGTGACATGGGTGGGGGCCTGGTGGAGGGTGCCCCTGGTGGCTGGGGGGCGGGGGTGGTGGGAGACATGGGTGGGGGCCTGGTGGAGGATGCCATTGGTGGCTGGGGGGTGGGGGTGGTGGGAGACTTGGGTGGGGGCCTGGTGGAGGGTGCCCCTGGTGGCTGGGGGGTGGGGGTGGTGGGAGACATGGGTTGGACATGGGTGGGGGCCTGCTGGCAGGTGCCCCACAGTGCTGGGGGGTGGGGGTGGTGGGAGACATGGGTGTGGACCTGGTGGAGGCTGCCCCTGGTGGCTGGGGGGTGGGGGTGGTGGGTGACATGGGTGGGGGCCTGGTGGAGGGTGCCCCTGGTGGCTGGGGGGTGGGGGTGGTGGGTGACATGAGCAGGTGTGCAGGGTAGTCCCCTGTGGTTTGTGCTGCCTGCAGGGGCCGTGGAGGGTGTACAGGTAATACCTGGGAGCACACAGCCAAATCGCGTGTGGAACTTCCCGCGCACCCCTGCAATCCACGTACCCTGCCTAATCGCGTGTGGAACTTCCCGCGCACCCCTGAAATCCACGTACCCGCCCAAATCGCGTGTGGAACTTCCCGCGCACCCCTGAAATCCACGTACCCGGCCAAATCGCGTGTGTAACTTCCCGCGCACCCCTGAAATCCACATACCCTGACAAATCGCGTGTGGTACTTCCCGCGCACCCCTGAAATCCACGTATACGGCCAAATCACGTGTGGAACTTCCCGCGCACCCCTGCAATACACGTACCCTGCCTAATCGCGTGTGGAACTTCCCGCGCACCCCTGAAATCCACATACCCGGCCAAATCGCGTGTGGAACTTCCCGCGCACCCCTGCAATCCACGTACCCTGCCTAATCGCGTGTGGAACTTCCCACACACCCCTGAAATCCACGTACCCGGCAAAATCGGGTGTGGAACTTCCCGCGCACCCCTGAAATCCACATACCCGGCCAAATCGCGTGTGTAACTTCCCGCGCACCCCTGAAATCCACGTACCCTGACAAATCGGGTGTGGTACTTTCCGCGCACCCCTGAAATCCACGTACACGGCCAAATCGCGTGTGGAACTTCCCGCGCACCCCTGCAATCCACGTACCCTGCCTAATCGCGTGTGGAACTTCCCGCGCACCCCTGAAATCCACGTACCCGGCCAAATCGCGTGTGGAACTTCCCGCGCACCCCTTTAATCCATGTACCCTGACTAATCGCGTGTGGAACTTCCCGCGCACCCCTGAAATCCACGTACCCGGCCAAATCGCGTGTGGAACTTCCCGCGCACCCCTGAAATCCACGTACCCGGCCAAATCGCGTGTGTAACTTCCCCCGCACCCCTGAAATCCACGTACCCTGACAAATCGCGTGTGGTACTTCCCGCGCACCCCTGAAATCCACGTACACGGCCAAATCGCGTGTGGAACTTCCCGCGCACCCCTGCAATCCACGTACCCTGCCTAATCGCGTGCGGAACTTCCTGCGCACCCCTGAAATCCACGTACCCGGCCAAATCGCGTGTGGAACTTCCCGCGCACCCCTGCAATCCACGTACCCTGCCTAATCGCGTGTGGAACTTCCCGCGCACCCCTGAAATCCACATACCCGGCCAAATCGCGTGTGGAACTTCCCACGCACCCCTGAAATCCACGTACCCGGCCAAATCACGTGTGTAACTTCCCACGCACCCCTGAAATCCACGTACCCTGACAAATCGCGTGTGGTACTTCCCGCGCACCCCTGAAATCCACGTACACGGCCAAATCGCGTGTGGAACTTCCCGCGCACCCCTGCAATCCACGTACCCTGCCTAATCGCGTGTGGAACTTCCCGCGCACCCCTGAAATCCACGTACCCGGCCAAATCGCGTGTGGAACTTCCCGCGCACCCCTGTAATCCACGTACCCTGACTAATCGCGTGTGGAACTTCCCGCGCACCCCTGAAATCCACGTACCCGGCCAAATCGCATGTGGAACTTCCCGCGCACCCCTGAAATCCACGTACCCTGCCTAATCGCGTGTGGAACTTCCCGCGCACCCCTGCAATCCACGTACCCTGACTAATCGCGTGTGGAACTTCCCGCGCACCCCTGAAATCCACGTACCCGGCCAAATCGCGTGTGGAACTTCCCGCGCACCCCTGAAATCCACGTACCCTGCCTAATCGCGTGTGGAACTTCCCGCGCACCCCTGAAATCCACGTACCCGGCCATATCGCGTGTGGAACTTCCTGCGCACCCCTGCAATCCACGTACCCTGACAAATCACGTGTGGTACTTCCCACGCACCCCTGTAATCCACGTACCCAGCCAATTCGCGTGTGAGACTTCCCGCGCACCCCGGTATACACGCACACGTTTTTTTTCTGTCAGCGCGTGTCTGTGTTTGTGGGTACACCTTTGCACGTCATTTGTCCTGGAGGGCCACAGTATTGGGCATTCATCATGGCTGTATATAGGTGCTATTTGTTGGCGCACCTTTTGGCGCACATTTCTTCCAGGCGCAGAGACGCTACCGCCTGCTTTCTTGTGGCGGTCGTGTTTGTGCCTGTGCGCTGGTTTGAGCGTGCGCTTTTTTGCCCTATTATATTCCATGAATACGTGTTGTAGGCGAGCGTGTGGGCGTTCCGCGCACTTGTACCCTGTGCTTCCCCCGTGACGCCCACATTTTGGCAAGTTGTTCCCCATTCCGAGTGGTACGCCCCGTGTTCCGCCTACTTTTGTTGCGTGCGCCGCGCTATGTGCGATTTTCGCTCTGGCCTGTGCGATTTTCGCTGTGACCTGGCGCACGCTGTTTGATGGCCTGTGCGCCAACGTGCGCCACGCACTTTTTTATCGCACATCCGCTGGTTTTCTCGCGCACGGACTTCCATGTATCGATGTGCGCTGCTTTTCGTGCGATTTTCGCACTTGCCCTGCGATTTTCGCTATTCCACTGCGAATCGCACGTTTTTGCCCACTTGCGCCGCGCTAATTATTCCATGAATCGGCCTGTAAGTCCGTTTGAAAATGTGTTCATGTATTGTACAGAAAATATGCATACCTGTAGTTTGTGTTCATGCATTTGGATATGCATGGAGCTGCAAGTAGAAATCTTGGAGACGTGTACAGTATTTCTTGTAGATGGTGCTTGCCAATGATATGACACTTGTACTCAGAGAGATTCACAGTACATTTGCAATGCTGATCTATGATGATGCAGTTAGATGTAGAGGTCTTGAATGTGATTGGTGGATGGTTATGTGACTTCTTAGCTACATCCAATGAGGGAATGGCACAGAAAGTGAAGTGGAAATGGTAGAAGGGCTGTTCATGTTACGATACGTCCGCGGACATGGCGGAGGTTCTCGGACATCGGGTGTTACATCCAGGGATTTTTGGGTTCAGAAGTCATGCACATGAGAATGAGCACTGAAAGGGATTGGTCAGGAAAGTTTAGTGGGTGTGTTGTGCCAGGAGAGAGTTTCTCAGATACCCTTTTAGCTGAGAGAACAACAGATAGCTATGGCTGTGTGTTTCAGAAAACAGATTGTTTGGATTTTGGGAGATTCATGGATACATTGGTTGAAGGTGCATGCAGAAAGCTGTGGAGTAGCTGTAGATCTTGGATTTCCACATGTGGAAGTACACTGGCATGGAGTACGTGGAATGAAGTGGTTGGACTTGCTACCTCGTTGTGCTAGTTTGGAGACAGAGCAACATCCAGTCATAATTGTAATTCATTGTGGAGGGAACAGTTCAGGACATGTGTCTGGAATTTCCTTGCAATTTTCTATGAAAGAAGGTCATGGACATGTTCCCTAATTCACAAGTAATATTTTCACGGATTGCACAGAGACAAATGTGGCTTTGTTCCGCTTCATTTGGTCCACAAATTGAAAAAGCAAGGCGCAATGTTAATAAGGCTGTTTGTGCCTTTCTAAGAAATTTGGCATGTCCTCTTTTCACAATGAAAATATTATGTTTCGTAGTACATATATTTTTCGCAGAGATGGAGTCCATCTTACTTATGCTGGCAATCAGATTTTTTTGAGAAATATACAAAATTCATTACGACCTTTTTTAGAATTACAGCATCCATTTTGAAGTAGGTGTTAAGTATTTATAATTTTTGACATACAAACACCTTCAAAGGCTCTTTTCAGAGCCACCACTTCCTACCAGAGAAAATTGCAGTGGTTATGATAGGGTATCAACCCAATTTTTTAGATGTCCGCGTACTGTCCACGGACTTCTAAAAAATACAAAGGGCCCTGCTTCATTTATTTTCACTTCTATTTTTTAACTGTGAAAAGCGGTTCTGAAATTAACCTTATTTTTTTTGATTTTTGTAATTTTGTATTTTTTTTGGTTTTTTATACACGACACACTAGGAGAGGAGGGGAAAGGAAGGTAAAGGGGGGGACACCAACCACAGGGATAAGAAAGGGCGAGCTGAGAGAGGAAGATGTAGAGTGGGTTTTATTTGGGTAGTGAGCAGGTCTTCTCATGCTCTGAAACAATAGTCTCAAAAGCACTGCAAAGTCGCTCCCCCCTGCAGAGTACTGTGTCACAGTACATACATACAACTGTGACCCTCGAATGGTAAGGGTCATCAGAATTCTGTATGGCCTGTGAGGCAGCTTGAGGAAGACGCTGTCCAACAGAGGTGGTCCTTGTGGTGACAGGATCAGAAACAGAGGATGAAGTAGAGGAAATCAACCTACTACGTTCTTCGCAAGGTACAACCTTTGCGAATAGCCCCAGAGTGAAATGACCTCTGGTGTCGCTTCATGGTAGTGGTCCCAAAGCTGTACGAACCGTGCCTCCCGCGACTGAGTATCATTTTGCACGCATTGCAGGTGACACGGTTCGCACAAGCCTTAGGACCATTCCCATGAATGGTAAACAACCGCCACACCCAAGACTCACGCCTAGTGCGGGTAGTAGGGATTTCCTCTACCTCATTCATCTCATCCTCTTCCTCCTCCTCTGCATCCTCACTCATGTTCCCCTCTTCAGGCCCTTGTGGAGGTGGTGGTGGTGGAGGGGGTGGGGGTGGTGCTGAGGCAGACACAGCATCAGGTGGCAGCAGTGGAGCCACAGAAGCCATCAGGTTGAAGATGGAAATCTGCAGGTTGCAGCAAAAATCTATGTGCTCCGTAGAATAGCCAGAAACACAATGAGAATAAGCTCTAGGGCGTGGTCTTTTATAGGGGTGCTTGTGTGCGGTCCGCGGAAATGCGCACTGTCCGCGGACAGATCGAACACAAAAAAAGGTTCAAAAGGTTTCAAAAAGTATGTATAAACTTATAATTAGTATGTGGGACTTGTGCTATGGTGAATTTTTATTGGAAAATATTGTGGATTACTTGAAAATGTACTTTTAAATTGTTCGGGGACATGAACAGTGTCCGCATTCAGAACACACGATCAGCATGGGCTTCGCAAACATGTTTGTGATCCGTGATGTCATCAATGACATTTGTGATGTCATCTTTGATGTCCTGGGTGTTAGTCTTAGCAGTGCACGGTGGTGGCGCGAGTTATGGTTGCTTAGCTTACCATAACTGGCGAATTTCAAGGGTTTTTCGGTTTTACTTGGAACCATAACGTCCCTTTGACAAAGTTTTTGCACTGGATTTCATAGGTTTTTATCAGCGCAACGTAACCATAACGTCCCTTTAACAAAGTTTTTTCACTGAATTTGAAAGGTTTTTAGCAGCGCAACTTAACCATAACGTCCCTTTAACAAAGTTTTTTCACTGAATTTCATTGGTTTTTAGCAGCGCAACTTAACCATAACGTCCCTTTAACAAAGTTTTTTCACTGAATTTCATAGGTTTTTAGTAGTGCAACTTAACAATAATGACTTTGACTTTATATACATATCATATGGAACTGACTGAATCTCTTCTACTGTACTTGATGTCCGCAAACTCATTTAATGTTCGCGGACATGTTCGAAGAACAGTACCACTACCTAAAAACTCTGGGGGGGTATGTTTGATTGTTATATCATAACATAGGAACATTTAACAAATTCAAAAAGAAGCACACAATCACATTATATGTACTAATACATAAGAAATGTAACCCATATATACAACACACTAACCATTCATTTAAATGCACTATGTTCTAAAATGGAATATACCACAAGAAAATAAATTGGCTTCCAACATAATTACCTCACAAACACGACAGAACTGAGAACAAGAGCAGACCCACTGAGTACATAGGACATATCTTACCTAAAATAGTAAGTGTACTTAATTTTATTCATATATTTATAAACTTTCCGTATTAGATAAAAAAATATATGATCTTTTTTTTTTTCTCTCACAGAAATGTCTAGTACTCTGGAATGGCTAGAGGAGCATTTCCCACATGAAGAAATGTCACAAGATAGTGAAACTAATGGTACACACTTTATAATATAAACCATTTAATTATTATTATTTTGTATACATTTAACATATATATATATTTTTTTGTACAGAGCATACCAAAATAGAAAATACTTCAGAAAAACCTGTTATGGATAACACTTTTCACAGTATAGAAGAAAAAATGGATTTATTGTTGACTAATTTTAATAATTTGAAAACTTTTGTGGAAGAGCATTTTAAACCAAAAACCTCGTACCATTGCCCCAAATGTACTTGTCCCTCCTCACCATATCCCAGTCAATTATCCCCAAACCCTCTCCATAACCCAAAACGTTTTGATGAGACTTCCATCCCTTCTTCACCTAATAACAATCATGTTGAAACCCCTAATTCTCCTGTTTTTGTTTCTGTTTCTGCCTCACCTTCTCTGTCATAAATTATTAATATATGTTAAAAAAAAGTTTAATTTTTATATTGTGTTGTAAATAGTTTCGTTTTTTTAAAAAAAAAACAATGTAGGTGTCCGCGGACAGTGCAGGTGTTCTGAAATGTTCGTAAATAAACGAAAATTGAGGTGTCCTGAAGAACACTATACCTGTTCGTACTGTTCGCTAGTAAGATGAAACTATTCTAAGAACACACGCGGTGTCCTGAAATGTTCGTAAAAAAAAAAATTAAAGTGTCCTAAAGAACACTTTATCTGTCCGTAGTGTTCGCTATCAAGTTTAAACTCTTCTAAGAACACAATTGGTGTCCTGAAATGTTCGTACGTAAACGAAAATGGAGGTGTCCTGAAGAACACTATACCTGTTCGTAGTGTTCGCTAGCAAGTTCAAACTGTTCTAAGAAAACACGCGGTGTCCTGTATTGTTCGTAAATAAACGAAAATGGAGGTGTCTTAAAGAACACTATACCTGTCCGTACTCTTCGCTAGCAAGTTGAAAATGTTCTAAGAACACAATTAGTGTCCTGAAATGTTCGTACATAAACGAAATTGAACGTGTCCTGAAGAGCACTATATCTGTCCTTACTGTTCTCTAGCAAGTTTAAACTGTTCTAAGAACACACGCAGTGTCCTGAAATGTTCGTTTCACGTGCGACGCAATTTTAATTAGTTCAGAACCCGAACAGTGTCCGTAGAACATGAACGCGCATGCGCTAGCCACTCTCTGTGCATTTGGTGTCCTGCGGACATGCGCTTCCTTCGCGGACTTGTTCGCGAAGGATCATATGACCGCGCCCACGCTGATCGCGTGTTCTGAATGCGGACACTGTTCGGGTCCCTGAACAAATTTAAAGTACATTTTCAATTAATCCATAATATTTTTCAATACAATCCCACCATGGCACAAGTCCCACATAGTAATCCTGAGTTTCTACATACCTTTTGAAACTTTTCAAACTTTTTTTGTGTTCGATCTGTCCGCGGACAGCGCGCATGTCTGCAGACCGCGCACAAGCACCCCTATAAAAGACCATGCCCTAGAGCTTATTCTCATTGTGTTTCTGGCTATTCTTCAAAAAACAGCGATTTTTGCTGCCACCTGCATATTACACCATCATCGAGATGGCATCCCTGGCTGCTGAACTGCCACCTGGTACTGCACCTGCTTCAGCACCACCCCCACCCCCTCCACCACCACCACCTCCCCAAGGGCCTGAAGAGGGGAACAGGAGTGAGGATGCGGAGGAGGAAGAAGAGGATGATGAGAATGAGGTAGAGGAAAACCCTACTACCCGCACTAGGCGTGAGTCTTAGGTGTGGCGGTTATTTACCATTCATGGGAATGTTCCTAAGGCTTGTGCGAACCGTGTTACCTGCAATGAGTGCAAAATGATACTCAGTCGCGGGAAGCACGGTAAGTACAGCTTTGGGACCACTACAATGAAGCGACACCTGAGGTAATTTCACTCTGGGGCTATTCGCAGGGTTGTACCTTGCGAAGAACGTAGCAGGTTGATTTCCTCTACTTTATCCTCTGTTTCTGATCCTGTCACCACAAGGACCACCTCTGTGGGACAGCGTCTTCCTCAAGCTGCCTCACAGGCCTTACAGAATGCTGATGACCCTTACCTTTCAAGGGTAACAGTTGTATGTATGTACTGTGACACAGTACTCTGCAGGGGGGAGCGACTTCGTAGTGCTTTTGAGACTATCGTCTCAGAGCACGAGAAGATCTGCTCACTACCCAAATAAAACCCACTCTACATCTTCCTCTCTCAGCTCGCCCTTTCTTATCCCTGTGGTTGGTGTCCCCCCCTTTACCTTTCTTTCCCCTCCTCTCCTAGTGTGTCGTGTATAAAAAACCAAAAAAATACAAAATATCAAAAATCAAAAAAAAAATAAGGCTCTTTTCAGAGCCGCCTTTCACAGTTAAAAAATAGAAGTGAAAATAAATGAAGCAGGGCCCTTTGTATTTTTTAGAAGTCCGCGGACAGTTCGCGAACATTTAAAAAATTGGGTTGCTACCCCATCACAAACATTGCAATTTTCTCTGGGAGGAAGTGGTGGCTCTGAAAAGAGCCTTTGGAAGGTGTTTGTAAGTCAAAAATTATAAATGCTTAACACCTACTTCAAAATGGATGTTGTAATTCCAAAAAAGGTTGCAATGCATTTTGTACATTTCTCAGAAAAATCTGATTGCCACCATAAGTAAGATGGACTCCATCTTTGCGAAAAATGTTTGTACTACGAAACAGAATATTTTCATTGTGAAAAGAAGACATGCCAACATCTTTTGGAAAGGCACAAACAGCTTTATTAACATTGCGCCTTGCTTTTTCCATTTGTGGACCAAATGAAGAAGAACGAAGCCACATTTGTCTCTGCGCAATCCGTGAAAATATCACTTGAGAATTAGGAAACATGTCCATAACCTTCCCAAGTCCTTCTTTCATAGCACATTGCAAAAGAATTCCAGTCACATGTCCTAAACTGTTCCCTCCACAATGAATTACAATTATGTCTGGATGTTGCTCTGTCTCCAAAGTAGCACAGAGAGGTAGCAAGTCCAACCACTTCATTCCACGTACTCCATGCCAGTGTACTTCCACATGTGGGAATCCAAGATCTACAGCTACTCCACAGCTTTTTGCATGCACCTTTAACCAATATAACCATGAAGCTCCCAAAATCCATACAATCTTTTTCCTAAAATACACAGACATAGCTATCTGTTCTCTCAGCAAAAACCGTATATGAGAAACTCTCTTCTGGCACAACACACCCACTAAACTTTCCTGACCAATCCCTTTTAGTACTCATTCTCATTTGCATGACTTCTGAACCCAAAAATCCCCGGATGTAACTCCCGATGTCCGCGAACTACCGCTATGTCCGCGGACATATCGTAACATGAACAGCCCTTCTACCATTTCCACTTCACTCTCTCTGCCATTCCCTTATTGGATGTAGCTAAAAAATCACATGACCATGCACCAATCACATTCAAGACCTCTACATCTAACTTCATCATCATAGATCAGCACTGCAAATGTACAGTGAATCGCTCTGAGTACAAGTGTCATATCATTGGCTAGCACCATCTACCAGAAATACTGTACAAGTCTCCAAGATTTCTACTTGCAGCTCCATGCATATCCATATGCATGAACACAAACTTCAGGTATGCATATTTTCTGTACAGTAGATGAACACATTTTCAAACAGACTTTTAGCTTGTGTAATCTGTAAAATGAATTTACTGTATTTTTTTCAATTTCCGAAAATCAACTATCACTTATAAACCTTTATACTATTTACTTTCTTTATACACACACACTCAAATCATGTTAATCTAACATTTTTTAAATGAAATATATAGACTACATATATTCAAACAAAATTGCATGCAAGCACAATCTATGTTTAAATCTTTATAAAAAATACTTATACAATTTCATATTTTTTTGTTTTTATTTATTTATTTACTTAATTACTTTAATTTAGACATGACATTGAGGCGCTATTACCTAGAACAGCTTAGTTACAGAAATAATGGTAATCACTGGTATATTATAAATTTCACAAGACATAGTAAAGATATTTTTTTTGCTACAGTTAGTCATTCAATACAATTTGTTCATTAAGAACATATCATATGTACTGAACTGATGCAATGTATCTTATGTAAATAAATTAGTTTAATGGTTTTAAAGAAGGCACTGAGGATTTCAATTAAAAAAATCAATATCTAAATTAAAAACAGCGCTATATACAAATAAAGTTACTAATTTGAAGCTTTCACAATTGCAGTGAAGACAAGTCTCCTGAAAAGAAGGAGCCGAATTCGAAGAACAAAGAAGAACTAAGAAGTTACCTGTTAATTTAAGAAAAAAAGTAAGTAGAATATCACCATAATATTTGTATTATTACTCAAACATACTATAATGTTAATACAAGCTATTTCTGTGCCTAAAAATAGAGATTGTGTACCATTTTGTCCAAAACTCTCCATGTCTTAAACAGCGATTTACAGCCAAAATGGCCAACAAATTCCTATTTTGGGACACACAAATTACCCAACTGAACCGCTACAATTTTCATATTATAGAACAAACAACTGTTTTAATTGTATAAATTAGATTTACTATTTGTACTTTTCCACACCACTAGCTTACTTTGTTTTTGTCATCTGAACCCCAGTTTAGTAACACATAAATTCAAGAATACCTATCCCTACTAGTTGTAGTTCCCAATGCACAATCACACACCATTACATACATCTTTATCATCTTACTCAAACACTCATGCACACAGCACACATACATTCCAGAACACCCCAACCCATATCTTCTTTATTTTTTTCAACAGACCCCCAAGAATGCCTACCAAAAGTCAAGTCCGTAGAAAGCAACGCAAAAGTAGATCAAATGAAAATAAAAGTGTCCAACATAAGCATCCAACTCTAGCAGAATTTGTAAAAAAAGTTGAAACAAAACAGCTAATACAGTCATTTAGTGAAACACAAGAAGTTTCAAGTACAAAAACTTTGCCTCCTCTATCAAAATGTAAAACAAACCAAAAGACAATTAACAGAAAATCAGCTATCACTACAGATAAAACTACTTCTTCAAATTTTAATATAGTGCAAAGTAAGCATACCAAGAAAAGTATTTTAGCCAAAATGTACCGTCACAAAGTCCTTCAAATTCTTATAAAAACAGGAGAGAAATCAGGTTCAATGCTTAAAACCTATCGTAGGAAATTAATCTTAGAAGCGTTGATGGACAGTGCAATTCTTCTCAAAAGAAAGTTATTTATTTTAATGTTAAACAAAATGAAACCACTAACAAAACTAATAACTAAATTACAAAAAAGACTTCTCAATAAGCGAAATGTCAACAGAAAGAACTTCTTAAGTATCTGCAGAGGTGAATGGAATCACACTACGAGCACAGAACCATATTTTAATGAAGAAGCGTACAAACAAAAGCAAACAAATACAAGTGCCATACATAGCAGTGGTCGAGGTTATGAAAAAGTGAATAATACCATAATGGAACAAGAAGTACTCCTTACAAAAATATGCCCTGAAAACTTAGAATTACCCCTCCATTCAACTGAATCAGAACGTCTAGTGTACAAATGGCCATGCACGTCAATGTGTAACATTCCCAAACAATGTTTCAAATCTTTACGCCAATTCCTCAATAAATATGTAAAAAGCAAGGACAAAATCAAAATTAAAATACTGCAAAATATGGATACCTGTCCAGTGCGCAAGTACACAGGACTACAAGGACATTCATTGGCCTGCATTACAGGACCTACTTGTAAAACCACTTTCCATGATATCAAAAGGATATCAACACATCATTCAACTATAAGAAACCTAGTCTATAAACTGTACTGTGCTAAAAGTCCTGCTTTAGCACTAGCAAAGTTAAATACAGCAAAAGACCTACTTGAAGAAATTCACTATATCCAGAAAAAATATTTTGGAAGTGAAAGCCATTTACAGAATGAAATAGCTTTAAACCAATTAAGCAACAATTCTACACATGGCAACCTTTTGCTAAACACATACAAAAAAGAAATACTAAAATGTAAAAGTACATCAGCTGAAGTACCAAACCATGTATGTGTATGTTGCCGTAGACATTTTTATAAAAGTAACACATAAACTGTAGACCTATCAAACATAATAGAAGACAATGAAGATTCTAAATGGTTTGAATTAGCTCTCTACCTTGTAGCAGAAAACAAATACGAAATAACTGAGCCCTTAATACTTTGCACTTACTGCACTACAAAACTTGACAACAACCAAACTCCTTCACGTGCTATCACAAATAATTTGGAATTATACCCAGTACCAAAACCCCTACAACAACTTAATTTATATGAGAGCATCATAATTCAAACAGTACACCCATTTTAAGCAATAATACGACTTCAACCAAAAACAGCAAAATTACCTCCCTCTGAATTGGTAAAAGGCATTTGTGGAAAAGTAGTTTATTTACCATTAGATCTAAAAGAAAATGTGCATACTCTAGGAGTGCAACATCCAATGCAGCAATCTTTAATTATCTTAGTAAATGGAGTACCTACAAAAGACAAAAAAATATGGCAACAGCTGGTAGATTTACATAAAGTTAGACAAGCCTTGCAATATCTTAAAGAGAATAATGAATAATACAAAGACATTAATATTGAAGAAAACTTGAAAGATACAACTGAAATAATTCAAGAAACACAAGAAGCTGGTCAATTTGAACTACTAGATCCTGCTACAATATCAAATACTTTCTACCATTATACAATTCATCCTTTGCACTGTAATGACACTGTAGAAGATGTACTGGAAACTTACCAAATGCGTCAAACAAAAGGATTGCCAATCAGCATATGGGAAAAAAGTATAGAAGCACGTGTTTTTCCTCTACTCTTTCCTACTGGCAAAGGAGGAAGGTATGATGATAGGCCTATTCAAATATCAGCTTCAGAATACCGCTCATTACGGATGTATTCTGAAGATCCCAGATTTAGACAAAATGTCGAATACATATTCCACCTACTCTTTGAAAGTGAACTAGCAACTTTATGTTACGGAGTTGCACACATATTAAAATCAAGATCACACTTTCAAAATATGACAGCTACACAATTATTAGAAAAAGTGCAACAAAAGGATGAGGTTTTACAATCAAATATTACAAATCTATTAGCAAATATGCGTGGTACTAAAGAGTACTGGTTTCGACGTCATGGAGATGTATGTTGTATAATCAGAAACCTTGGCCCATCCACTTGGTTTGTTACATTAAGTTGTGCAGAATATGCATGGGAAGATTTACATGATTTCCTACGCATATCAAATAAAAACAAAACAAACATAGATATACTAACACCTGGAGAACTTTGTTCTTTGGATCCTGTTAATGTTTCAAGATATTTTCACCATCGCTTCATTGCTATGCTACATTTTATTTGTAATAAAACTGTTCCCCCCCTTGGAGAAGTGCAACACTTCTTTTGGAGAAAAGAATACCAAGCCAGAGGAGCACCACATATCCACATGCTTTTATGGATTAAAGATGCTCCTAAATTTTCATCAAGACAGTGATGCCACTGTTTTACAGTTTATTGAAAAATATATCACTTGTGAAATTCCATCAGAAGCCACAAATAGTGATCTTCATGCACAAATTTTACAATTTCAAAGACACAAATGTGGAAAATATTGTCGTCGCAAATACTAAAACAAAGTGAAATACTACACCAAATGCCGATTTGGTTTCCCTAGACCAGTTACAAATACAGGTCAAGTGAACAACCTCATGTCTTCAGTTAGACATAGTGTTAAAGGTAAGTCACCTAAAAATACATATTACATAAAAAGAAAAGAAGAAGAAAAATATATCAATGATTATAATGCAATCATTGACCACTCATGGAATGCAACATAGATGTGCAGTACATTGCAGACAGTTATACTGCAGTTGCACGATATGTCACAGCATACTTAACTAAAGCAGAATAGACAGAGCTCCAAGACCTCTGGAATGACCTGTCATCAGATAAAACAGTATCTCAGAAATTATACAGCTTGGGCATAAAAATGCTCACTCATAGAGAATGTGGATCATATGAAGCAGCTGATCGTTTAACTGGTACTGCATTGTATGGTCAATCTGCAAATATAGTATGGCTAAGTCTTGGTCCAGCTAAATCTAGAAAAAGAGTTCTAAAATCATATGAAGATATAGAAACAATAGCCAAACATGATCCGAACAGCCAAGACATTTTAAAAAACAATTTATTGGACACATACTACCCAAACAGAAGTAATACTTTGGAAAACATGTGTCTATACCACATAGCCCAAAACTACACATACAAAAATAATATGAAACCTGATGAAAAAAAAGGTAAATATAGAGTGACAAACTGTGAAGGCAGCTTAGTTAAACTCACCAAACCAAATTTAATTAATCATATCAAATTGTCATTAAAGACTCCTAAACATAAAGAACTATATTGCATGTCCCTGCTACAACTCTTCAAACCATGTAGAAAAGAAGAACAATTACTAGATAACTATGACTCATATGAGGATGCTTTCAAAGCAAATGAAAGCACTATAACTGATGTAAACTTTACACAGTACAAAACAATGTTGCACAATGAACAGCAACACGAAGAAGAACTCCAGGCCCAACTAGATAAGGACACTCCTGACAGTAGTCAACCTTCTGTAACAGGAAGCCAAGAACCACTGGGAGAACCACTAATAATAAAAGAGGAAGAATTAGCTATGATAGAAGTAGAAAACACCATGTGTCAGTATGAAGATAAAGAAGACTTACCTATACTACAATCAAAACTAAACAATGAGCAAAGTAGCATTTTTCAAGAAGTAACAAAACAAATTGCACAAGATGTAAAACATGAAAATAAACAATATTCCTGCCATAATTATAAACCTATACTACTGAACGTCAGTGGTGAAGCTGGTTCTGGCAAAACATTCCTAATCAAAATCATTAGTAAGTTCCTTCAACAATTGACAAACATCAAACTGTCAGCTGTTGTCACTGCCCCCACAGGTTTAGCTGCCTAAAACATAGGTGGTGTTACATTACATCTATTACTACTATTACCAGTAGAACACCAGAACAAATTAGACTATTACAAACTTTCTGCAGAAGCTGCAATGGAATTACGCAGAGTATTGAAACAAATGAAAATGCTACTAATAGATGAAGTGAGCATGGTCTCCATCCTGATGTTAGCTTTGATTCACCTCAGATTACAAGAAGTACTCAAAACAGACTATGAAGAGCTCTTTGCAGGAAAACACATTATTGTTTTTGGAGATCTGCTTCAATTAACACCAGTAAAAGGGGAGCCTATTTTTAAAACATTAGGACACAAACTCTGCCGTAAAACTGTTGGCAGCTTTGGAAATGTCAACCTTTGGCAACATTTCCAATACAGAGATTTAACAGAAAACATGCGGCAATCTGCAGATCTCACTTATGCCAACATTTTTAAAAGTATCAGAGTTGGTAAACTTTCTAAAGAAGCAGAAGCAATATTGAAAACCCGGCACATTAATGCACTTTATGGCGATAATGCATGTGCTACAGATGTTATGGAACAATTAGCCCACAAAAATGTCAAATGTATGGCCTTAACGCCAACTCTTGCAATCTGTTTCAAATTCAATGAAATCATGCTAAGTAAAGAAATGCAACCAATCATGGAAATTAGCGCCACAGACAAACTAGATGTACTTAGTATGACACCACCCATGTGTGACCAAGCCACAACAAGACTAAATAGTTTAGAAAAATCAATCTCAACAGTAGGGATAGAAAAGATAGAGTAATGCTTAAACGTAACCTTGACGTGGACCAAGGACTAGTTAATGGAGCACTGGGTACAGTTGTTGGCTTTCAAACATACCCACGCGACAACAAAATTCAGTTTGTCAATATACTCTTTGACAAACTTTCAGAAGTAAAAAGGATAGGACGTACCAACAGCTAGATTCCTTCTCTTCAAAGATATGTAAGTACGCAGAGAACAATTTCCACTAACTCTTGCATACGCAGTCACGATTCATAAATCACAAGGTCTTACCCTAGACAAAGCAATGATAGATATTGGTAACACAGTCTTTAAAGAAGGCATGAGCTATGTAGCACTATCACGCTTATGTACACTTGACGGTCTATTTCTAATCAACTTTGATGCAAGTAAAATAAACGCTGATATTCCTTGCATTTTAGAATACAATAGACTTCGCTCACTATACACCCCCCACCTAAACACATATTCTGTTCCACAAAAAGTAAAACGTTATAAAAGAAAAATAAATCAAACAGAAATGCAACAGGATGTCACTGCAAATCCTCCAAAGAGAGTAAAAGAAACTAATACTTCATCAAATACCACAAGCAAAAAAGAATCAATTAGGGAAAGTAAACCAGGTACTTCTTTAAAGAAGAAAGACAAACTCAAAAAAAAGCAGTTAGATACAGAACTACCTGGACCATTTAAATTCTCAAATATAGTTGGTGTAATTTGCTACGCAAATGTAGCACTGAATATTCTATTTCAATTACCACCAATTGTTGACAACATTTACTTACACAGTACAGACCCATTGTGTTTGCAAATGTTAGTACTTCACAGAAATGCAGCAAACAATCCTGACAACACGCATAGTGTTTATGGAATAAGACAACAATTGGACTACTGTGCTGGAATGGTGAAATTCACTATAAACTCACAGGAAGATCCACAAGAATTTATAATGTACTTACTACAAGTACTGGAAAACAAAAACATACCTATAAATGAAATCTTTCAGATTTCATACATGTGGAAACATACATGCACTCTCTGCAACAATGTGACACAAGAAGAAATCCCCCATGAACGCTTCATATATATATAAATACCAAATTGTGAATCCATTCCATTTCAGCGACTTGTACAAAATGCAAACCATGGTAGATTATGCTCTACCTGCAATTCAGATAATCGCTCCACGTTAGTAATACAAACACATAGGCCCTCATTACGACCCTGGCGGAAAGGGGTTTACACCGGCGTAAACCATGGCGCCCCTTTCCGCCTGAGTACGAGTTCCCGTAGCGCCATGGTGATTTTTACGCCTGCTTTTTGCAGGCGGTAAAAACCATGGCGCTACGGGACCTTGTTGTTAATTACGCCACCGTAATTTACGGTGGCGTAATTAACGCCTTCCCCACTCCCATTATACCCTATGGGGCAAAAATGGGAATGGGGAAGGGTAAATGGGGATTGGGGACTTACCGCCCCGCCAAGGTCGGAATGGGGCGGTAAGTCCGCCAACCACCATGGCGGAGTTGGCAGCTTAGCGCCATGGACCATGGTGCAAATTGCACCATGGTTATCCGCCAAGGTCGAAATGAGGGCCATAGTAAATACATAATACTAATGCTTCTACGTTACAATGCAGATGGTACCAAAAACAACTGCAAGCTGACTGGATTCACACACGGTCAAATATCCCTTGGTAAGAAAACCTTCACAACAATAGATATAATCTACCACGCAGGAGCCACAACCAATTCAGGGCACTACACTGCATATATAAAAAAGAAATGTGGATGGTTTGAATGTAATAATAGTACCATTACTCTAAAGCAGAGATTACCAGGAAATCTTACAAACGCTTATTTGATGTTCTTAAAACCAAAATTTGATAACTAAACTGTATTTAAACCCTAAGTAAACTTGTGTTAAAAAAATATAAACTGTTAGAATACTCCAAAAGCTATCTAACTTCTCAAAGATTCTACAGCAACTAATCAGATAAATTAATACCACTAAATTAGACCAAAAAATACACAGTTAGAATACGCCAATTGGTATCTAACTGTCCCAAAATTTAACAATATCCAAATAGATAAATCAATACCACTAAAATACATAAAAAAATAGACAGTTAGAATACGCCAATTGGTATCTAACTGCTCCAAAATTTTTATAATATCAAAACAAATAAATAATATGTTACTGCTCCAAAAAATACAACAAGCCAAAGTATAAAGCATTAGACAGAAACAACAAGTGAACACTGAAAACAAACAAACAAATAAACTGTAGCATAACAGAAAAAGGTTTTTTTTAATCCAACATGGATTTTTTTTCTCCCACAGACCCAATGATTTTAGCAACAAATACAGAAACTGAGCAAATTGCACAGTACTCTGATTTGTAATCTACTAAATATGAGGGTCCAACAAAAAAAAATTATATTGATTATACAATGTAATACGTCATTACAAAATACTAATACTAACATGCTATTTTCTTTTATCACAGAAATTAACAAGAAATACATGTACTCCGGTTACTAGACCAAACAGTAAGTATACAATAATAAGGAGAACCATAGCAGCATATCACATCCATAGTATCTAATACCTTTGTTCCTTATACATTTGTTTTTCACCCAAAGTTATAAGCAAATGTGAATGTGATATGCTGCGGTGGTTGTTGCCAGGGCATAGAGTCTTGGGTGCATGGCCATGCACCCAAGACTCTATGCCCTGGCAACAACCACCGCAGCATATCACATCCATAGAGTCAAACATTTCAACTATGGTCTATGGAAACTTTTAATGTCTGCGAACATTATGAGTGTTCTTAGAACACTTTCAACTTGCCAGCGAACAATACGGACAGCGTTTTCAGGACACCCCCTACGAACATTTCAGAACAACACGAGAATTCTTAGAACACTTTCAACTTGACAACTAACAATACGGACAGCGTCCTCAGGACACCCCCATTTTGTTTATTTGCGAACATTTTAGGACACTGCGAGTGTTCTTAGAACACATTCAACTTGACAACAAACAATACGGACAGCGTCCTCAGGACACCCCCATTTTGTTTATTTGCGAACATTTCAGGACACCGCGAGTGTTCTTAGAACACATTCAACTTGACAACAAACAATACGGACAGTGTCCTCTGAACACCCCCATTTCGTATATTTGCGAACATTTCAGGACACCATGAGTGTTCTAAGAACACATTCAACTTGACAGAGAACAATACGAACAGCATCTT
The DNA here is from genome assembly GCF_040938575.1 of Ambystoma mexicanum. Lineage (NCBI taxonomy): Eukaryota > Metazoa > Chordata > Amphibia > Caudata > Ambystomatidae > Ambystoma > Ambystoma mexicanum. Next base: position 262,971,697 of record NC_090933.1, on the reverse strand, counting down.
CAGGACACCCCCTACGAACATTTCAGAACAACTCGAGAATTCTTAGAACACATTCAACTTGCCAGTGAACAATACGGACTACGCCTTCAGGACACCCCCTACGAACATTCCAGGACACCGCGAGTGTACTTAGAAACGTCTTCAGAACACCCCCATTTTGTTTATTTGCAAACATTTCAGGACACCGCATGTGTTCTTAGAACACATTCAACTTGACAGAGAACAATACGGACAGCGTCCTCAGGACACCCCCTACGAACATTCCCCGGCACCGCGAGTGTTCTTAGAAGTGTCTTCAGAACACCACCATCTTGTTTATTTGCGAACATTTCAGGACACCGCGAGTGTTCTTAGAACACATTCAACTTGACAGAGAACAATACGGACAGCGTCCTCAGGACACCCCCATTTTGTTTATTTACGAACATTTCAGGACACCGCGAGTGTTCTTAGAACACATTCAACTTGTCAGCCACAACCCCCATTCATATTTGCGAACATTTCAGGACACAGCGAGTGTTCGACAACGTCTTCAGAACACCCCCATTTTGTGTATTTGCGAACATTTCAGGACACCGCAAGTGTTCTTAGAACATATTCAACTTGACAACGAACAATACGGACAGCGTCCTCAGGACACCCCCATTTTGTTTATTTGCGAACATTTCAGGACACTGCGAGTGTTCTTAGAACAGTTTCAGTTTGCTTGCGAACAAAACGGACACATATTGAGTCTCAGAACACCCCCCATTCAGTTTATTTAGAACATTTCAGAACACCCCTGATGTCCGCAGACAAATCGAACACAAAAAGAACATCTAACACATAAAAAACACAACTTTCATCCTATCTCATACACTCCCACCCTCCCCAAACACTCCTACACACCAACACACTCTACTAAATACACATTTTGAACAAAGTTTCACCGTGCTGTCCGCGGACGACCGCGAATCCAAGATGGCGGGCGCTACCGAAAATCTGACGCGCTTCACGCTCCACGCCTTCCAATCAGCGAACACGTTGCATGTCCACGAACATCACGCAAGCCGATTGGCCAATCAGGGCACTGTCCGCGGAGCGAACAGGGAAGTGTGTCCGCGGACCGAACTCAGATATCACAATTTATTTTTACCTACTTTTTGGTCATTTTAAAAAAAAATACTGGACGGATTTTCACCAAATTTGCAAAAGCACGCTTTCGGGACCAAGCCGCTGCTCCTGGTCCAAATTTGGTGAAAATCCGTCCAGCGGTTTGGGCTGTAGACGCGAGCAAAAATGTTTTCCCATTCAGTCTATGGGGGAAAAAAAAGTTTTGGGACCCCCCTATAACTTTGCCCCCCCTGGACGAATCCTCACCAAACTTTGCTACGGCGTCCATGTATATATGTATATATGTATATGTATCCATGTATATATATATATATATATATATACAAATTCTTCTGCATTTTGCAGAAATATATATTCAGTAAAAAAACTTTGTTAAAGGGACGTTATGGTTCCAAGTAAAACCGAAAACCCCCTTAAATTCGCCAGTTATGGAAAGCTAAGCAACCATAACTCACGCCACCACCGTGCACTGCTAAGACTAACACCCGGGACATCAAAGATGACATCACAAATGTCTACTGAATTTCATAGGTTTTTAGTAGCGCAACTTAACCATTACCTCCCTTTATCAAAGTTTTTTTTACTGAATATGCATTTTCATAGTGTGAATTTGATAGATGTTAACTACGATTCCCTTACTTTATATACATGTAACATAGAACATAACGAACACACCGCTAAAGATTTTGATGTCCGCGGACGGTCACGCACGACATCAACACTACCCAAACACTCATGGGGTATATAAAATTGTTCTATCATACCATATAAACACTGCACAAGTTCAAAAAGCAGCACATAAACACATTATATATAATAATAAATAAGCAGTGGAACCTACATATTTAACACATCAACCATCGATTTAAATACCATATGTAATCAAATGGATTATACCATAACAAAAAAGATTTACCTCCAACATAATTACCTTACAGCAACTGCAGGGCTAAAAGCAGCAGTAGACCTACACAACACTACGAATACAATTTACCAGAAACTAGTAAGTGAACTTCATTTTTCTTATATATTTCTAAACTTTTTGTATGAGGTACACTACAATTAATATATTTTTGTTTATTCACACAGAAATGGTCAGTACTTTTGAGTGGCTTGAGGACAATTTTCCATGTGAGGAAATGTCTGGAGACAGTGATAATAATGGTAGACACTTCTCTATATAAGCAAATTAATAATCATTACTTTATGTGTACTTAACATATATATATATATATTTATTTTTAACAGACCATACAAACATTGGAAATCGTACACCAATTGACACATTGGAAAAGACTCTGGAACGCATGGAAAAGAAAATAGACATGCTCAAAGAAAATTTCAATGGTTTGAAACAGTTAGTGGAGGACCACATAAAAGAAACAAATACGTACCATTGTCCCACCTGTACCTGTGCCCCCTCTCCATGTCCCAGTGAGCTATCCCCAAACCCTCAACACCAAGATAAACGTTTTGATGAGACTTCCATCCCTTCATCCCCTCCCATCCATCCTCTCCAAACCCCTAATTCCCCTGTATTTGTATCAGTTTCTGCTTCCCCCTCTCTTTCATAAATTGTGCATATGTATATAATAAAAAAAGTTATGTTTCTTTTCATGAAATTCTCTTTGTCTCATTTTTTTTTTAAAGCAGTTAAAATGTCCGCGGACAGCGCGCCTGTCCGGCCTGTCCGTAATTAACAAAATGTGGATATCCTAAGGACACTACACCTGTCAACCAAGATGGAACTGTTCTTAGAACACACCAGCTGTCCGGGATGTCCATAAATGAACAAAAAGGGGGTGTCCTAAGGACACTACACCTGTCCGTACCATTCGCAACCAAGATGGAACTGTTCTTAGAACACACCAGCTGTCCGGGATGTCCGTAAATGAACAAAAAGGGGGTGTCCTAAGGACACTATACCTCTCCGTACCATTCGCAACCAAGATGGAACTGTTCTTAGAACACATCAGGTGTCCGGGATGTCCGTAAAAGAACAAAATGGCAGTGTCTAAGGACACTATACCTGTCCATACCGTTCGCAACCAAGATGGAACTGTTCGTAGAACACGCGCGGTGTCCGGGATGTCCGTAGTCAAAGAAAATGGAGGTGTCCTAAGGACACTATACCTGGCAGTACAATCAGCAGAACATCTACGCACATGCGCACCACACCCGTAAGTCCTGCGAACATTGTGCCTGTCCGTAACTGTGTGCCTCACTTGTGTACACTTTTAATTAGTTTTAGGACCCGAACACTGTCCGTAGAACACCCGTGCACATGCACACAACCGTTTCTGTGCATTTGGGGTCCTGCGGACACCCGTTCCCTTCGCGGACGTGTTCCCGACGTCATCATGTGACCGCACCCACGCTGAGCGTGTGTCCTAATTTGCGGACTCTGTCCGGTTCCCCAACATTTTAAAAGAACTTATTCAGACAATCCAAAAAATTTTACAGTAAAAATTCGCCATTTCATATGTCCCAGACAATGACCCTGGCTTTCCACATACTATTTGTAACTTTTTGAATGCTTTTGAGTGTGCAATATGGTGGTGAGGCGCTTTCCTCCACCCCTATAAAAGGCCACACCCCAGAGCTGATCTTCACTGTACTTCTGCTTTTTGCAGATTGACTTTTGCTGCCTTTGCTGCTCTTGCTGAGATTATCTCATCAACCCTAATGACATCCATGTCTGCTGTTGCTACATCTGCCTCAGCACCACCCACAAACACTCCACCACCATCACCTCCCCAAGTGCCTGCAGAGGGGAACACGCGTGAGGATGTAGAGAATGAGGATGAAGAGGATGAGGAGAATGAGATAGAGGAACTCCCTACTACCAGCACTCGCCGGGAGTCTTGGGTGTGGCGGTTGTTTACCGTTTATGGTAACGTACCAAAAGCACGTGCAAACAAGGTCACCTGTAACCAGTGCAAATTGGCGCTGAGTCATGGGAGACGTGGTTCGTACAGCTTTGGTACGACATCCATGAAGCAACACTTAACTTCGTTCCACAGTGATGACATTCGCAAGGTTGTACCTTGTGATAAAAGTAGTAGGTTGAGTTCCTCTACAGCATCCTCCGTTTCCACTCCTCTCACCACAAGAGACACTCTTGTGGGAGAGTGCATCCCTCAAGCTGCTTCACAGGCCATTTGCGATGCTGTTGACCCTTACCTTTCGAGAGTCACAATATTGTGTATGTACTGCAACGCAGTACTCTGCAGGGGGGGAGTCTTCGAAGTGCTTCCGAGAGTACGGTCATGGACCACCAGAAGACCTGCTACCTACCTAAATAAGGCCCACCCTACATCTTCCTCTCTCCACCTGCCCTTTCTTATCCCCGTGGTTGGTGTCCCTTCCTTACCCTCCTTTCCCCTCCTCTCCTAGTGTGTCGTGTGTAAAAAAGCAAAGAAAAATATAAAACAACAAAAATCCAAAAAAAGGCTCTTTTCAGAGCTGCCTTTCACAGTTTAAAAATAGAATTGTCAAATAAACAGTGCAGGGCCCCGCGTATTTTTTGAAAGTCCACGGACAGTCGTAGGACAGATACAATTTTGGGGTGCTGCCCTAGCAAAACCAATGCACTTTTCTCTGGGAGGAAGTGGTGGCTCTGAAAAGAGTCTTTTGGTGGTGTTTTTGTGTGTTTGAAAATCTTGGAATGATCAACATCTACTGCAAACTAGATGACTATAATTCCAAAAAAGGTTGCAATGCATTTTGTACATTTCTCAGAAATATCTGATTGCCAGCATATGTAAGATGGACTCCATCTCTGCGAAAAATGTATGTGCTACAAAACATAATATTTTCATTGTGAAAAGAGGAAATGCGAACATCTCTTAGAAAGGCACAAACAGCCTTATTAACATTGTGCCTCGATTTCTCCATTTGTGGACCAAATGAAGAAGAACGCAGCCACATTTTCGCAATACGAGAAAAAATTACTTGGGAATTTGGAAACATGTCCATGACCTTTTCAAGTCCTTCTTTCATTGCAAATTGCAAAGAAATTCCAGACACATGTCCTAAACTGTTCCATCCACAATGAATTATAATTATGTCTGGATGATGCTCTGTCTCTAAAGTAGCATAGAGAGGTACCAAGTCCAGCCACTTCATTCCACGAACTCCATGCCAGTGTGCTTCCACATGAGGGAATCCGAGATCTCCAGCTACTTCACAACGTTCTGCATGCACCTCCAACCAATGTATCCATGAGTCCCCCAAAATCCAGATAATCTGTTTTCGAAAACACACAGCCATAGCTATCTGTTCTTCTCTCAGGAAAAAGACGTTCTCACAAAATCTCTCCTTACACAACACACCCACTAAACTTTCCTGACCAATCCCTAGCTCCACTCATTCTCATTTGCATGCCTCTCCACCTCAGAATCCCTGTATGTAATACGCGCTGTCTTCAGAATAACGCCATGTCCGCAAACATTTCGAAGATCTGAGCGTGATGAATGTACATTTAAATAGTGTGCCCCATTTCCCCTTTGAGGTGGGCTCTGAAAAGAGACTTTTTTTATTTTTTGCAGATGCCTAACAGACACCTGTTATGTTGTATTTTTTTGGGGGGTTTTCTTGTTACTTTACAACTAAAATCTTCACATAACCTTCGTGAAAGCAACCCTTACATTCCAAAACAGCATGGCATTTCCCAAAAAAGATAAAGAAACACCTCTTCTTCAAAATAAACAGCATTACTCGAATCAATATTTTCATTGTTACAGAAAAACATACCAGCTCTAAGCATGAAAGCACGCATGCCTCGATTGATTGCACACCTAGCAATGTTTTGCTGAGGAAAAAAAACAGAACTATTGTCCCATATTGCCCTAGGTAGTAATCCAGAAACAATTACTTCTGCATTTGGAAGGATGTTCATTATTGCTTGAACCAACTGTTCCAAATCTGCCAACAAAGTAGGGGCACTCATGTAGCCCAAATGGAAAGCAACATAGTGCAAAACTACCAGATGAGGACAGTTCATCCTACGCATATCTTCACAAACTTGGAAAATTTTCTCTACATTGCAATCAGTCACAGCGCTCCCCACCACCTCCACTACTTTAACATCGAAATTGTTTGCCACATGCCTGCATTGAGAATACTGCTGTAAACCATGGACAAACATATCTCCGAGCACCACACCCTGACTTTCTCCACCTCTGCCATCTTCACTACACACACTCTCTTTCTACACAAATCCACAACATCAACATCTGATTGGCTGATTCCTACAGTCCCCTTTCCATACTGGATTTGCTGAAAAACACGGATGTGGCACGCCCTACCCATGGACAGCCGCAGTGTCCACGCGGCACGTAACTCTTAGCCAGCCCTTCTACCCTTTCCACATCACTCTCTGTGCCATTCCCTCATTGGATACAGCTAAGCAGTCACACAACCATCCACCAATCACATCCAAGACCTCTACATCTAACTCCATCATCAGAGTTCCGCACTTCAAATGTACTGTTGATCACTCTAAGTACAAGTCTCATATCATTGGAAAGCACCTACTACAATAACTACTGTACAAGTCTCAAAGATTTCTACTTATAGCTCCATGCAGATCCACATGCATGATTACAAACTACAGGTATGCATATTTTATTCAGAGTACATGTACAACTCTTATGAATCCATATAAACAGAGTAATGCCACTAAACCTGCATAGCCTATACATACATGCCAACGCTCCCGATTTAAGCACGAGACTCCCGATTTTTCATATAAAAATCACACTATTTTTTACTGTCTCCCACCTAAATTAAGGCTAATCCCAATGCAATCCAATGAGAAAAATAAATGTTCCTGATTGCTGTGCTGAAATCTCTGTCTCTGGGGCTCCCGATTGTTGGCATGTCTACCTATAAAATGAACTTATTGAAATTTTTCCCATCTACTATAATCAACTATTACTTCCAAACCTTTCTGCTATCTACAACACAGCTTTAAAAAAATCAAGTGAATTTCATGCACTTAAAGTTTTACTCATTTGCAAAACATATTGAACTAACATATTGTAAATAAAATATAAATGCTGCACATAGTCAAATGAAACGCATGCATACACTATGTTCAGATATCAAACAAGAATACTACCACAAAAACATAAAAATCAACGTCTACATTAACATCAGTGTTATAAACACACAAAATTACTAACTTCTTTCTTTTACAATTCCAGTGATGACCACCCTCCTGAAAATCAGCACCATCTAAACTACAAACAACATATCCAAAGAAACCTGCTAATTCCACAAAAAAAGAGTAAGTACAATACTACCTTAATATTCTTACTGTTCCTCAAAAACACTGTGTGGTTCATTCATGAAATTTGCGCACCAAAAAAAAACAGCGATTTCTGAACCATTCTGCCCACAAATCCCCATTTATTAAACAGAGATTAGCAGGCAGAATGGCCCACACATCCACGTTTTTTGGAACACAAATAACATACTCAACCCTTCGAATGTTAGTATTACAAAATAAAGAACTGTTTTATTGTTATACCATTATGTTTAGTATTAATGCTTCTCCTCACCACTAGCTCACTTTCTACTCTCATCTCAACCACAGTTTAGTAACACACAAATAGAAGAATAGCCTTCCCAGCTCATTGTAACTGCCTAATGCACAATCACACACCACCACATACATCTTTCCCATCATACTCACACACTCATGCACACAGCACACATACATCGCAAAACGGCCCAACCCATACCTTCTTTTTTTTTTTCAACAGACCCCGAAGAATGCCTAACAAAAAGCAAGTCCATAGAAAGCAATACAGCAATAGAGCAAATGAAAATAAAAGTGTCCAAAATAAGCATCCATCTCTACCAGAGTTTGTACAAAATGTTCAAACAAAACAGCTAATACAGTCATTTAGCAAAACAAGCTTCTAGTACAGAAACTTTGCATCCTCTATCAAAATGTAAAACAAAACAAAACAATGCCTAACAAGAATTCTGCTACCACTACTGCTAAAACTGCTCCTATAAATCTTGATATACTAGCAAGTAACCATACCAAAAAAAGTATTTTAGCAAAAATGTTCCGCCACAGAGTCCTTCAGAATCTTATAAAAACAGGAGAGAAATCATGTACAACTCTTAAAGCCTACCGTAGAAAATGAATCCTAGAAGCTCTCGTAGACAGTGCAATCCTTCTCAAAAGGAAGTTATTTATTTTAGTTTTAAACAGGATAAAACCACTAACAAAACTAACTACTACACTACAAAAACAAGTCTCAATAAACAGAATGTCAACAAAAATAACTTCTTAAATATCTGTGGAGGTGAATGGAGTCACACCACGACCACAGAACCATATTTTAATGACATTCGGCAGCACGTGATTGTACGCGAGACCACTGTTACTAGGGATCTAACCCGAGATTTGAAGAGCGGATACTGTCTGCTTAACCCAACAAGGGGCATTAGGGGAAATCAAGATTTTCAGTAATATGCTTAATCAGCCCTGATTTGAAGAAGGTCCTAAAGGGGACCGAAACACGTGTCATCTGAAAGGGCACTTACATATTAAAACATGTTTTGAAAAACTGGGCGCAGTCTCATCCTGGGTTTTCCTTCTTGTTCTACATATTTTAATGAAGAAGCATACAAACAAAACCAAACAAACACAATTGCCATCCATAGCAGTGGACGAGGCTATGAAAAAATGAATAATACCATAATCGAACAAGAAATACTGCTTACAAAAATATCCCCAGAAAACTCAGAATTACCTCTCCATTTGACTGAACCAGAACGTCCAGTATACAAATGGCCATGCACGTCAATGTGTAACATTCCCAAAAAAACCTTTCAAATCTTTACGCCATTTCCTCAATCAGTATGTGAAAGGTAAAGACAAAATCAAAATGAAAGTTCTGCAAAATATGGATAGCTGTCCAGTGCACAAATACACAGGACTACAAGGACATTAATTAGCCTGCATTTCAGGACCTATTTGCAAAAGCACATTCCATGATATCAAAATGATATCAACACATCATTCAACTATAAGAAATCTAGTCTATAAACTGTACTATGCTAACAGTTCTGCTTTAGAACTAGCCAATTTAAATAACACTCTTCTACATGGCACACCCAAACACCTACAAGAAGAAATGGACCGTATCCAGAGAAAATATTTTGGAAGTGAAAGCCACTTACAAAATGCAATAGCTTTACAACAGACTAGCAACAATTCTGCACATGGCAACCTTCTACTACACACATACAACAAGAAATACTAAAATTTAAAAGTACATCCGCTAAAGTACTAAACCATGTGAGTGTGTGTGTGTGTGTGTTGCCGCAGAACTTTTTACAAAAGTAACACAAAAACTATAGACGTAACATACAAAATAGAAGAAAATGAAGATTCCAAATGGTTTGAATTAGCTCTCTACCTTGTAGCAGAAAACAAATGCGAAATAACGGACTCCTTAATACTTTGCAGTTACTGCACTACACAACTTGACAACAACCAAACTCCTTCACGTGCTGTCACAAATAACTTGGAATTATTCCCACTTCCAAAACCCCTCCAACAACTCAATTTATATGAGAGCATCATAATTCAAACAGTGCACCCATTTCAAGCAATAATACGCCTTAACTAAAAACAGTTAAATTACCTCCCTCTGAATTAGTGAAAGGCATTCATGGCAAAGTAGTTTATTTACCATTAGATCTGAAAGAAAATGTGCACACTCTGGAAGTGCAACGTCCAATAGAGCAATCTTTAATTGTCTTAGTAAATGGTGTACCAACAAAAGACAAAAACATTTGGCAACAACTGGTGGATTTACATAAAGATAGACACGCCTTGCAATATCTAAAAGACAATAATGAATACTACAAAGAAATAAATATTGAAGAAAACTTAAGGGAAACCACTCAAATACTTCAAGAGTCACCAGAAACTGGTAAATTTTAACTTCTCGATCCTACTACAGTATCCAATATTTTAGACCATTATACAGTTCCTCCATTACACTCTAATGACACCATAGATGATGCACTAGAAACATACCAAATGCGACAAACCAAGGGATCACCAATGAGCATATGGGAAAAAAGTATAGAAGCATGTGCTTTTCCTCTACTATTTCCTACTGGCAAAGGAGGAAGGTACGATGATAGACCCACTCAGATAACAGCATCAGAATACCGCTCATTACGAATGTATTCTGAAGATCCCAGATTTAGACAAAATGTGGAATACATATTCCACCTACTCTTTGTAAGTGAACTAACAACTCTATGTTACAGAGTTGCACACATATTGAAATCAAGAACCCACTTTCAAAATATGTCAGCTATGCAATTAATACAAAAAGTGCAAGAAAATTGATGAGGTTTTACAATCAAGCATTGCAAACATGCGTGGTACAAAAGAGTACTGGTTCCGACGTCACGGGGATGTACGTTGTATGATAAGAAACCTTGGCAGACCCACTTGGTTTATTACATTAAGTTGTGCAGAATATGCATTAGAAGATTTACATGATTTCCTACGCATATCAAGCAAAAACAAAACAAACATAGATATATTAACACACACTTTGCTCTCTAGATCCTCTTAATGTTTCCAGATATTTCCACCATCATTTCATTGCTATGCTACACTTTATTTGTAATAAACCTGTTCCTCCCCTCGGAGAAGTGCAACACTTCTCTTGGAGAGAAGAATACCAAGCCAGAGCAGCACCACATATCCACATGCTTTTATGGATTAAAAATCCTCCGAAATGTGGTCAGGACAGTGATGCCACTGTTTTGCAGTTCATCCAAAAATATGTCACTTGTGAAATCCCTTCACAAACAAGACATAGTGACCTTCATGCACAAATTCTACAATTTCAAAGACACAAATGTGGCAAATATTGTCATCGCAAATACAAAAACAAAGGGAAATACTACACCAAATGCTGCTTTGGTTTCCCTAGACCAGTTACAGAAACAGGTGAAGTGAAAAACTTCATGTCTTCAGTTAGACATAGTGTTAAAGGTAAATCACCTAAGAACATGTATTACATAAAAAGAACAGAAGAATCAAAATATATCAATGATTACAATGCATGCATTGCCCTCTTATGGAATGCAAACATAGATGTGCAGTACATTGCAGACAATTCCACTGCAGTTGCACAATATATTACAGCCTGCTTAGCAAAAGCAGAAAAAACAGAGCTTCAAGACTTTTGGAATGACCTATCATCAGACAAAACACTATCTCCAAAATTGTACAGTTTAGGCATGAAAATGCTCTCTCATAGAGAGTGTGGCTCCTATGAAGCTGCAGATCGTTTAACTGGTACTGTTTTGTATGGAAAATCTGAAAATATAGTATGGCTAAGTCTTGGTCCTGCTAAATCTAGAAAAAGAGTCCATAAATCATATAAGGACATAGAAACAATAGCCAAAAATGATCACAACAGCCAAGACATTTTGTAAAAAAATATACTAGACACATACTACCCGAACAGGAGTACCACTTTGGAAACCATGTGTCTATACCACATAGCCCAAAACTTTGTATACAAAAATAATATAAAACCTGATGAACAAAAAGGAAGATATAGAGTGACAGATTGTGAAGGCAGCTTAGTGAAACTTACCAAACGAAGCTTAATTAATCATATCAAATTGTCATTAAAAACTCTTCAACAGAAAGAACTATATTACATGTCCCTGCTACAACTTTTTAAATCATGGAGAAAAGAAGAAGAGATACTAGATAACTATGACTCCTATGAAGACGCTTTCAAAGCAAATGAAAGCACTAACATCGATGTAAACTTTACGCAGTACAAAACAATGTTGCACAATGAACAGCAACAAGAAGAAGAACTCCAGGCCCAACTAGATATGGACACTCCCGACAGTAGTCAACCTTGGTTCTAGGTTAAAGTTTCGAATGCAAAGGATCGAATGACCAAATGGTCAAATCAAAAGGACCAAAAACCAAAGGGTCAAATATTTTTTAAAAACCACTTTTTTCCAAAACGGAAACCCAAAAAAAACAATATTAAAAAAAAATATATTCCACCCTTTCGTTTTAGTTCAAATCCACTCTCACCTTTGGCATTCGATGCTTTTGAATTTGGTACTTTAACTGGACACCGTCAACCTTCTGTAACAAGAATCCAAGAACCGCTGGGACAGCCACTAATAGCAAATGAGGCAGAATTAGCTATGACAGAAGTAGAAAACACCATGTGTCACTATGAAGAAGATACAGAAGACTTAACTGTACTACAATCAAAACTAAACAAAGATCAGCGCACCATTTTTGAAGAAGTAACAAAAGAAATTGCACATGGTGTACAACATGAAAATAAAGAATGTACCTGTCAAAATTACACTATACGTCAGTGGCGAAGCTGGTTCAGGCAAAACATTCTTAATCAAAATCATCAGCAAGTTCCTTCAACAATTGACAACCAACAAATGTCAGCTGTTGTAACTGCCCCCATAGGTTTAGCTGCCTACAACATAGGCAGTGTCACTGTAAACCGATTAGTACTCCTTCCAGTAGAACACCAAAACAAATGTGACTATTACAAACTTTCTACAGAAGCTTCAATGGAACTACGCAGAGTGTTAAAATAAATGAAAATGCTACTAATAGATGAAGTGACCATGGTTTCTAACCTAATGTTGGCTTTGATTCACCTTAGATTGCAAGAAGTACTTAAAACAGGCTACGAAGAGCTCTTTGGAGGAAAACACATTATTGTTTTCGGAGATCTTCTTCAATTGACACCAGTGAAAGGTGAACCTATTTTTAAAACCTTTAGACACAAACTCTGCCGTAAAACTGTTGGCAGCATAGGAAATGTCAACCTTTGGCAACATTCCCAATACAGAGAATTAACAGAAAAATGTGCCAATCTGCGGACCTCACTCACGCCAACATTTTAAAAAGTATTAGAGTTGATGTACTATCTCAAGAAGTATTAAAAACCCGGCACATCCATGCACTTTATGGCGATAACTCATGTGCTACTGATGTTATGGAACAATTAGCGCACAAAAATGTCAATTGTATGTCCTTAATGCCAACTCTTGCAAGCTGTTCCAAATTCAATGACACAATGTTGAAAAAAGAAATGCAACCAATAATTGAAATATGCTCCACAGACAAACTGGACATACATGGTATGACACTACCCATATGTCAACAAGCCGCAACAAGACTAAATACCTTAGAAAATTATATCTCCAACACAGCTGGTTTGGAGAAAATATTAAAATTATCCTTAAACTGTAGAGTAATGCTTAAATGTAACCTTGATGTGGAGCAAGGACTAGTTAATGGAGCACTGGGTCCAGTTGTTGGCTTTCAAATATACCCACGTGACAACAACATTCAGTTTTTCAATATTCTCTTTGACAAACTTTCAGAAATAAAAAGGATAGGGCGCTCAACAGCTCGATTCCTTCTCTTCAAAGACATGTATGTACTCATAGAACAATTTTCTCTAACTCTAGCATATGCAGTCACCATTCATAAATCACAAGGTCTTACCCTACACAAAGCATTGATAGATATTGGTAACACAGTCTTTAACGAAGGCATGAGCTATGTAGCACTATCACGCTTACGTACACTTGAAGGTCTATTTCTAATCAACTTTGATGCAAGTAAAGTAAACGCTGATATTCCCTGCATTTTAGAATACAATAGACTACGTTCAATATACACCCACCATCTAAAAACATATCCTGTTCCACAAAAAGGAAAACGTTGTAAAAGAAAATTAATTCAAACAGAAATGCAACAGGATCTGACTGCAAATCCTCCAAAGAGAGTAAGATAAGCTAATACTTCATCAATTACCACAACCAAAGAAGAACCTATTACTCAAAGTAACTCAGGTACTTCTTCAAAAAAGCAACACACACTCTGAAAAATTGACTTGGACACAGAACTATCTGGTCCATTCAAATTTTCAAATATAACTGGTGTAAGTTGCTACGCAAATGTAGCAGTGAATATTCTATTTCAATTGCCACCAATTGTTGACAACATTTACTTACACAGTACAGACCAATTGTATTTGCAAATGTTAGTCCTTCGTAGAAATGCAACAAACAATCCTGACAACACGTATAGTGTTCATGGAATAAGACAAGAATTGGACTACTGTGTTGGAATGGTGAAATTCACTATAAACTCACAAGCAGATCCACAAGAATTTCTAATGTACTTACTACAAGTACTGGAAAACAAAAACATACCTATAAATGAAATCTTCCAGATTTCATACATGTGGAAACATACATGCACTCTCTGCAACAATGCTCCACAGGAACAAATCCCTAATGAGCGCTTTGTGTATGTATCCATGCCTAATTGTGAATCCGTTACATTTTGGCAATTTATACAAAATGCAAACCATGGTAGATTATGTACTACCTGCAATTCAGATAATCGCTCCACCTTACTAATACAAACACATAGTAACTATGTAATAATAATGCTTCTACGTTACAATGCAGATGGTACCAAAAACAATTGAAAGCTGACTGGATTCACACACGGTCAAGTATCACTTGGTAAGAAAACCTTCACATCAATAGGTTTAATCTACTACGCAGGAGCCACAACCAATGCAGGTCACTACACTGCATATACAAAAAAGAAATGTGGATGGTTTGAATGTAATGATAGTACCATTTCTCTAAAGCAGAGATTACCAGCAAATCTTACAAACGCTTATTTAATCCTCTTAAAACCAAAATTTTATAACTAATCTGTACTTAAACATTAACAAAAAATCAATTAATAAACTATAAACTGTTAGAATACGCCAACAGGTATCTAACTGCCCCAAGATTCTATAACAACCAAACAGATAAATGAATGCCACTAAATTATAACAAAAAATAGACAGTTAGAATACGCCAACAGGTATCTAACTGCTCTAAAAATCTGCAACAAGCCAACAGATAGAAAATTAGCCAGAAACAACAAGTGAACACTGAAAACAAACAAATAAATAGACTGTAGCATATAAAAAAAAAATTTTTTTTAATCAAACATGGATTTTTTTTCCTACATACCCAATGATTTGAAAAACAAACAGAGAAACTGAGCAAATTGCACAGTACACTGGTTTGTAAACTAAATATGAGGGTAAAAAAAAAGCTGAAATGTCTATTATGCAATGTAATAAGTCTTTATAAAATACATACACTAACATGCTCTTTTCTTTTATCACAAAAATTGAAAAAGAATATCTACTCCAGTTACCAAACTCATGAAAAAAATATATCCAATCTCAACAAATCAAACAGTAAGTATATTCTAATAGAACACATAAATACTGCTGCATAACAGAACCATTGAACAAACATCTAACCATACACCACAATACACAATGTTCACTTCCATGGATATGTTATACTACAGTGCTTGTTACCAAACTCTACAATCTTAATAACATGACGTAGCCAAAACATCACACACAAACTATACAAATCAAAGAGTACAGAAACTGTAGATTTCAAACATTTGATAGATATTCAATTCTATGGGTGTGATCTATGGGTGTGACATGCTGCGGTGGTTGTTGCCAGGGCCTAGGGTCTTGGGTGTATGGCCTATGGCCTACGGCCTGTGGCCATGCACCCAAGACTCTAGGCCCTGGCCACAACCACCGCAGCATATCACATCCACAACCACCACAGCATGTCACACCCATGCTGACTTATAACTTGAGTGCTTATAACTTCGGTCTTGGGTGCATGGCCACAACCACCGCAGCATATCACACCCATAGATCACACCCATAGAATCAAACATTTTAACTGTCTATATGGGCCCACCCATATCATACTTTCTGCAAAGTTTGGTGAAAATGTATCCAGGGAGAGCGAATTTCTAAGCCACCCATGGGGACTTATAACTTCAGTCTTGAGTGCATGGCCTTTGCCCATGCACGCAAGACTCTAGGCCCTGACCACAACAACCGCAGCATATCACCCCCACAACCACCACAAGCCCTTTTGTTTAATTGTGTCCACGTGTTGGTGGGCCCGTGCCCAGGAGCAGGCCCTTGCGTCCCCTTCCCCGCCGCAGCCGCTTTCTGGTTTAATCCGATCCGCCCTCCCTCCCTCCCATTGGTCCAGGCACATTAGGCATCGAGCCTACTGACTCGAGTGGCGCTCACCATCTCCATTCCCCATCCGAGGAGCGCGGTGAGTGTGTGGGCCAGAAAGCCCTTTTGTTTAATTTTGTCCACGTGTGGTGGGCCCGTGCCCAGGAGCAGGCCCTTGCGTCCCCTTCCCCGCCGCAGCCGCTTCCTGGTTTCCCCAGCCCACTTGCAGCCCTTTTGCAGAGGACCTGGTCAGTAGCAAGCCCCCGCCATTGGCGGCTTCAATCTGAAATCTTGGAGGCTCCCCCTGCAGCCCGTCCCACCGCGCACCCTCCTCCTTTTCTCCCTTCTCCCGACCCGCCCAGGCCCGCTCTCATTGGGCCACCTACACTTCATCACTGGTCCTCCCAGGGCAGCCCTCTGCCCGGCAGCCCTGTGGCTATGTGCCGAAGGCCAAGGGCGACTCCTACATTGGCGACTCCGAGATGTGTCTGCAGGTGTCAGCAGGGGAAGCCAAGGAAGGCACCAGACACCAACAAAACTGTAAGTGCTGGCATGAGTAGGGGGCAGAGCAATTACTCCACCCCAGAAAGCCCCTGCCACTCTAACCTACCTTTCAATGGCCTGCAGTCTAATGTTAACCAGTACCATAGCCCGAGAAACCACACAGACTAGCCTGCCCAAATCTAGGCAGAAATGTGATTGCTAGCATATGCCACACCTAGATGGAATCTCCAATAGCCTCCCGTGATAGTTGTATTTAGAAATGTGCCCAATAGCCTCTCTGTGAAAGTTGAACTTAAAAATTATACCCAATAGCCTCTGTGAAAGTTGAATTTAGAAATGCATTGAAAAGTTGAATTTAAAAGTGTGCCCAATAGCCTCTCTGTGAAAGTTGAATTTAGAAGTTTGCCCAATAGCCTATCTGTGAAAAGTTGAATTTAGAAGTGTGCCCAATAGCCTCTCTGTGAAAGTTGAATTTAGAAGTGTGCCCAATAGCCTCTCTGTGAAAAGTTGAACTTAGAAGTGTGCCCAATAGCCTCTCTGTGAAAAGTTGAACTTAGAAGTGTGCCCAATAGCCTCTCTGTGAAAGTTGAACTTAAAAATTATACCCAATAGCCTCTGTGAAAGTTGAATTTAGAAATGCATTGAGAAGTTGGATTTGAAGTGTGCCCAATAGCCTCTCTGTGAAAAGTTGAATTTAGAAGTGTGCCCAATAGCCTCTCTGTGAAAGTTGAATTTAGAAGTGTGCTCAATAGCCTCTCTGTGAAAAGTTGAACTTAGAAGTGTGCCCAACAGCCTCTCTGTGAAAAGTTGAATTTAGAAGTGTGCCCAATAGCCTATCTGTGAAAGTTGAATGTAGAAGTGTGCCCAATATCCTCTCTGTGAAAAGTTGAATTTAGAAGTGTGCCCAATAGCCTCTCTGTGAAAAGTTGAATTTAGAAGTGTGCCCAATAGCCTCTCTGTGAAAGTTGAATTTAGAAGTGTGCCCAATAGCCTCTCTGTGAAAAGTTGAATTTAGAAATGCATTGAGAAGTTGGATTTGAAGTGTGCCCAATAGCCTCTCTGTGAAAAGTTGAATTTAGAAGTGTGCCCAATAGCCTCTCTGTGAAACTTGAATTTAGAAGTGTGCCCAATAGCCTCTCTGTGAAAAGTTGAACTTAGAAGTGTGCCCAATAGCCTCTCTGTGAAAAGTTGAATTTAGAAGTGTGCCCAATAGCCTATCTGTGAAAGTTGAATTTAGAAGTGTGCCCAATAGCCTCTCTGTGAAAAGTTGAATTTAGAAGTGTGCCCAATAGCCTCTCTGTGAAAGTTTAATTTAGAAGTGTGCCCAATAGCCTCTCTGTGAAAAGTTGAATTTAGAAGTATGCCCAATAGCCTCTCTGTGAAAAGTTGAATTTAGAAGCTGGCCCAATAGCCTCTGCGAATTTAGAATTGTGCCCGATAGCCTCCCTGCGGATAGCCTCTCTGTGAATTTAGAAATGTCTGAAAGGGCATGTAATCCCATCATATCTCACCAACATGCTTACTCTCTCCTTACATCACCACTCAACTAGAACACAGAGATACTATGACACCATTCGGTATAACTGTTCTCATAGCAACATTCGCCGCTCACTCCACATCACTCTAAAGTAATCACTGCTGGTTACACACCCCCCAGCGAGGCGTTCTCCTCAGGCCTAACGCAGCCACATCCATTCTGGATAAATCCTGCCAGAACGAACACATACTCCTGACCTCTCAACCACCATACCTACTGCTAGAATGCAGCTATTACACTGATACCGCACGAACTGTACACATACCCGGTGCTCACACGCACCTTTTGACTCTCTACTCTCTCTACTGATATGAACTTCGGTTCCCAAGGGCGTTCAACCTACCAGCGCCTTCAGACCATACCAATGGTATATAAGGCGCTATATAAATGCAAAATAACATAACATAACATAACATCACATAACACCCACGCTGGCTTATAACTTCAGTGCTTATAACTTTGGTTTTGGGTGCATGGCCGCCAAACCTCTAGGCCCTGCCACAACCACCACAGCATATCACAACCTCAACCACCGCAGCATATCACACCCATGCTGGCTTATAACTTCAGTGCTTATAACTTCGGTCTTGGGTGCATGATGTTCAATTCTATGGGTGTGATCTATGGGTGTGATATGCTGCAGTGGTCGTGGCCAGGACCTAGACTCTTGGGTGTATAGCCTATGGCCTACGGCCTTTGCCCATGCACCCAAGACTCTAGGTCCTGCCACAACCACCACAGCATATCACAACCACAACCACCGCACCATATCACACCCATGGTGGCTTATAGCTTCAGTGCTTATAACTTCGCTCTTGGGTGCATGGCCTTTGGCCATGCAGCCAAGACTCTAGGCCCTGCCCACAACCACCTGATAGATATTCGATTCTATGGGTGTGATCTACAACGACCACCACAGCATATCACACCCATGGTGGCTTATAACTCAGTTTCACACCCATAGAATCAAACATTTTAACTGCGGCATATACTCAATTTTAATGTCCGCTGACATCGTGCATGTCCTTAGAACAGTTTCAATTGGCCTGTGCACAGCACAGACGGGAATACTATCCTTAGGACACCCCTCTTTTTCACTAATTACAAACATCCCGGACAGTGCGGGCATGGCGAATACATCAGTAGCACCTGCCACCTAAACAAATACAGTATTTCACCAATCTCTTACTCCCCAAACCTCCACAAGCACTCTTGCACACCAAAACACTCCCCAAAACTGCATTTCGCCTCTGTTCGCCGCTGCGCTGTTGGCGGATCCAAGATGGCCGGAGCATCGAAACAATCTGACGCACATCACGCCTCACTCCAACCAATCGGCGGACATGTTGCGTGACCGCAGACATGACGCAAGCCAATTAGCCAATCGGTGTCCTGCCCGCAGAGCGAACAGGGAAGTTTCTCTGCGGAGCGGACATAGATATCACTACATTTTTTAGACCTACTTTTTGATCGTTTTAAAGAAAACTACTGGACGGATTTTCATCAAATTTACAAAAGCACGCTTTCGGGACCAAGACCCTGCTCTTGCCGCAAATTTGGTGAAAATCCATCCAGCGGTTTGGGCTGTAGGCGTGCGCAGTGTTTTTCCCCATTCAGTCTATGGTAGAAAAATTAATTTTGGGACCCCCCGCTATAACTTTTCCCCCCCTGTACTAAACCTCACCAAACTTTGCAAAATAATTCAGAATGGGCCACATACTTTTTTTTGCAAAGTTTGGTGTGGATTTGTCCAGGAAGAGCGAAGTTATAAGCTGCCCAAAAACTGCTCTTACTATGGGATTAGCAACTTAACCATAAATACACAGCCACTACCGTGGCTGTGTAATATAGCTTGCATATGCTTAAGCTGATACTAATATGGATAAGCCATAAGGGATGCTATAGAAGTTATAGGATATCAGACCCAGCAAGAAAGGAGACAAGTTCAAGAAACACAGACAATCTGACATGATCGCTGCAGCTTGAGGTGAGCAGAAAATAGGATACCCAGCCAAGGTGAAGGTGGAGCAAGAAAATTCAAGCTACCAAGATAGTGAGCCACCTGTACAAATTCAAGCTAAAATTCTCATAATTACAGACAAGAGAGCTTAATTTCATGGTCTTGACACACGTGGTGACCCAGAGAGAGAAGACCATTCCCAGAGAACCAGAGGAAAAAAGATACAAGTGTTGCCTCGTTTTGTAAATTATTGCACTCTCACAAGCTTGGCGGATCAGAGAATAGCAGCATTAGAGAACGCTTTGGACCTCCATGTTCTTTCCCACCACCTTGAAGAGATTCATTCAGTCTGAGAACTGTTTCGGTTCCCAGGGTTGGGGGGGACATCCTCTGTCCAATGTAAATTTGCCTTGAAAATGGGGATATCATTTGTTGCAAGGAGCAATGGTCTTTCTGCGACCCTGCAACATTGCAGATGTGTGCTGTTAGAGGTGGTGCTAAGAGGGGCCACTGGACATGGCCAGCCAATCTCTAAACTAACCTATGTATGTTTTATATGTATCTTGCCCAGAGCGGCCAACCCACATAGTCGATAGGTTTCCATGAAGGAACCTGTTTTTGTGATGTCACACTGGAACAAAAATGGGTGATACAAGCTTAGAAGCTGAGAGCTCGGGACAAACTTTGTTTTTCTGGTGTAATCCCTGTTTGTTTGCTAATAAACAACAGTAACCTTGTCCTATGGCTGAGTCCTTATGGCTGGGAGTTTCTGATGGGCCCAAATGTACTCTGATTTTATTTGGGTTTGACTGCTAGAGGAGCCCAGCCCCGCTGTACAGCACTACCCACATGCTTGACACTGTGAACATGTCCAATGAGATGTGTCTTGCATGCTATTTTCACACATAGGTTTTTTGGCATAGCAGAGACATCCTGTATACATTGAAGGCTACTGTGAGATCAATGTCAACTGCACATAGACACCACGCACCTAACTCCATGAATGCATAACATGTGATTGAGGTGACCATGGTAGCATTACTACAGTACCCATGGATAGCTAAGAAGGACCCCAGCCAACTATACCACAAAGTGTGAAAGCATATCATGCGAAAATGGACGCACACATGACATGCACACATGGCACTCGCCTAATATGGCTGCATAGGTGTCCAAGCCTCCCAATCCAACCACCTACGCACTGCTGATGAGTCCACTGGTGACCTCTTCAAATGGAGTCAGCTCCTCCTGCTGTGATGATCAACCTCCAGCGGCCTCGACAGAGGCCAGATTGCCATCATGCTTCTTCTTGTCCATTGTGTGAAGTCCCCATCCTCTTGTAGACCTGTGATTCAGTGTACTACTCCATGCCCCAGGCATTGCTTAGATCTATGATCTCCTAACACACCCTCCACCGCTGGCTCTGAGAAAGGATAATGCCAGCCCAACGGTACAGGTTGAGATAGTACTCGTTGACATAATCTGTGAGGATTTGCAACTCCTCATCAGTGACCTTCTTCCTTGCTGGCCCCATTCCTTCACCTGTGCCTCTTCTTGGGGTGCTGCCTCTTCCTGCTCTGCAGGCTGGCCCCTCTTGCCTCTAGTGGACCTTGGTGGTGCAGGGGCACCTGTAGGCTCACCATCATCCTTCTTCTGCCCTCTTCCCCATCTTCGTCCTTATCCTCTCCCTCTCTACAGAGCCCTCCCACTCATGGTGCAGTATGGACACGGAAGCCAGAAATCTTGCCTCAAAATCCAAATGGCACCTCCCAATAAATAGGCTCTGTGAGTAACACGCCAAAAAATAGTGTCTGTGAGGCACATGCAAAAAAATTGACTCCCAAGGCAGACCCCAAACAATTGGCTCAATGTGGCACACTCCAAAAATATGTGTAGTACACACAAATAAATATGGTGCATGTTGCAAACCCCAAATAAATGTGCTCCACAAAATCAGAATTGCACCCCAAACTATCTTTTTGAGACACATGTACGCGTTGAACCCCCTAAATGTCTCAGTCTCCATGTTCTCTGTCTCGGCTGACAACAGGAAATGCTTGTTTCACCCCTTAAATGTCTCCCGCACAGCCTCGGGCACATAGACATGCTGCGTAAATCTCATAAATTATGCTCTGAGGCTTCACACTGCTGCATTGTGAATCCATGGTAGACACCAGTTCCTCCTGCCATGTCCCATTGTTTGCCTCCTCCTGCCCAAGATTGCCTCCAAACCTTAACATCTGCTGCTGCCTGGAAGTGCCTGAGAGCCTGCTGACCAGCAACACTGCCTTGGTGGGCCTGTTATTACCCCAGAGCCTGCTCTCCTGTGACCACCTCATCTGTCATCTTGGGAATTCCACCTCTCTGTTCCACCTTCACAGCTCCACAGCACTTATCATCAGGAACCAGCTGTACAACACCAGCCTAAGAGGGAGCTATGTACGCTCCAAAACCTGCAATCCCAAGGAGAGGTTGATGGCTGCCAACTTCACTGTAAATGAAGCTGGCATCCTAGGTGAGCAGGTCCTCGAGAACTATGATGCCCTCTTCCAGATGCATCATGGGGCTTGCAGTTGTCAAAAGATCTGGGAGAGCATCACGGCTGCCATCAACATGGAGGGGGTGGCAGTACATACCATGGACGACACAAAGAATTGCTGAGATGACTTCATGCTCTGGAACCATGCAAAGGCAGCCCTTGACGCAGGTGCCATCGTAGAGGTGTACCATGCAGTCTGCCATCAGGTGTCACCACTTCACCGCTGAGTCCTGGAGAGGTTCTAGCCAGCCGT
Organism: Ambystoma mexicanum; assembly: GCF_040938575.1. Lineage (NCBI taxonomy): Eukaryota > Metazoa > Chordata > Amphibia > Caudata > Ambystomatidae > Ambystoma > Ambystoma mexicanum. The sequence goes on along the minus strand of NC_090933.1, from coordinate 262,948,645 downwards.
CCAAGCCCAGATCCCTGAACTGCAGGCACGGGTCCAAGCTGATGGTGAATACCCACAGGGTGTACTACTCTAGTGTTTGTGTGTGCTGCATAGGTATTCATGATTTGAGGTAATCTCTTCTGTACATGGCATGTGTGTTGCATCATGTCAATGTGGGTGTATGTGATGGCAGAAGGTAGGTGTAGGGAGGTCCACTGTCAGTTCTTGGTGAGAAAGCACTCATGTGCATGCAATGTGAGTTGATGACAACAACTACTCAGACAAGTACACTTGCACAGTTGAGATATTGGGGGAATGTGAGGGACATTCATGCATGACACCACTATGGGTTGTTCATTTGAAAATGATGATTGCATCACACTCTCTCTCCAGCTGAGACTGAAACATGTGAATGGATGTCTGGTAATGACATGTTGGTGTATTGGACTGTCAGGGGCGGCTGTGTAAGATGTCAGCCCACTGCATGAGGGGCCAGACATAGCAAATTATCATGGTATGTGTTGGGCTGGGAGCAATAGCGTTGATGCTTGTTCCTCAGCAAAGGGTGCCTGTACATGTTGCATGCTTTGAAATCGGACTGTCAGGGGAGCATGTTGCTAGATGTTATTGGATGGACAAGTGCCCAAGCAGGTCACGTAAAACCTATCTGCCTGCCCGCATGGCCATGATGTGTAGAATAAAATTGTTGCTTAATGGCAGTAGGGTAAGTTGACAGCTATGGTGTACCCAGCAGCACACCCTGCTTGACTGCGGATGGATGTTTCAGCGCTATATACCAGTATCCTACATACTAAAGGACTTCAAACAACAGATTATTTCTTGAAAACCAGATCTATATCTTATCATGACCAGAACCAGATGATCTTGGAGATGTTATATTTCACTTTGAGCAACAACATATTCACATTCAATAAACAACTATACAAACAAATCGAAGGAACCGCCATGGGTGCTAAGTATGCCCCACATAGGCTAACTTATATATGGGGCATTACGAACTAGAGCACGCATGGCAGCACCCATCATTCACGCACAACAACAACGTTATTTTTTGGAGACGTTAAATTGAAGACATCATCATGATTTGGAATGCCACTTTAACACAACTTCAGGTTTAATTTGATCGCCTTAATGCCAATTCTTATAATTTGAAACTTACAACACAGTATAGCCAATCACAAATTAATTTTCTGGACATCACTCTGTACATTCAAGACAACATCATTCACACCAGTCTATACATCAAACCCACTGCTGCTAACAGCACAGTCCATGCAACAAGTAACCATCCTATACATGTTGTTAACAATATCCCGTATACCACCAATGAGGAATTCACAAAATATATATCCCGGACAATGGAAAACTTTATGGCAAGAGGATACATTCAGGATCTCATCACCAAGAGTTATCAAAAAACGTTCAGAAGAACCAGATTACATCTTTTACAAGACAAAAGACAGTCATCAGCAACTGACAGTTCACAACATAAAATATGTTTCATCACGACATATAGCACAAATAATCAGATCATCAAAAAGATTCTTGCCAAAAACTGGAATATTCTGAAAACAGATTCAGATCTTCATACAATATTGGATGATCATCCCACCATTACCTTCCATAAAGCCAAAAGTTTAAAAGACAAACTCAATTGATCTCATTTCCAGATTTAAAAAAAAACAAAAGAAAAGATACCATCAACAATGTGGCTAACACCACAATTACGTGGAAATTACAAATGTGGTCAATGCACAATGTGCAAATATTCTGACAATATGAAAACAACTATCTCAAAACCCAATGGTACACAAGAAATCATCCAGCAACTGATCAACTGTAACAGTAAACATGTAATTTATGGAATAACATGTCCATGCAATCTCACCTACATAGGAATTACAAACAGATCACTCAAAACAAGAATTGGAGAACATATTAGAGCGATCCAAAATCAAGACTTCAGATCACCATTAGCCATGCACTTTCAGAAAATCCACACCAAAGAACAACTCAGCAAACTAAGATTCTTTGTTATTGAAATGTTTTGCCTCCCACCCATAGGTGGCAATTCAGAACAAATCTTAAGAAAGCGAGAAGCCACATGGATTTGTAATCTGGATACTTGCCATTCAGGCCTTAATTCTGATCAGGAGCTATTTCATGTTTTATGATTTTTTAATATTTTCAGAAAGCAACAGTATAATTACCATTTTCATTTTCACCTGACTGTCCAATCTTATGACATCATCGCGCATTACTTAAAGCGGGCATCTTTTTGAAAATGATGGCAATCGGACCGCAAGACTAGCGCTGCATGAACAGCATCATGCACAAGACCAGGTGAGCTTTAATATGTTGGCTATTATAGACATACTCAGTAAACTTTCAGCAATTTAAGTTCCATAGAGACCGATGACAATCGAGGCCTAGTATTAATCCACATAAACACATGTGCTTTATTACAGGAACACCATATGCAACCCTTACCAAGGTTCTCAACACCCTACTTTTCAATCTGACAACACAACACATAAATGCCCGAAGATGCTTATCAGTAAGTACAAATCTGAACCGGGAAATTGTAATCCAACTGTAAAAGAACATTGCTCTATCTCTTGTCTCTAGGGCGAAATCCACACATGCAGTGAAAAAATAATTTAATATTTGAAAACGTAGACATGCTGTAATAAGAGAACTCATTATTTTTAATTGAACGTATAAGTGTAACAATACCTCCGGAAGAACCGCTGATAATAAAAGCGGGGAAACACATGTCGAGGGTAGACACAAGAAATCAATCACTATCAGTAAATTTAAACTGAATTTCGATTTCATCTTTTCATTTTCAATATATAATGTTTCACGAAGAAAATCTGTAAGAATCAACAGTTTTTTCAAGAGGAACTAATAAAAAAAATTATTCAATTGTGGTCACAACACAGAGTAGACTATATTAAGGAAAAGCTCAACTCAGGACCCTTCATCAATTGAGTGCGGAGTAACCCCAGACCGCTATACTCTCATGTGTTTAGCAGTTGCCTGGCCTAACAAGGGCCCTGCAGTCCCCCCCTCTCCCTGTGTATTGCCTTCCTGGGCCACACTGTGGGGGGGGTGTTCTTTGCCAGGAGTCCAGGGGCATGGCCCACTGTGCCCATTGTGATGCTTTGAACTACCAGTTGGCAGCTTGGTAGAAGATCCAGATGGCTGTCCTGATGTAGAAATCCTGATAGGCTAGAATCTGAGATGTAATACTGTTGCTTCGATGTGGAGGCAGGACACATTTGGCCAGACCTCCTCCTCTGTCACCCAGGGTACACAGATTTGAATTAAGCATAGTTGCCTTCCTCTGGCTTACTCTAGATAATTGTATGGGTCTTGTTTACGGCTCCACTTGGTTCTCGCTGACACACCCAGGCTCTGCACATCCCCAAGATAGCCAAGGGATATGCCCCATTCAATGTGCCAGCAATGCTTCGACTGCTGGGAATGCTTTTCTGAGAGGCCAACTTGATTTCCAGGACAGCAGGGTGCCTGGACTACAAGAGATCTCAGCTAACTTGCATGTCAATTGCAGGGCAGCCTGTCCATCAGCCTCCCTGAAGTCCACTGGAACATTTGGTGCCCTTGTTGCATCTAGGATTGGACTGCTTGGACAACCTCGACCGTTGTTACAGGCAATGAGCTTGGGACAGTGTTGACTTGAGAGCATTCCCCTTCGGGGAGTGCCTCTTTACATGGTTGGCTCTCCCCTCCAAGCTGAGCAAAGGCTGAACAGCCCATCAGTTCCTCAGTGGTCATGTCAGAGTAGAAGGGGGTGGGCTGGCCACAGGAGCCTTGCCCCTACACTTCTCCACCAAGCAAGTTTTCCACAGAAGTCTGAAATGGTGAGCATTCTGCATGCCGGTGGTGTAGGCATGTGCAGAAGCCACCCCCCGCCCCCACAAGTTATGCCTGGGCCCAGCATTTCCCTCCCACTGCTTCAGCTTTGCCGTTGGCACCTGTGTGACCACTGCAGTGGAAGAGCTAAACAAGGCCAGCAGTTGAAGGCCCAGTTGGGGCACAGGCTCAGGTAGGAGTCCCAGGGAAGAGCTACAGGGCTCCGCTAGACACCCAGGATGCTTAGGCTTCTTGAGAGGGCACTTCTGTAGGGAGTCAAATGCACTTGGTTGCCACTGTCTAGGCCATGGCTGTCAAATTGTCCTGTTTCATGCCTGATGCCTTGTGCCAGTCCTGTTTGTATTCTTTTCCAGAATGCATGTCTATGTGAGCAGACAAGGTGGCATTGCAAGCCTTGCTATGGAGCTAATGAAACGGCATCCAGGTACACTTCCCATGGCCCGGCCTGCAGGATACATTTGAGCCACTGCAACATTGTTATTGTGATGTAGAATGATTTGTTGACATGTGTATTTGGCCACACGTCACTGTGCTCGGTTCAAATGTGTGTGTCTCTTAATAGTGACTCATCATTTTCCCTACACTTGTGCAACTGTACAAATAAAGATTGCAGGGCACGGGCATGTCTGTGTGTGGCAGTTGCTGGTTGACCCATGCTGACTTCATGCTACTGTTACTATTGTGTATGGAACACATGCATTGTCACTATTGACTGATGTCTATGTTTTTTGTTCCATTTTCCATAGTTGATGCAGCTGGTGAAGAAGGCGGAAACAGCGCTGTGTAGCAGACAACCTGGGACAAGGCCTCAAGATCCTGGTGCACACCCCAGCCATGCCCAGTGGACACCCGCCTCTTCAAATGGCAATGTGGCTGGGGAAACATCAGTTCCATCGGGCAAGGCTTCTGAGTGTGAGTCCCACAATGTCATTGTGTGTGACACCTTATCAGCAGTGGGACAGGGTGGTGCCATAACCAAACAGGGGCCAACAATTGTGGACGCCCCTCTGGAGGCCTAAGGGTTGACGATGGTTGAGGAAGATGCCATTGTAGACCAGCCCTTGGGGTCAGGTGGGGTCACTGAAGGGTGTGTGTAGGCTGCAATCCTGACCCTGAGAAAGGCGGATGAGCAGTCAACTATGGAGAGTTCAGCACAACCTCCTATCCCATTGCCATCTGCAACAGCACTGACCTTCTTCCATGATGCCTCTGCCCAGACTGAGACCCCCTTCCGTCCGATGTGGCCATCAGGGATGTGATGCAGTCCCTGCTGATGGGTGCCACGAGGATGCAGGCTTCAATGCGTGTAGTTGTACAAGCATCTAGTGGGCCTCCCCTTTGCACAATTGGCAGATGCTCTACTTTCCAATGGTCATTCTGAGCTGGCCACAAGAAAGGCTCCCTCCTATTACTCCTCCTCAACTGTGCCTCAGCTAAGCCTACATGGCATTTACCACCACAACCCCCTGTGCACCAGTCCCACCATCGTCCAGTATGGATGTGCCACTGTCCCGGGTCGAGGTGGAAGTCTGTACAATGGCAGAGGAGGTGACTTCTGAGCCTGCTCAGCAGCCCACAAGTGAACAGGCTAGTGCAGGTTCTGTACTCCCCTGACAACAACATTCTTCCAGTTGGTGGGACTATCTGCGCAGCACACGCAATGCCAGGCAGCAGATGGTGACTGTAAGGTGTATTCTTGACCAGATTCTGCAGGGCATTGCCACTCAGAGGAGGCAACCAACAAACTACACAAACTACACGGCCCAAGTGAGTCAGGAGGCCAGTTAGCCCCTATGGGCTCTGGTGTTAGCCCAGGTCCAATAGGTAAGGCACCAGTATGTGGAGAGGCAGCAGCTCGGGATGGGACAATTGTGAGGGCCAGGGCCGAGGTGGAGAAGAGGTTGGCAAGGGGGGGCTGCTGCCATCCCAGGGGATACTTTCAGGGCAATGGAGTGGACACCCTACAAGCCCTTGAGACAACAAAAAGGCTTGCCTGCAGCCTCAGGAGGTACAGTGAGAATCTGTTGAGGCATTGTCCAACATAGCCACGGACTAGACTGCTGCTGGTTGTATATAGTTATATATTTTATACCTAATTCTTTTTCCCATGGACAATTTTTCCCTTCCCCTTATTTTTTTGTACATAGTTTATATTTTAATAGATTTCATCATGTTTCTACCACACTGCTTGCAGTCTCTTTGGCCATGTACTTGGCCATGTTTTCTAAGTGTAAATGTCCTATGGCTGTCATGTGGGATAGGGCCTCACTCTGTGTGTCATGTTGTTACTGTGATGTTTGTTGGGGGGACAGATGTGCATGCTCCATGTGTGAGATGGATGTTGCATCCATGCCCAATTAACATAGGTGGTCTATTTGTCAGAATAGAAAGTATATCGTGCCTCCTATTGTAATAAATATATTAATATTGGTCTACGCCAAGCTGCTCGAAAGTCGCTTGTGAGATCTGTGTTGCAAGGTCCTGACCTTTAATCTATGTAGGCCGCCATTTTAGGTCAAACCACCATTTTAGGATTTGTTGTGGAAAAGTCACCCTGTGAGCTAAAATGGTGGACGATGTCATTGCAAAATACAACATGGCCGTCTTGACCTCTGTACATAGCTAATGTGTAATCTGCCTGCAGGCCACTTGTTGAGGTCATGAACTGAGACCTCGTCCTTCATTGACCTATGTGTAAAGGGATCACTCGCGCGATGAAACTAATCCACAACCATATATTGAAGATAATGCGTTTGCATACTGAACGAAGAAAATCTGTCTTACTACATTGTATATATGTTTAAGAAGGCCTGCATGCAAAACTTTAGAATACACAGTTAATGCATACGCTTGTTGTTACATGTATTAAAGACAAACCAGTTAAATGCGGTTATTCAAAACTCGGCACGAACCCTAGAATTGGTGATGTATAAAGTAGAATATTAACCCGAAGTGGGGTTGGACATAGTGCCCACAAAATGTATAAAAAGCGAATGCATTCTAATGTACAGTCTCTCACTGAACACACTGAACCACGCTGGAGTTTGTTGTGTTGTACTGAGGGCCGATAGCTATCTGACTTTGCATTGTTTTTGTAGTCGAATTCAGTAGAGAATAAAGTACTTTGTATGTTCTTTTGTAACCCGTGATCGGTGTTTTTCCTTTTGGGGTACTCAGTCTATATATTTTATTTCTGTTTTCACATATTGTAGATGTGGGAGGTGATGTACCTTGGGATTCACATGTTTGACACCTTTGCCATGCACATCTTTGCCTTGCCCTCTTCTGTGATATGCAGTACATCATGTTGTTCAATTGTTTACATGGTGTGGATGGGTGTGTGAAACATGTATGGTGTGGTTGACTTTGTACTCGATTGGTGAATTTGTTCATGGATGTTTAGTGATGTTGTGTGTTGATAGTGCTGGACATGGTGTCATTCTTTTCATTGACATGAACATGTACTTCACATGGAGGGGATGGACCATCAGATGACTGGAGATGACAAGGGCAGGTGTCTGATGCAATTTCATGTTAAGGGCCACTGCATGTTTGCTGTTGGCTGCATGCTTGCTGTTGGTGTGTCGGTGTTGGTTGAACACATTTTTGGTGTACGTTTAATGGTGTCAATGCAGGGATGCTTTTGGTGATGGGTGTGATGTCTCATGACAGTGTTTAGGGTCTCTCAATGGGTATGGGTACTCACATCTTCATGTGTCTTGCCACATGTTTCACATGGTTTAGATTTTTTGTTGTATCTGGTAACAGCTCATTCACCTCTGCTCATCCGCTACTGGAGGTTCAGTTGATTGTATGTTGAGTTCCTTTATGGTCAACTGATGTTTTGCTGTTCGTTTGGCACTTGCTTGTCAATGTGGATGTACCCACACTTCATTCACAGGTATGGAAATTTAGCATTGTGGATGTTGAGGAGGTATGTGGTGTCACTGTCGATCTGTGGACTACACTCATCCATGTGCAGTATGTTACATCAACATCAAGTGTCCAAAGTGTAGATGGTGCAACAGTATGGTGTCCTGTTCATGTGCATCTGAGTGTGGTCCAACAGGGTGCCGTGGAAGCTAGTATTTTCCTGGGTTCAGTGACAATGCTCTCAGGTGCTCATGTTGGAGGGGGATATCTGGCAGGTGTACTTCATGGTGTAGGCAGGCCAGAGTAGTTAAGTTAAATTGGTGCTCCACATTGGACTGTGAGGAGGGTAGACTAGCGGGTGCTGCCTTGGGTTGGGGCATTGGTCAGTGGGGTACTGGGAGGAGATCGGATTAGTGGGTGGGGTAATGGGAGGAGGGCAGACTAGCGGGTGATGCCTTGGGTTGGGGCACTGGTCAGTGGGTTACTGGGAGGAGGGTAGACTAGTAGGTGCTGTATTGGGTTGGGGGTGTGGGCAATGGTCAGTGGGGGACTCGGAGGAGGGCGGACTAGCAGGTGCTGCCTTGGGTTGGGGATTTAGGGCCAGGGTCAGTGGGGTTACTGCAAGGTGGGAGGACTAGCGGGTGCCACCATGAGGTAGGGCAGTGGTCAGTGGGGTACTGGGAGGAGGGCAGACTAGTGGGCGCTGTTTTGGGTTGGGGTTGGGGCAGTGGTCAGTGGTGGGCTTTTGATTCTGATTGACTTTGGTTTGGCTCTTCCCCTTCTCCTTCATCTGTAGCCAGAAACCTTGGAGTCATCTTTGACTCCTCTCTTTCCTTCCTCCCTCACATTCAGGACCTTGCCAAGAAGGGCCACGTTCCACTCCATCTCCTCAAAGGAGCACACGCATATATATGTAGGACATTCCATACATGCAGGAACTTTGTATGACTCAAACGTGCCCCAGTGGTTCAGAGTGGAGTTTGGCCTCCATGCTCATTTAATCCTTGCTTGGATTCTACTGATGATGGGTGCAGGGTGTATGTGTTGCCAATTACGATTGTGTCTTGTAGTAAAATAACATGTAAAAGGACAAAAGTACAGACACTCGCCTGGTTTCAAACTGTACCAAAAAGGGAGACACCTGTTTATCCTATAGTAAAAATGAGAGGCACTTGGACAAGAGTAGAAAGCAAAAAGGGGCTAAAATAGTCTAAGTGCTTATGTATAAGTATTTTCAAAACAATCAGAGTGCCTAGATTGGGAAATACGATTTAACTTTCCCAAAAACACTGAAATAATGCTTTGTCGAGAAAATCTGTAAAAATGCTTTTGTGCAACTGCCATATCCCAGGTTGTTCCTTATCCCCACCAGAAGGTCAGTGACTTTTAAGTCTCTGGGGGGGAACTCCAGGAGGATGTTTGCTGTCTGTGATTGCACTCACCCTTGTGGTCACACTTAAAAAAACGTCCTCAGAGTGGGCATTTTCACACGGATCTATGTGATTATTGCGACCCTCACAATTGCGACAGATGAAAATGCGGATTTTTTAAAAAAAACCTTTACACCAAATATATATGCGTGGGGAGACCCCCCCCCCAGAATGCATGCCAATTGTAGTTGTCTCAGAACTGAACCCAACGCGCACGGTAAACTCCCATTTAGGAAAGAGTCACATTTCTGAAGAAGGACAATCTTGGAGACTATGATCAGAAGTGGGGTGGCTTTCATTAACTATATGGGTGATTGAGCTAGGTTTGACAGGTGCTTTTGATCTTAATCTCCTTTCCCCTTTCCCCTTCCTTCCTGTTTTCTTCATTCTTCCTCTCTGCTTACCTTTGTGTGTACTCTTTCTTGCCCCTATTCTTCCTAAAGTGGCAGGGTTAATGTATTGTCTTGGCGTGGGTACCTTAGCCGCCTGATATGTCAATGTTGATGTATTGATTAGCTGTATGCAAAATTTAATTTTACTGCAATTTTACTGCAAATATGTTCTAACAATGACACTTAGCTAATTTGAAAACTTAAACTCTGTTTGCAAAAAATGCACAGCTCATAGCTTTCGCCAGAGTGTTTTTTTGGAAGTATGTAAACATGCTAGTTTGGAGGACATCACACTTAGAAAAGGTCATCTCAATGCGGCCCCACTAAGTGGGCTCAAAGAACCAAGGTCGTCCCTTGCCATTATGGCAAAACAGCAACACATTAATGATTTTCACGTTTCAGTAATGACCGTTCTTCCTAAAATCACTGCACACCGCTTTACACGTGGTCACTTTTCAACCATTAGATGGGGGCATTTGAATGATTTGAATGGCATTAGGTTTAACCATTCAGCTTCGTTTTACAATATGGGCACCCTTGACTGGCAAACCAATTTCCGAGCAACCACACAGACGATTAAGCAGACCATTAAAATACATTACAAAGGACTGCTTAGCGCATTACTGGTTTCTTGATTTTGTTAACTTTGATTAATTATATCACCTAAAGACAGCTGAGAACAACTGAACACTACTTTACTGGCATCTCTGCCCATAATAGTGTAATCAGGAGAAAACGAGCATTGTTGTTGATTTCTAGATAATAGCCTATGCCACAGCTCCATGGTCTGCAATGTATTATTGATAAGAATTTACTTCTCTTCTTTGCTGGCCTCCACATTCTGCTCTGTTTTAGATATCTGCACCCACTTCCTTTCTCATACACAATGATTTTTAAGACACAATGCAGTGATGCCAACCATGTTAAAATCAGAAGGGAGCTATGTCAATACATGTTGTAGGTTTGTCATGGGTAAAATTCGTCCCAGTAATAACATTATTGATATATGTATATTTATGTTCTTCGGAGAAATAGTTGAATGTTGCTTTGAAACGTGAGGCTAGATGGCTCCATAGTTTCTGTAGCATCTACAAAACGGACTGCCTGCACCAAAGTTGAGTACACTACACGAGTCAGTACTGGGCGACCAGGTAATGATTAACTAGAATCTGCCGCCATATCAGGTCGTATTGTGGCCAATTAACCAGTCTAGTTTTCCATAGTTTAGAGGAAAATATCAGCTAGTGTATGAAGGCAGAAGCTGCAGCTTAGTTACTAGGGGATCTATGCTCTTTAGTGTAGATACCGGAGGGAAAAAAGTAACAGCAGCGTGTTGTATGTGGTTATTGGGTACAGGTATAAAGATATATTGTGTGGTGATGCCCTTTTAAGGGTTTCGGCACGCGACGGGTTGACCTTACACTCCGCCGCGTGCATTTAAATAAACGGGGCGTGCCCGAGTCGGGTAGTGCGACCGGGGAGCTCAAGCCTGTAACACGTCTCTTTTTGAGTCTGTGCCAGAGGGGGGCTGGGGGATCACGGACCATCGCGAGGGATATGGGACAACCCCACAACAGTGGTGACAAGGCCGGTAACGCAACCGGGCCCGGCAGTGATGATTACTGCAATTTTTGAAGTGAACGAGAGTCAGAATCCACTCGTTCTACGCCTGGGGGAAGGTGCGGCCCACGCAGCAGCATGCATTTTGGTCTCTAGGGCACGGATGATTCGCAGAGCTCCGGAGGGGCCCATGAATGCCATCCAAACCCAATTTTTGGAAATTTGAATAGCTGACAGCTTACATGGACATGCCTTGAAGTTTGACAATCTTTCAATTTTCGAGGTGAATCTCGTCCAGAGAAGGTGAGGTACTAGGGGGATCCTGGCTGTTTCATGCATGTCCCCTAGACATCCCTGGCTCAATTTTTGGCCCTCCATACAGTCTTTGAGGTGGATAAGATGGGTTGATCGATTAGACATGTTCTTTCGGGCAACAATGGAAACCAGTAATGACAGCAAGCTGGCTACACTGCTATATGCTGCAGGGCCTGCAGTGCACAAAATGTGTGATTTCCTCCATCCCACAGACACGTCATATGGTGCAGCAAAGACTGCTCTCCAAAATAACTTCCTCCCCCTGGCCAATGCTGACTATGAGCGTTTTGTCATGCTATCCACTCGCCAGAAGGAAGATAAGACACTGGACACTTTTTACCGTCACCTCAGGAGGCTGTCGGTGGCGTGTGCATGGGACAACCCGGATGACATGGTTAGGAACCAGCTCATTCAAGGGTGCTACTCAGGAAAGCTACGGAGGCAGGTGCTGAGAGAACCGGGAATCACCTTACCCCGCATCCTAGAACTGGGTCGCTGCCAGGAGATATCAGAAATACGTTCATCAAGGATGGAAGCAGGCGTGCGTCCGGTCAAGTCGGAGGAAGTCTGCCCTGTGGGGCATGGTGGCAGGAGTGCCAAGAGGCTGGCTCGGAACTTCAACGACAGGGGCGGAAAGCTGGGAGAAGCATGCCTAAAGTGTGGGTATGACCTGCCCCACCCTGCAGAATGCCCAGCAGCTGGAAGAACATGTGGACTGTGCGGCCTGGCAGACCACTACGCCCGGGTGTGCAGAGCGTCCCTGCCGGTGATGGTGCCCAGAGGCCCAGTGCGGTCTGGGTTCTTCAGACAGTCTCGCCCTCCCAATGTCGCCCAGGTGGACCAAGGTGAGGAGGGCGCACAACATGAGGAGGAGGAGGAAGAAGAGGAAAACATCTTCTTCGTGTCGAGCATTGACTCCCTCAAGTCCAAGGGCTGAAGACAGCCGAGGTGCGTTGTGGCAGTCAATGACTCTCCCATCCCGGTGCTGGTGGACACGGGGGCGCAGGTCAATGTGATGGCCAGAGAGCACTATGATGCTATGGACTGCCCCCTCAAAACTGTCGAACCCGAAGGCACACATTTTCACATTCGGGGGTTCACACCCTATCCCCCTGGACAGTGCATTTGTAGCTCAGGTGGGGCATGGAAGCTCAAAGATAAAAGCTCAATCCTATGTGACGCCTGCCAGCACCAAACACTGCTAAGCTGCGCAGCGGCAGAAGCCCTGGGACTCGTAAGTTTTGCGCACTCTGTGTATGTGGAGGACATCCAAACTCTACTTGATAAGTATGCAAAACTGTTCCAAGGGATTGGATGCAAGACCGGCGGCCCAGTGAGGCTCCACATTGACGACTCGGTGCAGCCCATTGCCCTCAAGCATCGTAGGGTGCCCTTCCACCTGAGGGAATTGGTAGAAAAGGAGTTGGACATACTGGTGAATCTCGACATCATCGAGAAGGTAGAGGGTCCAACACCCTGGGTGTCTCCAATTCTGGTTGCCAGGAAACCCAAGCAACCTGACTCAGTGAGAATTTGTGTAGACATGAGACTCCCCAACAAGGTGATCCGGAGGGAGCGACATCTCACACCAACGATAGATGATATTATTACAGAGTTGCAAGGGGCTCGCTTCTTCTCGAAGATTGATCTCAGGGCCGGATACCATCAAGATCCCTTGCATCCAGAGTCGAGATACATCACAACATTCCCGACTCACCAAGGCCTGTACCGGTATAAGCGACTCAGCTTCGGGGTGTCCTCCGCAGCTGAGGTTTTTCAAAACATGATCAGGGGTGCACTGGCTGATCTAGAGGGCGTGCTAAACAGCAGTAATGACATTCTTGTGGTTGCAAGGTCAGAAGTGGACCACCTGCACAAACTGGCCAAGACTTTCGAATGGCTACAATCCTTGGGTCTAACTCTCCACTGCGAGAAATGTGAGTTTATGAAGACAAACATTTAGTTCTTTGGTTTCATGTTTAAAGAGGGTTTGAGTGTCCCCCGACCCCCGGAAGGTAAAAGACATTAAAGAGGCCCGACCACCCAACAATGTGTCTGAAGTCAGAAGCTTCCTAGGTATGGTAACCTCCTGCAGCCGCTTCATTAAAAACCGTGCGTCCAGGTCCGAGCCCCTACGGGCCCTTACCAAGAAGGAGACTGCATGGCAATCGGGACTACTGGAGCAAGCTGCCTTCGAGGACATTAAGAGCACCCTCACGGAGTAAGATACTATGGTGTTTTATGACTATGCCCTCCAGTCTGAGATAATCGTGGAAGCCAGCCCTTTTGGCCTGAGGGCTGTACTGACACAAGTTGGGCCTGACTCCAGTGTTTGCCTTGTGGCCTACACCAGCAATGACTTGCATGAGACTTAACATCGCTACTCCCAGATAGAACGGGAGGTGCTGGCTGTTTGGTGGGGATGGAGGCACTTCCGCCTGCACATTCTGGGTAGGCCAGTGACAGTGGTTACAGACCATAAGCCCCTGCTACCTATTCTAGCGGGATCCTCTGCAAAACCACCAACAAGAATTGAAAGATGGATGCTGGCCCTTTTGGAGTATGGGGTCTTGTTTGTATATCGACCTGACTGCAACAATGCAGCCGACTATCTGTCTTGCCATCCGAAAGATCACCACAACGGCGAGGTGGATGCTTGTGCAGAAGAGGCCAATGATCACGTTCAACTGGTGGTCGAGGCGGCAACCCCTAATGCCCTGCCACTGGAAGAATTGGAGGTGGCAGCCGGCAGGATGAGTGCTTTCAAATCCTCAGAGCGGTCATGCAATAGGAGTCCTGCAAGAGTGTGCTGGAGTTGTTGGCAGTGAGCACGCAGGAAGCCAAAGTAGTGCACAAGCAGCTGTGGAGGGTGCGGGAAGAGCTATGGTTCACGACAAATGAGCTGCTGTTGAGAGGAGATTGGATTGTGGTCCCGCAGGCAAAGTCCACAAGGTGATTGGCCTAGCACATGAAGGCTACCAAGGGGCTGCAAAGACCAATGCCTGCCTACCCCTCAAGGTGTGGTTCCTGGAGCTCGAGTGGCTGGTCGATGAGTATGTGCCCTCATGCGTGTGGTGCCAGGTAGCTTCACCTGCACAGAGGGAGCCCGCCATCGAAGCCATGCCCTGAGGTACACGTCCCTGGGAGGTTGTCCACGCAGACTTAGGGTCCACCTCGCAAGGGACTCACTTCCTGGTGGTGGTGGATGAGTACTCCTGGTACCCGGAAGTTGAATTCATCCAATCAGTGGCCTTCGAACACGTGGAGGTGGCGATGGAGAAGCTGTTTGCCGCCCATGGTCTCCCAACAACCCATGCTCGGACAATAGGCCCCAAGGAGAGTGATTAGCTGCATTAATGGACAATTATGGATTGCAGTATCGGCAGGTCACCCCGCTCTGGCCTAGGACCAACGGGGAGGCGCAGAGGCTAATGCGCATGTTGAATAAAGTATTCCGAATTGTACAAGGACAAGGGCAGTGCCTCGAGAGGGCCCTGTATCAGTTCCTGCGGGTCTATCGGACAACCACACACACCTCGATGGGGGTGGCCCCGGCAGAAGCCATGTTCAAGCGGTGCCCGGGAGGGCTGCTGCCTGAGGTTGGGGAGCAAGAACTGGGTGTCATCAATGACCAGCAGATGGAGCAGGACCGACGGCTGAGGATCGAGCAGGAGAATGTGAGGAGAGGCCTCCGACCTCAACAACTTATGCCCGGGGATGAGGTGCTAATTCGAAACAGGCACCCCGTGGGAAATTATCTTTGACATATGAACCTGAGCCGCTGGACGTTATTGGGGTAAAAGGGTCAATGGTAACTGCCTCGGATGGCCGGGCCTCGGTCACAAGGAATGTAAGCTTCTTTAAGAAACTGGGGGACCCCAGGACCGAGGCACCCCAGGATCAGGACAGTATGGTCATACCCGATGAGGGCGGGGGTGCTGAGCCCCTCCCTCCATCTCCTGTCAGCAAACCGGCGACCAGCGGAACTCCCGTCCCTGAGGCGAGCAGGAGGTACCCCCTGAGGACAGGGCGAGGGAAACCTGACTATATTGTGGAGCAATGACCGTGTCCGACCAATGTAGGATCTGCAATGCGTGGGGGGGGGGGGCGGGAGGTCCCTGGGGTGGCTGTGAATAAAGGAGTTTGCTGGGTATAGTTGTGTGGATTATTATGGTTAGTGTTTTGAGTTCAGTGTTATTATGCAAGTTCATGTGTGTAGTTGTTTGTCCTCATGAAAAAGGAGGAGTGTGGTGCTACCCCTTTAAGGGTTTTGGCACGCGGCGGAATGATGTTGCAATCCGCCGCATGGCTTTAAATAAAGGGGGCATGCCCGAGTCATGCAGTGCGACCGGGGAGCCCGAGCCTGTAAAACGTCTCTGTGTGAGTCTGTGCCAGGGGGGCGCCGGGGGCTCATGGACCATCATGAGGGGTATGGGACACCCCCACATCATATTGTATGTCTTACTAGCAAAAATGACCTGTACTTTGCATGGGTTCTGACAAACATTATATATCAAATTTATCAATTGTTGAAAATCAAGTGGCACGGCCAGTTTCCATGCTGTGAGGACATGCCTGGCGTGAGCACCTGCTTGGATCCTTATAAAGATTCTTTCAGCTGTGCTTTTTTTTTAAAGTTACTGCACGGATTTCAAATGCTTATGACTGTGGCAGTGTCGTGCACATTTTCAGACATCCTTCGATGACTGTTGGTGCCCGTGGGGATGAGTTACACAGTGGCCCCACTGTGACTACTGGTCCTAAAATGGTGGCTGCTCCAGAGCGCGGTGCAAAACAGAGAAGGATTGGGCATCCGCGACCCTATGCAGCACCTGCAACTTACACCTGAGCTGCGTGAAGCGAGCAAGGCTGGTGCTGTGAATTGCACTGGCAGAGGAGTGCCTCCCGTGGGTTCATGCAGCTGCTGAGGAAACATGCATCGGGTTCCCTGGGAAGAAGGACCCGGCGCTGCTGCGATGCAAGTTGGAGCAGAGCAGGCAAGCCCCTCTGGATAATTGGCGTGGTGGGAACCGGAGCCATGCAGAAGAGCACACAGCCCCAAAGCCTCATGCTTCCCCTGCCGGGAAGAAAAAGGTAGCGGAATCTGGCACCCCACACAACGAGAAAAGGGAACATTGACAGCCTGGTGTCAGGTTATGAATACAGGCACACTGATGAGGGGCTGCAATATGCACTGTTGACTCCGGACTTGTGGAGGAAGGTACTAACGCTAAGTGAGTGGACAATATTGATTAAAGTAGTCTTCTATATTTTGCCACATTCACTCTTGACACTAGGCGTGGGCTCACAACAAGCAACATACTGCAATGCATGTAAATCTGGCGGGGTGACTGCCACGTTTAATTTGAGAAGCTTAAAATTGGGTGGTGCGCACAGAAAATAGACCTTATCAAGGTTGCTCACTGGAGACTGCCTGAACGGAGGAAACCCTATGCAGGTTTGTCATTGAGCCGACGGTTTTACTTTTGACTAGCTACCCACATGGACTTGCTTTGTGATAGAGATAACATGGCGAGAAGAACCTGGTGGCACCACCTCCTTGAGACGCACTGGGCTTGTGCTCTACCTTTGGGCCTCTGTCATTCCTCGGTGGGGACTGGTGGTGCGTGCTAGCCGTGGGACCCCCAAACTGCTCTGAGGCCATCAGGGCAGTGTGCATCCACATTTACAGCGTCCCCTCCTTCTAGCATCTAATAGTACATTGTGAACTGTGGGTAGTGTGTCCTGCATGCTCCTGTGATGCCCGACCCCAAACAGAATGGAGGCAATAAGGGCACAATCATGGAGTGCTTTGCAACCCGGCAGAAGCAATGTGATCCTGCCTCAATGGATGGCCTAGAGCAGTCGGATGCGCTGCTTTTATAGAAGGAGTCAGAAGAAAAGATCATGGCTGCAATTGCAGCTTCACAGTCCTCTTGTGAGGGTAAAATTGAGGAAGTTAAAATTGATGTGCACTTCCTGAGGCAAGACGTTTGGTCTTTGGTGGAGAGGGTCATGGCTACAGAGTCACTGCTGCAAGAAACTGCGATGGACACTACAGAACTGGAGTCTAGAGTGAAAGCCCTGGAAGCAAATAAATGTGTGCTGGAAATGCATGCTGAGGATGCAGAAGGGAGGTGACAAGGAAATAACATATGCATGTTGGTCCTGCCTCGGGGTGCGGAGGGCTTGGACCCTACCTCCTACACTGAGAGCCTGATACTACAAGAAGTTGGCCCAGGAAGTTTGCGCCAGGGTTGAGAGGGTGCATCGAGCATTGCAGAGGCGACCACTCCCGGGAGCCAATCCATGGGCTGTAATTGCTAGGGTCCTTAATTTCAAGAAACAGGAGGTGATATTGCTTTTTTCCAGAGAGGGTGGCACTATACAAATGGGCAACTCCAAAATTGCCATATACCCGGATTATACACCGCTAGTTCATAAAAAGAGGAAGTTGTTCTTCACCACAATAGATAGTCTATGTCAGTTGGGACTCAAATACATGCTTGTTTATCCTGCCAGATTGAAGGTATTATATAAAGGGAAGGCAATCTTCTTCAAGGCTGAAAATATGTGGATGGACCATAATGGCATCTCAGACAGAGATAAGGATGATGGACAAGACAGAAGATGGAAGGACCTCTGAACTCATTTAAGTAGGCTTGGTACAGTAATCATCAGGCAGCAACTAGTACTTGTTCTGTTAATGCTCCCTGGGGTGTCACTTTGTAGCGGAGGTGTAATGCAGCTGCCCATGGCGTGGAACCTCTGGCACCCCCGTAATACTGCATACTACTGGTGTTAGGCCGTTGCTGGGATCCTTGGCCCAATACCACAAGGTTTTGTCTGGAGGGAACAGGCACGCTTGAACGGCTTGTTTCTCTTGAGTACTTGAGGCACATTGTTTTGTTACAACATGTTTGTTTGTGGTGGTTTGGTGTGATTGTTGGCATCTGGGATACTGGGAGTTGGCTGGAGGTGGGGTCGGGGCCTGCCGGAGGTGGGGTTCTGCACTTTGCACCTGATGAAGTGACCGGGGGTTCTGTTGCCGCTGGATTGATTGCTGAGGGTGAGGTGAGGTGACAATTTGTATAGTGCATTTGGGACATGAGCGTGGGGTTTTATGTGTTATGTGGATGGCACAGATTAGAATATGGACCTGAAATGTCATGGGGATGGGCTCCTATCTGAGCAGGAATCGAGTACGTTCCTACCAACGCAGGAAGAAAATACCAATTGCCTTATTGCAAGAAATGCACCTACTCCCTGAGGAGCAGGAGAAGGTATGTTGCCAGGTTGGGTGGTATGGGAGGGTGTCTGTGTTCTGATCTACATATTCAAAGTTTGCTAGAGGAGTGTTGGTGTTTATAGATGCTGCAGTTTCTTTTTGACTCCTGAAAGTGGAAACGGAAAAGGAGGGCAGGCATGTGATTGTGCATGGCTATGTGGAGCGCCAAGAAGCATGCATAGTGAAGTCCTATTGCCCTAATCATGCTATTTCCACTCACCTTCAACCGTTGAGTAGTAAGCTGGCCCAAATCTGGAATGCTCTGTTCCTTTCGGGTGGACGATTGAGATTTTAATTGTGTTAGAGTTCCTAACTTGGATAGGTCAGACTTCGCTTGGGGCAGGCCCTCACCAGCATCAGTGGCTCTTTATGCAATACTAACGGAGCTATCGCTGGTTGATATCTGGAGGGAGTTAAATGCAGGCAAAAGGGGATACTCATATTACTCAGCCGCTCATAGGCTATTCACTAGAATTGACTACCTCCCTAGTGGGGGCTGAACATCTGACTGAATTCTCCAGTGTGGAATATATTGGGTGCTCTGTTTTGGATCACTCCTCGCTGGTGGTGTGTTGGGACAGTAGGGAACCTAATCCCCCGGTTCTGATGTGACACATGTCAGCAGAGCTATTGCGGGATGATGTCTTTAGACATCGACTGGAGGATTTCCTTACAACTTTCTTGTCAATGAATGGGGGTTGTGTTGACTGCTGGGGAACAGTGTGGGAGACCTTGAAAGTGGTGACTAGCGGGGAGGTTATTGTGGAGCTGGTGGGATTAGAAGACTTTCGTGGGAAGACCTGGGTGCTCTGGAAGATCGGATTCGCATTACAGAATTGAACAAATGTATGGACTCTTCGGTAGAATATGAATTTCGGTTGCTGCAGACCCAATATACAGAGGCATGTGAGAGGCTCTGCATATATGACTATTCAGTGTACGTGGCACATGCACATGATGAGGAAGATCAATCCGGGAGGTTATTAGCATGCCTATTCGGGGCCAAACAGCCCCAGTGTACAAGCACACTGCTCCATGACGATTGCGGCACCCATTGGCGATCTAAGTACATTTTATAGGGGACTACATAAGCATGAGACGCCGATCGACTCGGAGGAAATGCACGCTGCACTCTTCTAGATTCGTTTGCCATGGCTCACTGCTGAACATACTACTGCATTGAACTGTCTTAACGGAGGACAAGTAAAGAGGGTGAATGTATCCTTGGAAACTGGGAAGGCACCGGGGGGCGATTGACTCCCCGCGGAGTTCTATAAAATGTTTTGGCCGCACTCTTACCCCGGTCCACTGAACATTTGTGAGGAAGTTTATGAAAAGGGCTTACTCCCACCTAGTATGTGAGAAACATTGATAGCCCCCATCCCAAAACCCAGGAAACCGGCGGAGCAGAGTGAGTCATATTGGCCTTTGGCAATGCTAAACCAAGAGGTCAAAATACTAACAGCGCTAATGGCTGGGCAGCTTCATAAGTTAATCAGTGCCTTAATTCATGAGGACCCAACAAAATCTGTGCCCGGACAGAACACCTCTATGAATCTTGGTTGCTTGCAGCATATAATTCACCAGACTAACTCCCAAGACGTTATCATACGTACTGCTGTCGTAGACACTATTACAACATTCGATTCAGTCTATTGGGAATGCATGTGGGCTGTGTTATGAGGGATTCAAGAGGGCGTTATTTGTTGGGTTATGCTGCTATACGCACAATCAATGGCCAGGATGAAAATGGGGTGAATGCATCCTTGGAAACTGGGAAGGCACAGGGAGGCGACTGACTCCCCGTGGAGTTCTATAAAATGTTTTGGCCGCACTCTTACCTTTGTCCACTGAACATTTGTGAGGAAGCTTATGAAAATGAGGGGGCAGGTGTCCTGATCATGGGACATACAGAGATGGGGATGCCCGCTTTTGCCAATGCTTTATACTGACATTGATACCACCGGCAGTGTTTTCATGGCAGGACATCTCTGAGGCTGGTGTTGAGGTGGGGCGCTCCAGGCATCTTGTTTCTCTTTACGCGGATGATGTCCTTCTGTACCTATGTGAGCCAGAACATAATCTACCCATTGTTCTAGAGATTCTGGATGACTTTTCTAGGCTCTCTGGTATTTCTTTCAGCAGACAGAAGTCGTGTCTCTTCCCAGTGGCAGGACTGCAGCGATATGACGTTAAGGACCTGCCGGAACTGGGACTGCAGTGGGAGGAACGCACTTTCAAATATCTTGGTACACACATAGCGTACATGCCGGAGGACATGCACACCAGAAACACAGTTAAGGTGGTAGAGGGTGTGAGACGATCTATGAAATTTTGAGGTAAACTATCATTACTGCTTGTGGGGCGGATAGCGCAAGTGAAAATGATAATATTGCCACACCTATTTTACGCTTTTGCGAACATGCATTACTATATTGCAGCTGGCTTCTTTCGACACCTCAATACTATGCTCAGGGGATATCTCTAGGGTCACGGTAGGCCGAAGGTTGCTTTGAGTACCCTATGCATGGCACATAGAGATGGCAGTGTGAAGTTACCAAAGTTGGAGCTTTAGTACCTCACGGCACAACTCAAATATGTGGTTGGATGGCTTTCAGATAAACCTACTATAGATACTAGGCTGCTGCAATATGTGCCCGCTTCCGGCAGTGATTAAAGAGGCCCTGTGGGTCGCAGATGGGTGTATAGGCCAACTGACACTACTGGTTAGGATAGGATGAAAGGTGTGGAGTAAGTGCTGAAGGTATGAAGTTGCACAATCTATACTCGCTGCATGTCCCCATGAAAGCGGATGCATGCTCTGAAGTGGGCGAGTTGGCGGTTGCCAGGCGATGGGATGAGATTGGGCACACTATGTGGGGGATATGTACATGGACAGTTTTTCGAGAACTGGGGAATCTGGTGCAGATGGAGGGTCTTCCCAAAGACCAGTTTTTACAATACCTAAAACGTGGGAAGGTGGTATAAAAGAAAAAGGGGAAACTAGCCAGAAGAACTGGAGCCTTCTGCACTGTTAACACTGATGTGTGAACTGCAGGGTGGCTGGCACCCGGTATCTCGGTTAAATGGGTGCTTTTTGAATGCAGTCAGTGTGTGGAATACTTTTATTTATTTACTTATACATTTATTTATTTATTTCTATTTAATTTATTTTTATTGGGCATTTGTAAGAATTTTATACAACAGAATTGTGTTTCAAAGCGCCACAAGGCTAAATGGGAAGGGAACAGGGGAAATAATAACAACGGCAAAAACAGTAATATACAGTTGTGGTCCTACAAGGCCTTATGGCATTCTACCATGCAACTGCTTTGAGGAAAAGCACAGGGGAAGGGAGTGGAAGGGGGGACAAAGGAGTGGACAAGTGCTGGAGGAGGGCCCGGAAGGAAAGTGCTAAGGGGAGCCAAGGAGGGCAACCTCAGGCTAAGTGCTGGTACAGGCAACTCTCAAAGGTGTGATGTGGAGCCACCACGCAGGGGCCCGCAGGTCAGAGGGGGGAGGGGTGCTGGATTGACTGGGAGGAAAGGCCTGGGATCCTGGGAGATTCAGGAGGATCAGGCCCCCTGTGAGAGAACCAGTGGGGTGATTCGCAGTGAAGGGAAAGAGGGAAAGTGGTAGAGAAGACCAGAGTTTTGAGCAGTTTCTGGAACTTAAGGATGTGCGGCTAAAATCTGAGAGGGCAGGGAGGCTGTTCCAAAGGGAGGCACCAGCCGAGGAGGGAGACCTGTTCCCACTCTTTGCTTGGATAAGCATTTGACAGTCAGAGTGTTGGAATTAGAGGAGCATAGGGCTCTAGCAGGGGAGTATTTAGGGAGGGAAAGTTGGAGATAGCATGGTCCAAGGCCCCAGGAGGCCTTATGGATGATGCAGAGGGTCTTGAATTTGATCCTTGCAGCCACCGGGAGCTAGTGGACAGATTTTAGGACTGGAGAGATACTGTCCTTGGGCTTGAGGCCAAGGATAAGTCTTGCAGTTCTGTTCTGGATTAGCTGGATAGGGTGAAGGAATGAAGGGGGGATATACAGAAAGAGCTGTTGCAGTAGTCCCGACTGGAGAGAACCAGAGCTCTGGAGACATTGAGCTTCTGGGGGAAGGTGAGAAAAGAAAGAATGCCTCTGAGGAGGTGGAGCTGGAAGTGAGACTTCTTGGTAAGTTGCATGATGTGAGGGTTGAAGGAGATGACCCCAAGCTTTTTAGCCTCACAAGATGGTGGGGTAGACTGCTCAAAGAGCGTGACTAGAAGGTAGGAGGAAAAGAGGGCACAGGTGTTCTGATGAGGATAATCTCTGTCTTAGTGACATTGAGACAGAGATCATTCACTGCACACCATGCCTTAATGGCGGACAGACAGTCACGAATGAGAGAAGAGGAAGAGGGGAGGTAGAGGGACGTTTGAAGGAAAGCTCTGCCTTATCGACGTAACACTGGAAATGAGGAGAGAAGGAGGAGATAAGGGAGCAAGAGGGGTGAGATAGATATTGAAGAGCCAAGGCAATAGGATAGAGCCCTGGGGGATGCCACAGGTAGAGAGGGGGTGGTGGAGGAGAAAGGGCCCAGTTGCAGCTCGGAAGGGCAGTTCGTGAGGAAGGAGGTCAGTCAATCCAGTGCCCTGTTGGTGTTGCCGAGGGTGTCACTGAGCCGTTTTATGAGGATGAAATGGTTGACTGTGTCAAAGGCAGAGGACAGATCGAGGAAAATGAGAACAGCACGAGAGTTGGAGTCGAGATTTGTGAGCATGGTTTCATGGGTGTTCAGGAGAGCAGTTTCCATGACTCTGGATGCCCGGAATCCAGATTGATGGTCATGAAGGCAACCAACAAGATCAGTGTGGAGAGTCAGTTGGGGGAGGACCAGCTTTTCCAAGAGTTTACCCAGCAAGACAGTATTAGAGATTGGGCAATAGTTAGCCAGGCAGGAGGGATCTGCAGATGGCTTTTTTAGGAGTGGGTGCACAAGCAAGTGCTTTAGGGATAGAAGGAAAGAGCCAGTGGCAAAGGGGTGGTTACAGAAGTAAGCGAGAGGTGGTCCAGAGAGGAAATTGTGTCCTTGATGGTTCTGGAGGAGCGGAAGAGCACTTGTTTGGAGGAGGACTTTATAAAGTGGACCACTTTAGAGACCTCATCCAGTGCTATGGGCAGGAGAGATGAGAGAGAGGGGGGGGGCAAGAAAGGCAGGGGAACAGGCATGCCAGAGGAGATCAAGTGGAGGAGAGTGAGGACAGAATGTCCGGAGTTTTGGATGTGAAGTGGGAGGTTAAGGCAGTGCAGAGAGACTGGGAAGGGAGGAGAGAGGTGGAGACTGCAAGTGGATTGTCAAGTTCCTTGTAGATTTTGTTGTTAGTGGCTCTAGAGATGCAGGTTTGGAAGTGGTCCCACAAGGTTGAAAGAGCAGTGGGAGGCAGATTTAGGTCAGGATCTTACTGATGTTCAGTGGGACAATAAACTGATTCTTGTCAAGAAGGTTTGACCTAATGCAAAGTTCAGTCTTCTGCAACTAAATGTGCTGCACCAAAAGTATATGACACCCAGTGGAGTGGCCAGGTTTGCTTCTGTGGTGAAACCTGTCTGCCCATGATGTGGTGCTGAAGGTGCAGATCTTATTCGTATGTTCTGGCAGTGCCCGCTGGTATGCACCTTTTGGCACCAGATATAGTTGGCTTCTGTTAATGCTGGGGTTACATGATACAAATGGGACACAACAGAATGCTTGCTGGGTGCATATATCAGGCCAGATAAATATAGATATATGATTACATGTATGAACTTAGCACGTGTTTTAGCCAAAAGATGTATAGCAATGTCCTGGAAGCTAAAGACGGGGCTGCAATATTGTTTATGGTGCAAAGACTTTTAACTATGTAGTGCAGAACTCTGCCTGGTATAGGGCCCTGAGAAAAGGCACTCATGAAACTTCAGAGTATGTTGAGGTGTGGAACGCACTCCTTCTTGCGATGTTCGGCCCATTGGATGATAAGCACCAGTGAACACTTAATTATGGCTCCCTTTCAACATATGAGTCAATAAGTTCTTCGGTAATGAGTGATGGTTATGTTGGACCATAGTGGCTCATTCGATTTGACTGGACTGTATCCACCCTCATGGTGGCTGCGTTGGAGGCGATCCCTTGCAGGCACGTACTAATCCCTGCCGATGTCAACCCAAGATGCCTTGTTTTCTTGTATGTTGTTTTCTTTCCTGTTTTTTTTGCGGTTATAACCTGTTTTGCAGTCTATTGGTACTGTAAATTAATACTTTGGGGTGTGATTTTTGCCGTGGATTTAAATACTGAGATAATACTGCTAATATAATTAAAAATTAAATGAATTGTTGAAAATCAATGATCTTGTAGGTCACTGTTCCGAGTTGCTTATTGCTTGCTGTGCTTGGCACTCTGAAGTAAACTGCACTGAGAATGGGCGTGTGTGGCTGACTGACATACCGTGGAGCAGGCATGGTGGGGAGGCAAGAATTGGTATGCTGCAGCATACTGGGACCATCTGTGCGCTCTCCCCACCTGTCACCTCACCCTGGTGGGGTGCTGTGTGTTGTGATGCAAATATCATGTGATGCATCCACAGCCTTGAGATGTGGTTTTCAAGGTCCCTATGAAACCTTGAGTTTTATTCCTCACATTGAGACTCTTAAAATTAGCTCTGTCCAGTCGTTTTATGACCACGTTGATGTTTCGCTGATTTCAGGCATGCTTCTCATGTGTGAAGGGGCTGCCATCTGTGGAAGGGGCTGGGTATCCAAATGTCATGTAGCCAGTAATGTCTGGAGGGTCCTAACAGGTAATTATGCAACATTTGGTGCAGATTGGTGGAATGGTGTGAAATTGAATAAGGAAAAGACTAACAGATATTCTGCTTTCTATGTATTGATATGGTGATAGAGATAGAGAAAGAGAGATAGAGCCAGAGCAGAGATAGAGATAAAGATGTTTTATTTTGAGACCTTTTCAGGTCAGGGCAAAACAATAAAACAATAACAACTGATGTAGAGAAAGACAAAAAGGTTAGTTACAACAGATTACATTCATCTCAAGGAAGAAAACACTATATATCTTGGAGTTAAGGTGGTCAGGGATGTGTCAAATAATAGGATTTAAGTGATTTTGTTAAGAATGCTGCATATGTTGAGTGAGAAAGAAGGACAATTTCCTCCAACATCCAGTCCAATGTTGCACGATGAAACGCAACCCGAGATGAACGTTACTAGAGTGGAACAAACTGGAGAATAAACAATTCTGTTCCAGTCTGATAGACATCCAAGGTTTTGTGGTGAAACAAGTTTTAAGAAACAGTACTGTGACCACTGACAAAACAGCATAATTGTTCTCCAGAAACACAAGCCAGGCAGGTCTGAGGACGACCGACACTAAAACGATATTACTTACAGGAAATACACCATATACCAGAGGCATAGCCAGGATTGTCTAACAAGTGGGTCCTGAATGTAATGTAGTTGGGCCCACAGCAGTGTCATTAACATCTGTAAATATCCCACAGTGCTACTACGTGGGCATTTACAGAATTTGGATGGGCCTTGCCCGCTCAGGCAGTACCCAGTCTACACCTCTGCCATATACGATGTTTATTTTCATGCATATAAATTTCCAGTCATATAGAAAAGGCCATGAATATGTCAGTGGCAGTACAGACACAGCAGTAAGTGGATTTTCTTCAAACCATTTCACTAGGTCTTGGTTTAGCACACAACTGGATGAGGATGTTATGAACAGGATTACACTGCAGAGAGAGGCAAAGGAGTGGAACATTAACAAACTCACTGATGACATATGTTTCAGGATGAGCAAAAGATGTGGAACAGACAAAGGTTCACAATGGCAGGAGACAACTGAGAATGGGCAAACACTATCCACGCGAGACTTGACAAACCAGTATGTACTGAAACAATCATGGATAGAGAAAACATTTTAAGATAAGCAAAAACAGTGTGTGATTGTCAAAACAATTTCCGTTTTGGGAAAGATAGCTCAAGACTGCCGTTGCCAGTTTGCAATAGGCAAAGACATGAGCTGAGCTTGGCCAATTCATTTATTTAATTTAATGTGTTTTAGATCATGAGAACCTTTCACATAATACAAATCAATGCAAGTTAAACATTTAAGATACAATATGAACGAATGGCATTTTCATTGAGAGATACACGCAAGGACTGTGAGCTTGAGCATTATCTTCCGACCACTATTATGGGCAACACTGGATTGAGTTTCCAAGAGAATGAAACATATTTCCCAAATGATAGGACATTGTTTCAAGTAGCAAGACCTGAGAGACACATTTTTGTAAAGGAATAAACTTAAACTGAATGAACTGAGGTTCTAGAAGAAAAACAACATGCTCTGATGGTTTGGCAGTCAGAGGTAGCGTCAGAAATTGTAACAGAATAGAGACCTTTCTCAGAAGAAGGCATCCATATAGAGCCCCCTAAGTAACAAGTGAATATTTATGCTGTGAACCACACATATTCGCAGCAATTTGTTTGGGGGCAGAAAAGCATCTTGACTAACCCAGGACTACTGAAACAGAATAGATTTTTAATGGAATTCAGAAAAGGACAAACTGAAGCATTTCTAATCAGTAAAATAGGCCAGGGCATATGAATAAACCATACGCATGAGGCATATCTATGCACATGAAATTAAGCATATATGAGGACAAATCATTATACAGCGATTCAATTATCTTGGCCATAGCTGTCTAAATAAACTCAACTACTGTAACAGAGACCATGAAGCGGCACCGATTGAATTGTCTGAGAAAAAGTAGAATCAACTCTCTGAGCAATGTTGGGGTGGATATTCCTATGTTAACCTGGCATGCTTTGTGCAAAAGACTCTGGTCATTTTATATGTATTTGCATGTTTGGAGGGTACGGGTAAATCATTTACAGCAGTTCAGATCATAGCAAGGGAGCTAGGTTTTGACTTTTGCTTGGACACCATATATTAATTTGGAGGATGGCCAATGAAACCCATACGTTTCAGTCGATGTGCATGACTGTAGTACTCAAGTATCATGTCACCAAGAGAGTAACAGCGTCAATAAACTGGCATTAAGTGTATGACTGAGATTGGGATTACTTGCCCTGGAAGGAACGTTGAAAACTGACTGAGACAGAGGATTGGCTATGCATTGGATAGGGAATGCGCTTAACTAGGGCTTACGTTTGCTGTATATGTTGATTTAAAAATATTCCCATTTGTTTGACTAAGTAAAGATTTGCTACCAGATCTTTACAGGTGGATTTCTGCACGTGGGATTCATCATGTCTCAGTTAGCATGGAGGAAAACTGGGAGCAAACCTGGAACAATGTGCATGTAGGATGATGCATGAGTAGGGTATTTTAGACAGAAGATGTTTACAGAACCGTTTTTGCCCATTTGTTTGCAGGCCCATTTGCTTGAGGACTACTTGTTTGCAATTTTTAAACAGATTTCCTCGCAGGTTTAAAGGGGGTTGACAGAAGATTTATGGGGTGGGAAGGTGATTTGCGCTCAAGTAAACTTAGATCATGTTCAATGTTCAGCATCAAAAAAATACAGTTTTCCAAAAACGAGTCAATTTAAAAGATATATATGTAATGCTGTTTATTCCAGATAGTGGACAGCCAACACGTGTTTCGACCCACAGGTCGTTTTTAAAGCAGTAGTTATTAAAGATGACAGGTTATTGATATATATACATAGTTGAACCAAATGGACCATCCAATTTGTCCATTTGAAACAAATCAAAATTATCAATTCCAGCATCAGCAATTGAAAATGTGTAATTTTTGTAAATGTGAAGTAAAAAATATTTCTAAATAATTGTAAAAATCAGCATTAGTAA
Source organism: Ambystoma mexicanum (assembly GCF_040938575.1). Classification (NCBI taxonomy): domain Eukaryota; kingdom Metazoa; phylum Chordata; class Amphibia; order Caudata; family Ambystomatidae; genus Ambystoma; species Ambystoma mexicanum. The sequence goes on along the minus strand of NC_090933.1, from coordinate 262,920,012 downwards.
TCATCAATTTCAAACGTATCACATTTCGGGTTGCCAGTGGAGAGGTCAATCAATTGATACAGGAAATTGGCAAAAAACAACATTAAACAAAGAGAAAAAAAAATAAGACCAAAATATAATAAAAACCAATATGTTTTTTTGTGTTCATCTTTAGTATATCATCTTAAGAATACAGGATTAAATTGGACAATAGATAGGGTACAATACCCAGACATTGAGACACTGTGCCAAACTTGACTTGCCACCAGGAGCACCAAATGGAGTGAAATAATTGGGATCATCCCTAAAGCAATCTAAAAATAAAGTTGCAAATGTGCAAACATCACCCGTGTGGTTGAGTTTATTGACCTTAATATTATAGTAAAGTCCTCAAAGTGAACCGAGGTAAGGAAGTAAAACCATTCTTACCCTGAACTCTTGTTTCATATTGCAACTTTCTGTAAAAGTAAAGTGGTGGTAATAAAATATGAAGTGGGTCATGGAGTATGTCAATGTTTAACTTCTTACAAAAGGCAAATAATTGAAATATAATGTATGTGAAACACAACTGTGGGTGAAGATTAATCCTTTATAGAGACACCCTTGACTGTATTTATTTATCCATGCATGTTGCCATACTTTATTATTCAGAGAGTTACAGCCTCTTTCCACGTGAATTCTTTTCACACGGAGCGAGTTCTGTCCCTCGGGTTTTCCTCTCTCTAGTTTGTACAACAGCTTTGATGTTGTGATGTCATCTTTGATGTCATGGGTGGTAGTCTTTGCAGTGCACAGTGGTGGCGCGAATTATGGTTGTTTAGCTTACCATTACTGGTGAATTTGTGGGATTTTTCGGTTTTACTAGTAACCATAATAGGCATAGGTAGTTATTAGTTCAAAGTAACTACAATGTTCCTTTAAGAAAGCTTTTGCACTGAATGAGATAGCTTTTTATTAGGGCAGCTGAACCATAACGTCCCTTTAACAATGTTTTTTCACTGAATTTAATAGGTTTTTATTGGGGCACCTTAATCATAATGTTCCTTTAACATAGTTTTTTTACTGAATTTGATAAGTTTTTAGTTGCGCAACTTAACCATAACGTCCCTTTAACAACGTGTTTTCACTGAATTTCATAGGTTTTTACCAGTATACCCTTAGTTTGCATTGATGTACCGTGCAGCATACTGAACCCGCTGGCTCCATGTTAATGGGCACAGTGGTCGTGGACTATGCGTCTGTTCTCAGACATCGGTAGCATCCAACCTGCTCAAAAACGCAGCGGTTCTCTTACGTAGTGGTACCATATAGCAAAGTCAAGGGACATATACAAACAGCACCATGTACTTAAATTGCAAGGGAAAATAGAGTAGGTCTGCCAACTCAGTACTTATAAAAGAAACATAGCAAAGGCATAGGGTGTACACCATAATGGAATGCACCAATAAGAGAAGTAATCCCTTCCTTGAACAATGTTACCGCAGTGCTGCTTTACATAGGAACGAAGAACAAACTGCCGGACTAAGAACTACAAAGTGCTGAGAACAGAACAACACTTCAACGTGGTAAGTACAGTAAAGTCTGACTTATAATTTCACAGTGCATGCAGGGTACAATGGTAAAAAAGCATGATTTCTTTTTTTTTACACAGCATTGGCAAGCACCCTAGAGTGGCTGGAAGAGAATTCCCCTCATGATGAAATGAGTGACGACAGTAACACCATTGGTAGGCACCGCAGCGTGGAAAGTAAAACAAATAATATATATAACTTCATGTACACCAAACACATTTTTTTTCTTTAACAGAACATACCGGAAAGGAAAGTAATGCACCACAAGAGGCACCTCTTCCACAACAGCATAAGGCCACAGGAAGTGAAGGAAACGCTGCAAATACAAAACTGGACAGTTTACACGTCAAAATGGATGCATTGCTGAACAATTTTGCTGCCTTAAAAGATTGTGTGCACGGACATATAATGGAGAAATTAAGATACCACTGCCCCACCTACACGTGTAACCCTTCCCCATATCCCAGTCCGCCATCCCCGCAAAATCCATGTCATCACAGACGTTACGATGAGACCTCAATCCCGTCCTCCCCTCACGACCAACTTGCACAAATCCCCAATTCCCCTGTGTATGTATCCGTTTCTTCTACCCCTTCCCTTTCCTAATAATATCTATGAATGTGTGGAAATAAAGCTTCATATGTAAATTGTTGCTGAGTGTACATGTGGTTTTTCCTTTGTTTTCAAAGTCCTGTTATGACTCGGCGGGGGAGAGTTCTGGTGGGGATGACCGCAAGTATGCAAAACGGACGTGTTGTATGGACACTGCACGTGTCTGGTCTATCCGCAATCACAATGAAGGCTTCCGTAGGGTGCCACTACGAGCCACATGTCTGCATCTTGGGAACCACCTGTAATTAAGTGTGAGAGCACACGTTTGTCTGTTGCACAAGTACGTGCATGCATATCTCTTCCTCTGTGTCCTGGAAACACCGCCTCTGTGCAAAATATCCAAAGAAACATGTGACGTACTTTTAGTACTTCAAGGCGGCCACACACATCCTGCGGGTAGCTCTGCACCTCAACATCCCACCTGCTGTACCCTACAAACACACAGCTTGTTCCAAAATGTTTGGCGCATGTGTGTAGCACTGTGAATTAGTCCGGGAATCCCAACAGTATCCGTAGGGCACCTATGCACATGCGCACAATACGCATCCTGTGGACAGCCAACCCAATAGAGAACATTTACAACGTCACCATGGGACCGCACCCATGCTACACGTGGGTCCTTCTTTGCCGATCGCGATTTGTGCCCCTGGACATTGAAAAAGTACTGTTTATTGAAATGTTGGAGTGTAACTATGAAAGTGCACCCATACAGAGGTCCTACGCTCAGCCCTTGTACATCTAATTTTTGGGGGGAAAGATTTAGGGCCGCTTTCCGAGTTGCAAGTGCTCCACAGCAGCCTTATAAAAAGCCCCAACCCAGAGGTCAAGTTCTCTGCATTCTGTGTTTGGCTTTCTGCAGCAGAGCAGCAGTGTACATTGCTCCATGCTCAAATTGCTTTGCGAGCAATTCTGCTCTTCTATATTACGTTTGCAACTACAAGCAATCATGGCTGCTGCTATTGCCTCCAACTCAGCAGCACCCACACCCTCACCCTCACCACCACTGCCTCCTTCTGAAGGGAATGGACAAGGGAACAGGCGTGGTAATGTAGATAGAGATCAAGAGGAGAATGAGGATAAAGTAGAGGAATTCCCCATTGACTGCAGCCAGCATGAGTCGTGGGTGTGGAAACTGTTTACCACCATAGGAGACGTGCCCAAATCTTGTGCGAACCAGATGAGATGCACTGAGTGCAACACAGTACTCAGTCACGGAAAACCTGGCTTGTACAGATACGGCACCACCTCCATGCGGTGGCACCTCAAATCAAACCCCAAGGCAGGAGTTTGGATGGTTGTCCCCTTCCAACAAAGCAGTAGGTTAATTTCCTCTACAACATCCTCTGCATCTGCCCTTGTTACCACTAGGGACACTCCAGTGGGGCAGCTGATCCCTAAACCAGCCTTGCAGGCCATACGCACCACAGCAGACCTGTACCTTTCAAAGGTCACTGTATTGTGCATGTACTGCGATGCAGTACTCTGCAGGGGAGAGCAACTTCGAAGTGCTTTCGAGGCTTCGGTTCTGGAGAATGACAAGGAGTGCCTGCTACCTAAGTAAGGACCACGCAACATCTTCCTGTCTCCACTTGCCCATTCTTATCCCTGTGGTTGGTGCCCTTTCCCTAACCTCCCTTCCCTTCCTTTCCTTCTATTTTGTGTGTTATAAGAACAAGAGAAAAGCAAACACAAACAGAAAGGGAAAAAAAAGGATCTTTCAGAGCCACCTTTTGCAGTTCAAAAATAGAATGCCAATGAAACGATGCACATCACCGCACAACCTATAAGCTCTGCGGACAGTGCAACAAAAAATGTGAGGCATGGCTCCCTCACAAACATTGCACGCATTCCCAAAAGGAAGTGGTGGCTCTAAAAAGGGCCTTTTTGTGATGCTTGTGGTTGGAAGGTTTGAAGTGGCAAACACCTACTGGGGAAATGTTTGCTATACTTGCAAGAAGCGCAGCACTACATTTTGGATATTACGCAGACACAGCTCATTGCCAGCATCAGTAAGATGGACACCATCTGAACGAAAAATGTTGGTACTACGAAATGTAATATTTTCATTGTGGAAGGAGAACATGCCAACATCGCGCAAAAAGGCGCAAACAGCCTTGTTCACATTGCGCATCACTTTCTCCATTTGTGGACCAAATGAGGAAGAACGCAGCCAGACCTGTCTCTGGGTAATGTGAGAAAAAATTAGTTGTGACTTTGGAAACATTTCCATGACTTGCCGTAGTGTCTCCTTCATCGCAAACTGCAGTGAGATGCTGGTAACATGTCCTAAACAGTTCCCTCCACAATGAATATTAATAATGTATGGATGATTGAGCATCACCAAAGTAGCACAAAGAGGACCACATGCAGCCACTGCATCCCACATACTCTGTACCATTGGACCTCCACATTATGGAACCCATTGTGTGCAGCCACTCCACAGTGTTCTGCGTACATTTTCACCCAATGTATCCAGGAGTCGCCCAAAAGCCACACACTTTGCCTCCTACACGGCACAACCATAGCCATGGCCATATGCACTCCTATTTGCAAACACACCTTCTGGCACAATCTATCCTTACACATACACCCAGGAAACCTTATTGACCAATCCCCTCGCCTGTACAGTTCCATTTCCATGGCAACCACCCTCAAAAGATCTGCATGTGACACGTGTGCACCACCAAATGCCACCAAATGCCGCGGTGTGAACAAACATATTGTCCTTGGTGCGCGGGTGCTGAAACATATTTCAAGCAGGGTGGAGGTTTCCCCCTTGATTGGTAGTTGTGTTTTTTTTTGTAAAGCTGCTTGTAAACAAACACCTTGTTTTCTTCTTCTACTCCTTACATTATTACACAAGTTTCTCCAAAATTTCTTTTAGATTCTAGGACACAAAAGCATCTTCAATGGGGGACAAAAAAAAATCTGCTCCACTGAATAACCTCAGATTAGAAGCACTAAGGTTCTCATGGGCACAGAAGAACATCCCAGCATCGAACAGAAAAGCAGACATGCCCCCCCATTTACAAGACACCTTTCCTTCTCTACCTCGGAAGAAAGTACATTGGGATTGTTCCAGACTAGTCATGGTGTTATACATGAAAACATCAGTGTTGCGGTGAGAAAAATGTGCACCTCCTTCAGTTCACTGAGCAAACAAAAAAAAGCCACATGCAGTGCTCCACAATGCAGAAATAGTATGTCAACAGTAGTCCAAATGGCCACATCTCTGCAATCTGCAATGAGAGCTTTCAAACTCAGAAGAGCCACACTGCTCCACAAAGCGTGAACTCATTCCACACCAAAGTTTTCATCAACGCTGCCACCCTGGGCATATGTGTGCAGGTCACCCACAAACAAATCACAGACGATGAACACTCTCACTCTCTGCATCTCTGCCATCATCGCGATACAAAGAAATCAAATACAGTATGACCACCCCATCCTATTAAGCACACCCACAGCACCTGATTGGATAATCTGATAATCCATGCCAAGAATAGTAAGAAGGACAGCATGTAGCATGTGCGCTTCCCCAACTACCGCGAGGACCGTGCCCCAGTAAAGCAGCGGTAGTCCTTCTTCCCTTTCCAGTACTTTTGTTGCCAGAACTCCCTCATTGGCTACTGTTAAACCGTCACACACACATCCACCAATCACATCCAAGACCTCTGCATCTAACACTATCATCTTTGTTGAACACTCCATACTAACCGTTAAACACTCAGAGTGCAAGTTTCCTGTGACCCAAAAGCATCTCCACTGGAAAGTACTGTATCCAGATTCATCCACATCTCCACCCATCATCACAACCTGCAGGTATCAATACTTTTTGTTCAGTATGTTTGCAACTGTGTTAAAAGTGCATCGAAACAGGGTACCTGCAACATAACATACTCAAAAAGCATACTGTAATTTCTCCCATCACCTACCATCAAATGCCACCTACAGTGATATGTGCTTGGGAAGGTGGCATTTACCCATATCAGCCATTGTAATATCCAAACAGTTACTCTCTTCTTTCTTTAAGTCAATTTTATGATATTGTCTGCATTAACGCACCTCCTAAGAAATTCATAAACATCACACAGAAAACGATCAGTGAATGTATCCTACCAAACTAAGCCAAGTACATACATTCCATGCATGACAACAGGTTGCCTGCCACTTACCTTGCACGCATCATAGATTGCAACATTACTTAAAAAACAAAAAAATTATGTGTGCATTTACAACAGTATCATTCATGAATGTGCAAAAATAAATGAAAAAACTGAAACAATTGCTCCACTCATGTAGCAAGCACATATATGCAGAAAAGTAAATGTAATTGCACACACGTAAACATTCTTCTTTGCAATCTGTACATCTCTCTCAGCGTTTTTCTCACCCTTCTACAATGAGAAGTAATCCATTTTCTAAATAAATAGTCCTATACCAATGGACACACTTGCCAAAGAGCATGTCATACAACACACTTACAAATAACCCACTTACCCCCTTCCCAAACATGCTGATGTTCCCAAGTCCCCATTTATATACTAATCCATCCATGAAAAACACACACACTAACTCTTCCTGCCAAGGCATCGCCCTACACTTTTAAAGAATGTATTCTCCAAATGCAATCACTATTCCCATAACAAACATATTTTCTTACGATCTTCTTATACAGTTGCAGTACCCACCTGTATCCTGAAACCACTGGCGTGTGACCTTCAAAATACAACCTAGAATAAACCTACTCTCACCAACTAACAAAGTAATTACCGTACCATTGTAGTATGTTACGTCTTACTTGAGAGTGCAGTATTCTAGCATTGTAAGATACACAATTACGTCAACCCACCGGTATGTGCTTCATTCTTACTCATGCCACCTCTCCAGTTCCTCACTGTATATTGACAGCACACCACCATAATACTAAGCCCCAGATATTAATATAGTGTTCCAACCAAAATTTAGAGCCCAATACAAAATGACACAATTCCGTGCATATACCTACCCTCATAATCAACCACTCATGCACATTGCACACATATACATTTCAAAATCTGCACACCCACACTTTCCTTTTTTCCCCAACAGCTACTAAAGAATGCCTACCAAACAACAACTCCATAGAAAACAAAGTAGAAATAGATCAGCGCAACCTAAAAGTATAGAAAGAAGCCATCCACCCCTAGCAGAATGTGTACATAAAGTTCAAACAGAAGAGCTAATATAGTAACTAATGCACTTAATTTGCAATAAAGCACTTCCTCTCCTTGGAGAAGTGGAACACTTCTTTTGGAGAAAAGAATATCAAGCCAGAGGAGCACCACACATCCACATGCTTTTGTAGATTAAAAATGCTCCTAAATTTGGCGAAGACAGTGATGCGACTGTTTTGCAGTTCATTCACAAATATGTCACTTGCAAAATTCCTTCAGAAAGTACACATAGTGACCTACATACACACATTTTGCAGTTTCAAAGACACAAGTGTGGCAAGTATTGTCAGCACAAATAAACAAACAAAGGCAAATACTACACCAAATGCTGCTTTGGTTTACCTAGACCAGTTTCAGCAACAGAGCAAGTGAACAGCTTTATGTCTTGGAAAATCGTCTAAGAACATATACTGCATAAAAAGAACCGAAGCATCAAAGTACATCAATGTTTGCAATGAAATAATTGCCCTTCTGTGGAATGCAACTGTAGATGTACAGTACATTGCAGACAATTGCACTTCAGTTCCACAATATGTCACAGCCTGCTTAACCAAATCAGAGAAAACAGAGCTGAAAGACCTCTGGAATGACATATCATCTGACAAAACACTGGCACGGACATTTTACAGCGCTGGCATTAAAATGCTGTCCCATAGAGAATGTGGCCGCTATGAAGCCGCAGACCGTTTTACAGACAAAGCCTTATATGCTAAATCTGAAAACATAGTGTGGCTGAGCCTTGGTCCAACTGCATCCAAAAAGAGTTCTGAAATCGTTCAGAGACATAGAAACAATAGCCAAAAACGATCCCAACAGCCAGGACATTTTGAAAAACAACTTATTATACACATACGACCCAAACAGGAGTATTACTTTAGAAACCATGTGCCTGTACCAGATAGCCCAAAACTTCTCATACAAAAATAACATTAAACCAGATGAGAAAAAAGGTAGATACAGAGTCGAAAGTTGTGAAAGCAGCTTGGTGAAACTTACCAAATGCAGCCTGATTAATCATATGAAATTATCATTAAAAACTGCTCAATGCAAAGAACTGGACTACATGGCTCTACTGCAACTTTTGAAACCATGGAGATAAAAAGAAGAGTTATTAGCCACCCATGGCTCCTATGAAGATGCTTTCAATGCTAGTGAAAGTACCATAACAGACATAAACAATACATTGTACAAAACAATATTGGACAATGAACACCAACAAGAAGAAGAACTTCAAGCACAACTAAATGTAGACACTCCAGAAAGCAGTGAGCCTTCTGTGGCAGGAAGGCAGGAACCACTTGTACAGCCACTCATAGCAAATGAGGCAGAATTAGCCATGACAGAATTAAAGACCACCATGTGTCAATATGAGTAATCTGCGGAAGAGTTAGCTGTGCTAAAATTCCAACTAAACAATGAGCAGCGTACCTTTTTCTAGACGTACATAAAGAAATTGAACATGGTATACAACCACGAAACTAAAATTTGTACCTTTGAAAACTACAAACCTGTACTGCTATATGTAAGTGGTGAAGCTGGTTCAGGAAAAACATTCTCAATAAAAATGATCAGTAAATTCCTCCAGTAATTAACATACAACAACCTTTCAGCTGTTCTAATCACCCCCACAGGTTTAGCTGCCTACAACATAGGTGGTGTCACTTTACACCGATTGCTACTGCTTCCAGTAGAACACCAAAACAAATTAGAGTACTACAAACTTTCAGCAGAAGTTGCTATGGCGCTAAGCACAGTTTTGAAACAAATGGAAATGCTCCTAATAGATGATGAGAGCATGGTATCCAACCTAATGTTAGCTTTGATTCACCTCTGATTGCAAGAGGTCCTCAAAACAGACTTGAGGAAAACATGTAATTGTTTTCAGATATCTCCTTCAATTAACACCAGTGAAAGGTAAGTCTATCTTTAAAATCTTAGGACACAAACTGTGCTGTAAAAGTCTTGGAAGCATCGGGAATGTAAATCTCTGGCAACATTTACAATACAGAGAACTAACTGAAAACATGCATCAGTCTGCAGACTCACCTACGACAACATTTTAAAAAGCATTTGCAGTGGTGTACTATGAAAGGAAGCGCAGTCTACCCTAAATACCAGACGCATCCATGAGCTGTACGGGCATAACACATGTGCTACTGATGTCATGATGCAATTAGCTCACAAAAATGGCAACTTTATGTCCTTAATGCCAACTCTAGTAAGTTGTGCACAATTGCATCCAAGAATGCTGAAAAATGAAATGCAACCACTAGTGGAAATTCACTCCACAGACAAACTGGACGTGCACAGTATGACAATATCTAAGTGTCAACAAGCCATAGCACGACTAAATAGCTTAGAAAACTCTATCTCCAACACAGCTGGTTTGGAGAAAATTTTAACATATGTTAACTCTACAGTAATGCTAAAACGTAAACTTGACCTAGAGCAAGGTTTAGTTAATGGAACACTTGGAGTAGTGGTTAGCTTCCAGAAATATCCACGAGACAACAGCATTCTATTTGTGAAAATCCAGTTTGACAAACTTTCAGAAGTTAAAAGGATAGGATGCACAACAGCTCAATTCCTTCTTTTCAAAGAAATGTATGTACGCAGAGAACAGTTTTCTCTACTGTTAGCTTATGCAGTGACTATTCATAAATCGTAAGGTCTAACCTAAGATCAAGCATTAATTGATATTGGCAGCATAGTCTTTAAAGAAGGAATGAGTTACGTAACACTGTCACACCTACGTACACTTGAAGGACTATATCTAGTCAATTTTGATGCAAGTGCAGTCCGCGCTGACATTCCTTGCATCATAGAGTACAATAGACTACCTGTAGTCTACACACCCATCTCAAAATGTACCCTGTTCCATAAAAATTGAAAGCTTTTAAAAGAAAACTCATACAATCAGAAGTTCTAAATGAGTCCCCAATACTACCACCAAATAAATTAAAGTCAGCTCATACTACATCAACTACCAAAAGCACAGAAAAATTGACTGAAAAGGAAAACCCATACCAAACTCCACACACAAAGAGAAGTACCTCTTCAAAGAAAGTGCATGCACATCCATCAAAGTATCAGACATAGAACTACCTGGTCCCTTCAAATTTTCCAATACAACTGGTGTAAATTGCTATGCAAATGTAGCAATGAATGTTCTACTCCAAATGCCAGAAATTGTTGAAAACATTTAATTAAATGGCTCAGACCAGTTGTGTTTACAAATGCTAATCCTTCACAGAAATGCAGCAACAAATCCTGACAACACTTACAGTGTCTGAGGAATAAGGCAAGAATTGGACTACTGTGCTGGAATGGTGAAATTCACGTTAAACAGACAAGAAGATACACAGGAATTTCTAATGTACTTACTACAAATCCTGGAAAGCAAAACATACCCATGAATGAATTTATTCAGATTTCCTACATGTGGAAACATGCATGTACTTTCTGCAACTATGTCATTCAGGAACAAGTCCCTAATGGGCGCTTTGTCTATTTATCAATACCTAACTGTGAATCCATTCCATTTCAACAACTGGTGAAAAATGCAAACCATAGAATATTGTGTACTTCTTACAATTCCAATAATCGTTCCACGTTACATAACCAATCACATAGTCAATATGTAATATTAAGGCTTTTAAGATATAATGCTGATGGAACCAAAAATAACTCCAAAACTTACAACCTTCACAAACAGACAGGTATCACTTGGCAAGAAAACCTTCACAACAGTAGCCTTAATCTACCAGACGGGCAACACAACCAGTGCAGGCCACTATACTGCATATATTAGAAAGCAATTCTCATGGTGGGAATGCAATGATACTTTCATTATTCCAAAGCAGAGATTACCTGCAAATCTTACAAGTGCCTACTTAATATTCTTGAAGTAAAATGTACTCATTGATGTACAAAATTAGAATACCCTACTCCCCAACACCCACCAGTACCTACGTAATTGCATAAAAAAAGGAATTACCTTCTACACTGTCGAACTAGAACTAGAACAACTTAAAATACAGTAAGTATCCAACAAATACATCAATGTGTCTGTTGTATAATGTTTTCCCCATTGCACTCAATGATTGCACTCAGAGAAACAATTACAAAAATGACACTAATATTGTTTCCTACATGATACGTAAAAGAAAAACTTCTAAGTATGAGGGTTCAAAACTATCCTCAGTAACCTTTGAAACCACCAACTATGCAAATGCATCACCACCTGTCTAAAAATGGCCAAATAAATTCCATTCATATGCAAATATCAGTAGGTAAACCCACTTCAAAATGTGGATAGATGTGAAACTATCAACAGGAGTGCACAAACTTCAAAACGTACCCTATAGAAATGGGACACTGCAAACAGTTAGAATACGCCAACCGGTATCTAACTGCAACCAGAATACTGCAATATTACTTGCAGCATTGGAAAAGGCCTACTCAACCTTCAGCAACCACTGTGCTACAAACATATCCTCAAACACTTCCAAAGTAAGAACGCCAACAGGTACGTAACTGCCCTCACAATTCAGCAGTAGAGCAGTGCAATGGCACAATATTTGCAAAACATGACCAGCAACCAAACGCATAAATAAACAGTGCTAACAAAAGAAAGCAGGGTAAACAGTTAGAATGCACCAACTGCTATATAACTGCAACCACACTACCAACACATACAAAACAGATATCATACACCATTGCAATTCCTCCTACTACAACACTGCACCTTAAACATTGCTATAATGAGTGTAATTGATTGTGCAACAGCAAATACATTTGGATTTTTTTTTTTTAATCCAGCATGTTTTTTTTTCTCCACAGACCCAATTATTATGCAAAGAAACATAGGAACTGCGCACATTGCACAGTACGCTTGTTTAAAGCACAGTACTTATGAAGTACTCATTATGAGGGTCCACAAAGTGTAAAAATGTCTTCAATGTAATGAACTGCAAAATGACGACATACCTGCTCTAACATATTGGGGGTAATTCATGGATTATTTGCGCCGAAAAAAACGGGATTTGTGCGCCATTCTGCCTGCAAATCCCTGTTTAACAAATGGGTTTTTGCAGGCAGAATGGTGCACAAATCCCAATTTTTTTTAGGCGCAAATAATCCATGAGTTACCCCCATTATGTTCTCTTTTTCTAAAGATAATGAAGCAACGATTAGTACACCATTTCACATCCCATACCCAAAAACTGCACAGGACCTCCACAATAGAAACACTAAATATGAAATGATTGGTATCATACATCTTCATAATCTACGAAGGGTAATGTGTCCACAAATTTCTGCATTCCACATACGAGTGCCACAATGTTCAATGCACAGCTGTGTTACACTATGCTGCTTGTGCCCCCGGCCTACACGCTTCACTACACACCGTACAGTGTACAGGCTCCAGCCATGCACTCTCTATTGTAGACCCTGTAAACTGAATGCGTAGTATGAAGGAGTTAGTTTTCTCCTGGCGTGTGTGGATCAAAAGATCATTAGTTCCGTTTTGGTCCCATTCAAACATATCCAGTTGTCTTCCATCCAGCCCTCGACGATGTTGTATATAGTCGTAAGTTTTTCACTGTCTTCATTATAGTCTCCACTAAGCTCGAATACCAATTGAGTATCGTCGGCGACATTAGTGAAGATTAATAAATATTAATGATAGATATGTCAATAGGCATTAGGGAAGAAAGTGACCATCTTCCGCTCTATTTACTGATAAAATATAGTGAAGAAGAGATCTGTTACCAATTAAATGGCAATATAGAGATCATGAATGCAGCAAACCGGATCATATGGAATCCCATTAAAGCTAATGCAATAGCTGAATCCGAAATTGCCCTATTTAATAAACAGTTGGCCCAATGTGCTGAGGAATCCACCAACGAAATTATTGGCAAATTCGAACAGCTGGTAACTAATATTAAAATGGTCTCTAATCAGAAAAGAAAGACAATTAATATGAGCGAAAGATGTAATCTCACTAATAAACAAAACTGCGGACTATGACTGGGTAATACAAAAAGCAAAACAACAACTGTGGCATAAGATTAATGACATAAAGAACACCCAATTAAGAGAAGCGACTGTTTTGATTAAATTAGCCAAAAAACAATATCGTTGTTGGCTTAGACAACATCGAATGCTAAAGGCTAATGAAATTTGGTGTACTATTGCTACCCATGCCAAGAACAATAATCATCAGGCTATGTGGGCAGCCATCAATAGCGGTAAGAAAAGTTTGCTACCCATTAATGGTGTACTTGAAGAGAGATGGATGCTGCATATTAGAAATACTCTTGGAGTAGAAGGTCATAACGATGAGGGATGTCAAATTGTTAAATCTAACTGGCATGGTACATTCACAGTAGAAAGCTTAATAAAATTGATAGAACAACTTAAGATCTCCAGAGCAACAGGCCCAGATGGCACCTGCAATGCTCTTTTGCGGATGGCACCAAAGTTGTGGGCACAAGCCCTATTTACACTATTTTGGTAGATCGGAAAATATGCGATTATACCCAAGTCTTGGTGAGAAAGCATAACTTTGGCGATCCATAAGAAGGTTGATTGGGAAGAGGCTGCAAACTATTGGATGTTAGCCATGCTAGACATTCCCACCAAAATATTTGCTAAAGTGTTGCTGAATGAACTAAATGAATGGATAATCAATAATAACATCTTACCATATAATCAATCTGGCTTTAGAGCTAAATCATTTACTATTCATAATAGTGTTAATTTAGTAACTGCAGTGGAATATTCTTGGACGGTTCAGAAACTACCGGTTTATGTTCTATTTATTGATCTAAGTGCAGCATTCAATGCCATTGTAAGAGATAAATTATGGTCGAAGCAAAAGAAATGGGGGATCCCTGAGGGACTCTTACATATGATTCAGTTATTAAATTCTGATACCACTGTTCGAATTAGATTAGATAGGGAAGGCAAATTATCTGACCCCATAACCACATGCCGAGGAGTTAAGCAGGGCTGCACCTTAGCAGCAACACTGTTTAATCTTTACTTGGCGGATATTCCTGACTCAACAGAGGGAATAGGAGTTTATGATGTAAAAATTTCTTCATTGCAATTGGGTTGGCTTGGTTTTGCTGACGACCTTGTGTTACTGGATTATACACCTACAGGACTTCAAATAAAATTGAATGCATTGGTAGAATACTTAAAGAAAATGACCTTGTCATTAATATTGGTAAAACAAAGGTAATGGCATTCTTAGGAAATTGTAAAACAAGGCGTTCTAATATCTACAAGTGGTATGTGAATAATACTCAGTTGGAAGTTGTTTCATATTACAAATATATAGGTGTCATCATAGATCATAAGCTACTATGGAATCAACATTGGTCAGAGACAAAACTGAAATGCAAATAAATAGCTGGTGCACTGACTCAATTTATCGTAAAACAGGGTGGATACTCTATACAAACAATTGTATTACTATATTCAGCTAAAATTGTGTCCTGTCTTCTGTATGGAGCCGAAGTGTGGGGAAAGAATTTTAAAACTGAGCTGAATACGTTTGAAGGAAGCATTTTAAGACAGCTTTTTAGATTGCCAAGTAATGTATCATGTGAACTTATTTTATTAAAATATAATTTTAGATATGCCAGCGCCATTTTAGAATACCAAGTGGCAATGCTATTTATGAAGCTATATTCTCTGGAGAATAATACATTTATTGTATCTTTGATGAATTTGTTTAATAAGATTGAGAATTTTAGAAAATTTCAAACAATAAATAATTTATGTATGATATATAAGAAATGGGCTAAAGAGAATGTATTAAGCTGCTTGAATATGTCACAAGTAAAAAGGCTGCTAAAAATGGAAATATACAATCAGGCAAAAGAGCGTGATATGATATATGTAGCATCTTTGGCAACAGGTGGGTTATTTCTCGAAAATTGGGCTACAAAGAGAGATGTACCTAATTATCAAAAAGCCTTTCCCCATCCTTGGATAGTACAAATGTATCTACTTTTTAAATTTAACAAAACTGATACAATGGAAGATTTGGGAGCTAGATTAGGAATGACTAGATTATTGAGATTGTGTCGATTATGTGGAAATGAAAAGATCGAAACAATCAAACATCTGATGTGTAATTGTGAAAGCCTTAATGAATTGAGACTTAATTACTTGAAACGATATGACAACTCAAAGTCAACTGAAAACTTTGAGATAATATGGCACAAGCTCCTTGACGGTAACAATATTAACCTCATGTATCATATGATGAAGTTTTTGAAGTGATATTATCTATTTTGAGAGATTTGTCAACTGGCATTTTATTTTAAATAGGTGATTTATAATTGGTTTTAGATATCTGTTGATTGTTTTTAAATATTGATTTTAATATGTAAATTAATTTGTGTGTGTAATATGTAAAGCCAGTAATGGCTGTGTGAATATTTAAAATAAAATTGCAATTGAATAGAAAACACATAAAAGGAGGGTGTGTTGGCAACGTGTGACAGATGATTCACATGTGTGTAGCCGTAGAAAGAGAGTGGCACCTTCAAAACAGAGGGCAAAGCAATGGGTTAACATATGACGCTACTCAATAACACACAGTAGATCACCCTAAGGTCCAGAATCCGGCCACCTAGTGTCAGTTTACAACATCCTTCCCGCAGACCCTTGTCCTTTACACTTCCACTGATAACGGCTACTTAAATGTATTCTTATTACTGTTTGTTCGCAGACATCTTGCACATTACTGCCTGTGCCACACCTTTCACATGCCAAGAGACGGGTGGTGGAGCAATCATTGCAAGATTACCATAAGCGGTGTGTTTTTACTCACTGTTATCTGGGACGACCACTATGGCCTTGTATGTCCATTTGCCTTTCCGGCAATAAGAAGCAACCTGCAAAGTTTTATGATGTAAGGCATCACAGAGACAACAGATGGTACCTTTCCTAAATTACTAAGAAAGTGTGTTCTCCCACACGAATCAAGAAAAACCACCAAGTAATCCTTTTCTACTTTGCGAGATGAGAAAACAAGTGCAAAAAAAGTACAGACCGCATTCTACACTGGAATGTATCTGCAAAATAAAGAAATCGGTGGTGGCAGGCATCTCAGACTTTCTTGTGAACATTGTATGAAAAATAAAACCAAATGCAACAGTACATAGTGTTGTCCATAATGTATTCACATGTTCTCCAAGCAACCACTGTAGACAAGAACCCTGTTACTGTATGTT
Source organism: Ambystoma mexicanum (assembly GCF_040938575.1). Classification (NCBI taxonomy): domain Eukaryota; kingdom Metazoa; phylum Chordata; class Amphibia; order Caudata; family Ambystomatidae; genus Ambystoma; species Ambystoma mexicanum. The sequence continues at coordinate 262,903,374 of NC_090933.1, read as the reverse complement.
CTGTATGCTCATGTCTGCTTTACCTTCTGTTTATGTTGCTGGTGTCCTAGCTCCTCGCATGACATGTTGGGCTACGCTGGACACGCACATTATGAAATTACCTGCACTGCACAGTTCGAGCAACTACTGTCAACAACTAATGTCAGCTATGAAAGTGAGTGTGGTGACCTTGTGGCGTGGCCACATGTAAAGTTAGTGCAAGCGATGCACACATAACAATAGCAGAGAATGTCGACGCTGACCGTGTTGTTTGCGCAGCTCAAAATGTACAAAAAACACAGGTAATAATACATGCGTGTCAACCTTACCATTCATGCTGTAGGCTACCATATTTCAAGCAGTCCTACCACCTATGGATTTTGCTGTCCAAACTGACCCATTTATGGCTGCAGCAGGCCTGGCTGCCTGAGACCCAGTGGGAGCAAGGAACAGCATCCTCCAGAGTATGGTGGGTGTGTTAAATGTCCCATTAATTTGACTGATGTGCTGCTTACCCTTGCATGACCCGTGAAACAGACACACCTTCTCTGCGTTGAGCACCGTGAGGTAAAGTGGCAACTTCTCACCTGCCATTTGCAGAGTTGGACAAAGGATTTACTGCAATTGTGACAGTATCAAGTCAGTCTGGAAAATGGCATTGCTGTTGCTGTTTGGTTACTCCCATACAACTTAATCTAAGGACAAGTAAGTAAACAGCAGAATCTTCGGATCTCAAAGAATATCAGTTGTGGTTTCAATACTGTGGCCACATGGGGCTGCCTAAATAATAATCTTCTTGCTCCACGTAATGAAGCTGCGTTTCTCCTTGTTAAAAGCGTTCTTGTATTTCAGAATGTACTCATGCCTGTAAATACTAGTCCTACGGCTAATTCCGTGCCTCAAGTGACCATACTTTGACTTCGATCCACATATTGCTATATTTGAAGACTTACAATTGACAGTTTTTTGGCATGAAAGATGTCATAAATTATGCTGCAGTTCAATATCTGCGAGAACCTGTTGCCCGTGTTGACAGATTCAGGGATATGGCAGCGCCACTACACATGTTCTTTGTGATTACTGCATCACACGTTGGATATATACATTCCATTTAGTATTGTACTGTTAATAGCAATCTGTTTCGGTCACTTTGTTGACAGTCAAAAAAGGGACAACAGAGAGGAAATTAGGGGCAAGTTAAACTCATGGGCTTTCATTCCCAATGCATGTCCAAATCCCCTCCCACCCTTTGTAATAGCTATTACAATTACCTGCTACCAAGAATACATACACTGCTACAATGTTGGATTTTTGACAAACTTTACATTCACAGTCGCTTTTTCCAGCCCCCCCCCCCAAAATGGAAAAGTGAAGTAGCAATGCTTATGCTTTGGGACAGATTTTCTTACATGACAGTGTGGTCTAAAATGCATTTGAAAAGTAGATTTGGCTTCAGATGTGGAAAGCGATAGAACACTACTACCACATAAACTAATATTTTAACAAGTCTAAAAATATTACAGATACCTTGTTACATAATGTCAGACAGCATTTTTCTTTCAACTCCTCTTACTTTTTAATCAGAACTTGGAGCCTGCTTCATTGACATTTTGCACGGTTCACATTGACTTTGCACTGCTTAAAAATGACTTTGCACTGCTGACACAAACCCTGATTCATGCAACTGTGCAAAGTGTATTTTTGCAGTGTAAAAGTCAGTGCAAAGTAATTTAGTACTGCAAAAATAACTGCGTGCACCGACTTTGAACTGTGCCAGTAATCCATGAATCAGGCCCTTGGTGTGTTGTGGGAGTTGTTCAATGTCACTCTAACTATTGTGAAGCCACTTTTCCCATGCTCTCTCCTTTTCAGTAGCTGAGCCGGTAATGATTTGTACATGAGGTGGACATGACAGAGCGCATGTTGTTGTTCCCTTTAAAAAAAAAAAAAAATGGACCAGAAAAGTAAAATGACAACGGCAAACCAGAAAGGCACACTTTACTATTTGTTTTTAAACCCTTTTCTAATGCACTTGTTCCCAGCTTCAGGGCCCAGTAACAAAGATTCTTTCTTTTAAACCAATTACTAAAAATTGTTTCACATAGAATACAATAGCATTGAAGTCTGGAACTTTTGACACTCCAGATGTTTTGGACTACAGCTCTCATATGACCTATCTATCACTGTCAATGCAGAGGGTTATTGGGATTTGTAGTCCAAGACATCTGCAGATCCGAAAATGCAAGACTCCTGTAGCAGCTCCGACCACAGACATCCTGTTCATCTCGGAGCTGCCTAGCCCAGCTCTTCCATACACACTGTTTGTTCAGAGCTCCAAGCCAGTACTCTGTCTCACTACAGCATCAGGGCCTTTTGACTCTTTCAGTTCAAAGGAGCCCTGAGACGAGGGGGGGGGCAGCAATTGTCCCATTTTCTCAGCCAGCAGACTCATAACACACCAACATATTTCTCTCTATTTTACTTTCATTGTAGGGCTTTAAATGTGCACTTTGCAGTGCTCGTCTCACAAGCTGCATTTGCTGGAGCCTTTTGTCACAACCCTATCTGCCAACCACAAAACACAGTCACACACATTTATTCCCAAAGCCCCTCATGGGCTATTCAGGTCACTCCAGTGCCCCAAGAAACCCAAATGGACTAGAGCATGGCGTTCTTGGCCCCAATCACAACTAACATGGCGAGGGAATGAGGCACCGTAGCTCCAGAGAGCCACAGTCTAACCTTTGCACATCCCTGGGTGTGGCCGTCTATTTAAGCCACGCCCAGGCTCAAATCCATGCTTTGCGTTGAACTGTCTTCCGACAGCGGACGCTCACCTTAGTTCTCTGGACCCAGCTCCCTGCTCCTGCAGTTCAGATATCACCCTTCAGCTGTCATCGCAGCCTTTCACTCACCTGTTCAGCATGCGGCGCTCCGGCAATCAGTCCTGTGAATTCAGCTTTCCAGCGTAGGTCCGCGGCCCCTCCGAAGACACGGCTCTTCCATCTGCTCCGTGTCTATCATGCCTCCGGACATCCGTAACCTGGGGGAGAGAAGAAAAACAAGAAAGGCATGTTATTCTGTGAATATCTAACAACCCTCAGAAGTAAAGCACAACGAAAGCAAGTACACGGTGCATGTTAAGCAGCGCACGCATACCGACAGAAAGAACAAGAAGAAAAGCACAACAAAGGCAAGCTCATTGTGCATGTTACTCAGCGTGTTCCAACAAGAAAGACACAACACAGAGAAGCACAAGGAAAGGGACGTGTTACGGCAAGCACGAACACGGAACGAAGCAGGAAAAGAGGAAAGGTTGCACAATAGGCTAAAACTTGGTTAGAGAAGCATTATCTAACCAACAGACTGGTAAAGACTTTGAACAAGACAAATCAAGGCGCAGCATACTTCTCCACGTGCAGCGGGTCAGGGCAGGACCATCCAGTGAAGGAACTGGTGGAATAGAACATTGCGCCCCTGCTAGGAATAGAAGCAGGATGGAGAGCCTACCTTTCAATCACTCAAGGTGAGCACATAATTAAGGGGAAGTTAATATAAGGCCTAGGGGAGCAAGAAGGGAAGTGGGGTGTAGCGACTCAGGCCCTTGTCCTCATCACTGGTTACTTGTTGTTTCCTCAGATGCTGTCCTACCAGTGAACACTAAGAAAACCTGACGGGACCTCCTGATACCCCCACAAAGTTAAGGTGAGCGTGTCACCTTTGCAGCTGTCACTTCCCTTTCCATATACAGAAGTGTTATCACCTCATTGCCCTTTCACACTGCGATACTTTAAAAAAAGTATTTGGCAATTCATATAGCAAATGTAGGGACGACATCTGGCCTTTTGCACTCTTTCAGTAGAACGTGGCCATGAGACGCCAAGAGGCCCACAGCAACTACCTCATCTTGCAAGTCAGCACTTTAATAAAGCAACAATATATTTCCCCCATGTTACTTTTGTTCTGGTGCTTCAAACGTGCACTTTGCGGCACTCTCTTTACAAGCTACATTTTCCTGTGTGCCCATCACTTAACTTGGGGTATACAGATTTGTTATCACCTCATTGTATGTTAGACCAGCAAAATATGTCTTGATAAGGACAAAGCTAGTGCTCACAGTTCACACATTTGGTAAATGTCTTGCTCATGTTGGGTTAGAGGACAGGCAGTCCTTTCCTACGATCTCTTCAAGGCCATATGTCAAGTGAAGTCATTTCCTGTGATGTTGTACATTCACAGTTCTCGTGACATAAATGCCTGTGATGTCATCTCCTGTCATTTCATCGGGTCCAGCTGATGTGACATAATTTCCTGGGATCTCATCATTATGCTAATTTACTATTTTTGAAACGTTAAGATTCCTACAGATTTTTGCTCACAGAATGTTGGAATATATGAGATAGCCAACCATCATGTATTTTGCGGGACTTACCTGCATAAATGTTTTTTTCCGGTGATTTGCTGGCAATGTCTGTGGACTGCTAACATGTCGATTTTGCATTCAACCCATATCTGCGTAAAAGCGTTTGTGCCCTGAGCTCACACTTCTGTGTGATAATTGAGCGCCAAAGCACAAAGTCGGTAGGGGAGCACTCTGAGGATGTGCGGCATTTGAAGATGTTGCTCTGTGTAAACAGAGCACTGCAATGGCAGCACATAAACATCAATAGTGGCCAGAGGGGGATATTAGCCAGGACAGTTGTCCCTTAAGAAATGTGCACTCAGAGTGAATACAAGTGACAGTGGAGCATGGTGTCTGGCAAATAAGAGTGTAATTTTCAGACTGACTGTACATTTTTTCGCCCACCATAGTGTGTCTAATACTGCTGTACCTTCCATGCTGGATGGGGGAGAAAAGAATAACAACATACTGATTTGGCTCAACATATTTCTATAACCAGTTATGTAGTGCAAGGTCATTCTAAAGTGCTCCTTTTCTTATAAAGGGATATGTTTTCTTTCCAAAGCATGTCTGTAAAGCAACCATTGTATACACATGTATGTGAAGTATGCCTTCAACTATATGTGGGTAGCTGTGTACATTAGCCATATGTCACATGTGGGATGGTACGGAACTTGTTTGAAGTCACAATATCTTACTTCACACCCCAAGCAAAAGGTGTGATCAGGGGCAACCCATACCAAAGGCAAATAGTGACATGTCACTCTGTAAATGGCAACAAGTGTAATAAGGTACACCATATTCAACTGCACATATGTCAGGTTACCTCTGGTGCTCTACCAAGTCTAAAATATCCTCCACAACCATGTTGTAATGGTTACCACCCATAGGAGAGATGCATTTTTGAAAGGGTGTACAATGGAACAATGTATGGTTGTAACAACTTACCCAAACAAGAAAAGGAAAAATAAATGCACTCCATAAACCTATTTCCGGAATCCATATACCAGTATGACAATGTTTGCATACATATCTGCATGATGTGGGGGCGGGTGTGGCCAAGGCCTAGCCTCTTGGGTGCATGTGGAGGCCTACGGCATGGGAACATGTGGCCACATACCACAAACTGCAAATGTAACACAGGCACCAGCACCCCTACCCAACCCCGCAAAATAATACAGCCATGCATGCAAACATGTAGCCACTTACCACAACCCACAAACATAGCACAACATCCGCCCCCCCACCCTCTTACGATTGCATACTATTATTTTACTTCCAACCAAACCACAAAATCTTGGGAACATTGCCCCTGCATCCCCGACTGTACTAAGTACTGATAACCAATAGATCATAATACAGTAAAGTACTCAGTCATCTGGCCAATGGGCACAACCCAAACACATAATCCATCCACTGGATCCCTATCCATTTGTTAACAGACAGTATTGCAACACTTCACCCAGTGGACACACTACAGGACTATTCACTCCTTCACCTCCAGGCATGGACCGAAAACTGTAGGACATGCTAACAATCACCACAGGTATGCAAACCACAATGTGTACACTGCCCACAAATGACAAACACAAGGCAACAGTGTGAAACATACTTGCAACCAGTGGGCATACTGTTCGGTGCAAGGGCTCTGCCCATGCACCGAAGCCGCTAGGTGCTTACCACAGTCAACACACCCCACTACACCCAATGGAAATATCCTGGTATCATCTGCAATACACTCCCCATCCCCAATTCAGCCCCCCTGCAGTCACTACAGAAGCTAGTAGCCTGACCACTCCCACACCACCGTCTTCTCCCACCTAAATAGATATATCATATGAACCGCTTTGCACTACTCCACCCTTTTCATCCCCTCTTCCCACCACCAGATGCCACAAACCATGTTTTACAGCCCCTTTAGGCGCTGCAGAATCCTCTGATACAACATGGCGACGTTTCCCAAAATTGTGATGCACATGACGCTTCCCTCCAGCCAACCACTGGCCACGTCCAATGATTGCTGACATCAGGGCACACTCCAGGCCAATGAGACAGTTGACCACAGAGCGAACAGGGAAATGGGACCGCAGAGCCAGATATCATATATCACTTTAACATCAAGTTTAACCCACTTGGGATAGCTCTGCATTTTGCACTCTATATAAAGTCTGTATAATAAGTTTATGTGGTATGAGACTAAAACATAATGCTGCCCACACATTTTGGGAACAATCCGGTATTTTGGAGTTTGGATTCAGCAATTCTCATACCAACTATGCTCTTACTGATATGCACAAAGCAATGTATCCCTCTCATACCTCATACAAAGGAGAGTGTTGTATTGTCTATGAATTACAATTCATGCCTTATAAATATGGAAACCAGTACACGAACAATGTTTCCCTCATGTTACATAAAATCTTTTCAATATACTAAACATCCTTTTAATACTTTTTTTGCGAAAGTCGATTTAATCCTCTGGAGTAATATCATCACTTGATTTGTGGCATCAACTATGTGATTTATTGTATATGTAAATGACAATCATTTAACTGTTTAGATTGTAAACACATGGACAAATTAGGAATTCCCACATGTATGGATTCCATGCACCTTACAATATGGCCACATGTTTTTAACTGGAAGTATCCATACAATGTAAAAATAACCTGATGTCCTAAACAGTAAAGATGGACTTCTAAACAACAGACCGTCTACAAATATGCAGTCCTCTTTCTATCACTCATACCAGACGAAGCTCGTCTAGGGTGAACCGCGTTGTTCTTTTTTCTGTGTGTAATCTTTGCTGCTGCCTTCCATGTCCAAAACCTTGAATGAATAAAGGACCATTTATTTGCACAGCAGAAATGCCTCATATGTGGATTGATAAGGATCGGCTGAATTTTTCCATACTAAAAGTGCTGGCGTGCCGCTACGTTCCAGCCTGGGACACAGTCTTCCTTTGTTTTCATATTTAAAAAATATAGATAACTGTGTGGGTTAACATACTCGGAAATGAGGTCCCTTTAGACCAATTACCAATTTAGCCAGTTTAGACTCGGTGCGCTGGCTGAATGCTGTGGCAGGCAAGGGAACAGAGACTGCCTCTGTATTTGCAAAGAGCTTGCCATAGAGAGGAACATTAATTACCTGTATATGTGCCCTTGCCATTCACACCTTACATCTTCTTTAGTCAAGCCACTGCTAGTCCACCCTAACACTCTTTGTTGTTTAATTCAACAGGCAGCCAGGTAGTGGGCTACTTTAGCAAAATTTCAACATAAAGCATGGGGTGTATCTTAGGCAGAAACCAAGAAGGTAGAGTAGGAGCCACACATAGTACTTAAACGTTTTTTCAATTGACTAGTCGGGCGTTTTTAGTGGATAACTATTGTACCCGATATATAGTTTTAATAGTTTTTAGATACTGATTGATAACATGTCTCCTTTTTGATGATATGAGGCATATTTTTCATGACTACTAATTTAGAATGCATTGTGAGCTCAATGGTCTTGCAACAAACTGTCTGGATGGAATATGATTTTTTTAAAACACATTTGGTGAGTCGAGTCCTGCAAGTATAGATTTTCCGCTTCATAAATCTTTTGAAAACACAATGAGATTCGATAGCATTGTTTGGCGTTTTATATATTTTGTAGTTTACAAACTCAAACTTTGTCCCCGGAGGATAGCTCAGTGGCAACGTGCTCGCCTTGGAAGAAATATGACACGGAGCAGGTCTGCTCTTAAAAGTCTCTGGGTATTAAGCGCGTTATAAATAACCTATCATATCATAAAGTCAATCCAGCAAAAAGGTTTTCATTCTTATTTTTTGCTTTAGAAATTATGTAATTCAAGAAATCACAGTGAGTTCTGTAAGGACTGTTTTAAACTTTAGTGTTTCACCTTCAAACATCATGTATACATCACAGTGATTACTGCACGGATTGTTTTTTTGATTTATACATTGTGCAGTTTTAAATATTGCTATGAGTGCTGAGAATATTGTGTTTTCCTGTACTAAGAATGTTAGCTTTGAAATAGCAGTGAAACCTCCAGGGCTTGTTTTTGCTTCACATACAGTGTGTTTTAAAATCACATTGATGGCAGCAAGGTTTGGTTTTAACTTTATCAACGGTATGGTGTAATGAATCATAGTGAGGTCGGCAAAACAATGTTTTGCTTTATTATATGTTTAATATCTATAGTCAACCATGTGATTCCAATTTTCTAGAGGCTTCTTTATATGAAAGCACATTGGCAACTCACAAGCCCATCAAAGGACGTTGTTACAACCACAGTGTTGAGCTAGCTCTGTTATGGTGGTTTGAGCAAACTATTGGATCATTGTCTGGACAGTATTTGGTCCTGGTACTAAGATAGATTAACATGGGCATTGCTGGCTGTGTATGCAGTTATCCTCTTTTTTGCAATGCTCGAAATTGCAATACTTGCCACCCATTTCTACATGGTCCCCTCTAAATAAAATTGTGCCCACAGTCATATTCTTGTTAAAAGAACTTAGGCTCAGCTCAAATGAAACCAAACCAACCTGGTTCATGCATTGTAGATTGGTAAATTCAGCTGCTATTGGGGGTCTCAGGTGATAAGCAATTGGATAGGTTGTTTGTATGACACCCATGCTCCTTGCAATAGGCATTTCACTGCATTTGCTGCATGTTTACTACATTTTTTGGGGAGGCAAGGTGAGAGTACATTTCTTTTTTATTATTATTGTACATATAGTCAAATATAGACTTTATAAACATTCATCAATAATTCCAATTACACAATTACCAAAACATTAATTAAATCAATCACTCATAACACAAGAATATTACACATTTGCAAGGGTATATGTATTATTGTTTTTTGGGGTAGCACGGGTGGAAGAGGTGTGGGTATTGTGGAAAGCGGGGCTGGGCCACACTGAAATGTCCCACATTCATTTGTACTTTTCCCTACTACTTTGCTCAATTGCTTCCATAAACCCAGTTCATGGTCAATAAATACCATAATACAACAACTACTACCACTACTTCTTCTACTCAGGGCCAGTGATACGTCTAGGCAATGATAGGCACTTGCCTATAATGTATAATGTTAGAGCAGCTAATGCCAATGAAGGCAACTACCACTTATATATTTGTTGTATACATATATTTATTATTCTCTGTCTCGAGTCATCGTGACTACTTGAAGATGGCACTCTCAACACTGTCTGCAGAAGCGCAGGCAGCGCAGCAGGCATCACACTGGTTGGGTGTGGTTATGGGTGTGGTGCTGTACCATGCGCATGGCCTCAGACCTCACCTGCACACGAGCACCGCACATCATTCTTCTTCTGTACTGTATCTGGCCCACCCTGTCCCTGCAGCCAGCCTCCGTGGGCCGTAGTTGGCAGCCCTGCCTGACAGACACTCAGACACACCTACAGACAGATGAGGTGCCCAATTGTTTTGTAACTGTTGTTCAGCCTCTTTGTCAAATTGGAGCCGATGGAATTTTTTTTGGATTGCAGGCTGACAGTGGTCATTTCCAGCCATTCCAGTTCTGCTTGCGTCCAGTTGGCAGTAACCAAAGTCTGAAACCCCAGAATGCATTTTATTTTCATTGAATGAGGGTGCAGTGTGCATGACTAAGAAAACTGCATGGCACCATGGCTTTGCATACCTTGCCCTCCTATGTATGATTGGGTGCGTTAGTATGAGGGAGATGTTTACCCTTGTACATTCAGCCTTCCTCTGCTCCGTCTCCCGTGTGCCTTAAATGACATAGCACATCTTTCCTCTGCTTTAGTCCCTCTATAAATGAGTCTTCTCACTGTCAGGGCTCAACTTCACTACAACACACCGAAACAAGGCTCTCAATGTGTATGGGCTTTCTGTGAAACTGGCATTGGCAGCTGGGGTTGTAACTGTCACTTGCTGCATACACCTCGGCTGATGTTGAGTGCAGCTTCCCTGGGGGCATTAAGTGCAAGTAATTGCACATTTATTCACTTTGGAATTGACTACACATGCACTGGTGTACTTTTATTTGAATATTTTAGAGCAGCTTATATGGCTAAACGAAGGGGCAGGGCAGATACAATTTTAACTTAAGTAATGCAGCCTCAAAAGTAAACACTAATGAGCTAGCTTAGACCACACATAATAAAGTGTGAAACTAAAATTCCTAATGAGCTTCAATATCAAGTGAGGAACATTTCTATTGGGCTTTACAAAAAGTGTGCCAAGCCAATGCTAAGGTTTACGGTGCAAACTATCCAATATGCTTAGTCCTCTGTACTGCATCTCTTTCAAAGAGCTTCCCCACTGTCAAATGGTGTCCTGGCAGCATCTGGATCTCACTGATTAGATCATGCTCGTTGTGCTTTTTAAGAAACAACTGTCCATTCACTCACTAATCCTGATTTCCTTTGAATGGCGTCGTGATTATGTTGGTCTTTCCTTTAACCCTCTAGTTCATCATTCACCTTTTTGACTTTCCCTTTCAGCATTGCAGAGTGCTGCCTTTACCTGCAAGCAATCTTCTGAAAAGTAATGATTTGATAGCAGATGTGAATCAGATCCTAATATAACAAAAATGCAATGAACAAGTGTGCCTTCTGGCACTTGATTTTTAACCAGTGTGTGTGCTTGCATTCAATTCCTGTTAAAACGAGCTTTAGTAAAGCCAACAGCGTGACTATTTTATAGACACAACATAGCATTTGCCATTAGTTGACCAGGTACTCCCATCTTTTTCCAGATGTTGCCATCTTATCGCCAAGTGGTACCATTATGGCAGTGTCTGGCAAATGCCTTTCCTGCGCCTCCGCTTATTCCAAAACTGTTGGCTTTGACAATGCTTAAATGAGAATTGTACGTGCTTAGCCAAGATTACTGACATTTCCCTTGAACAAATCTTTGAAGAGGGTTTTCTCTGACAATTCATCAAAAAATCCAGTGCAGTGCCCGACTGACCTACAGGGAACTCTGGAGATTTCCAGGTGGGCCTCTGCACAGTTGGCCCCTTTTGTGAAGAATCTGTTATAAAGCTTCCAGTATGTTCCTCAGTTTTAACACAAGTTATACAACATTTTGTGATATGACTTTCTATTTTGTAACCCTTAATAGAACAAATGTTCTTTAAAATTCACTATTTAGACACATTTTTCTAAATGTTACTGTATGAGAACCCCCAAACCCTAATAATAATAATAATAATAACATGAGTATGGGGCCTTGCATATAAAGATTTGTGTACCTACCATGGACCATTGAATAGTGATGTTTGCCTGATTGATTACCCATAGACGGCCTGAATCATATCTTAGAATAAATATGAGACTTGCCACCAGATTGCAGGGCCTTTGGAGCTCTACCATAGTTTCTGTTGGTAGGCCTGTATATTGGGCATTGTATTAGCCCAAAAAATGATATGACTATAGCCAGGTCTAAGGCGATTGTATGATTACATCTCAGAAGAGTTTAGGGGCCTCATTACGACCCAGGCGGTAAGTTACCGCCTGGGTCGTACCTTTACCGCCATGGCGTAAACTACGTTTACGCCATGGTGGTTGGCGGATTTACCGCCCCATTCCGAGGTTGGCGGGGCGGTAAATCCTCATTAACCCATTTACCCTTCCCCATTCCCATTTTTGCCCCATAGGGCATAATGGGAGTGGGGAAGGCGTTAATTACGCCACCGTAAATTACGCTAAAAGCAGGTGTTAAATCCTCCATGGCGCTAAGGGACCTCGGAATCAGGCGGTAAGGGTCGGCGCTGTTTACGCCGCCGTAAACCCCTTACCGCCTGGGTCCTAATGAGGCCCTAAGTGTTTAAAGAGGGCTTTAGGATGGACATTTAACATATATGAACATGCTTTGTTCATTGCGGTGTGTCCTAATTGCACCTTTGTTTCCATCCGCATTGCACATTTGCCGTGCATAACTTAAAAATGAGGGTTTGAAAATCAGACTTTGGACATAATAGTGACTTTGGCAAGCTTGTATTCGGCCCAGTGCATGCCCGAGAAAAAGACAAAACTACGCCAAACATGCTGGAAGCTCGATGGCTTCACATTTAGGCAAAATCTCTTTCCATAGTCCAAGGGCTGCTACAATTGCCTCCAGTCGATGCAACTGGGAGAACAATTTAAAGGTAAAGTCTGCTTAAAGTTGCTTGGATGTTGCATTGTTCACATTGAGGTCACTGTGGGTGGGATAGCAGCTCTAGGGCATGATCACCTCAGATGCAAAAATATATAAATGAAACTAACACCTATATTACATTAAGCACTTTTGATTTTTTTCGACATGATTTGTTTGACCTGTGGATTACAAAGTCTTCACAAAAAAAAACATATGGGGCTGATTCATGGAATTATTTGCACTGAAAAACAGGGATTTGTCCAACATTCTGCCCGCAAATCCCTGTTTAACAAATGGGGATTCACAGGCAGAATGGTGCACAAATCCCCGTTTTCGGCGCAATAATTCCATGAATCAGCCCCTATATCACCAATGGATTTGTGTTGACCATGTCTCTGCACACCTTTGACCTTGTCAAGCAGGATTACGATTACGTTTCACAAATATGCTAGACGTCTCAGAGATATTTATCATCTATTTTCAAAGTGACTTTTGAAATGAAGAAACATAACATTAGCGCTCAAAGTGCAATGGAAAAGAATAGAACGGTAAAAGAAAACCATTAAAGAACAAATAAAGTGTGTGGTTTCTCTGAAGGTCATTCATATCTTAAATAGGATGAACGTATTCAATGTTAAAAGGAAATCACGTCCAACTAACCACAAGAAGTCAGATGCCCTCCTGGAAGTGATGCCTGGAAGGTGAAATTAATAAGCCACAATGATTCCTCCAAACCCACTGAAAACACTTTAGTTCTCAGGAAAGGCACAGGCAGCTCTGGAAACAGTGCAATATTTCACGTGTCCCACTGTGTGTTGACAGTTCAAAACAACTTGTTTTTTCTTACCAAGACCTTGTCAAGGAGAGAATGTTCCAAGGGGATTAGAGAAGGCACTGTTCAAGGGCATTCCCATTTTTGAAATTTAGTTTGTTTTCTATTCCAATCTATGTCACTGAATGTTATTTTAAGTAGTTCAAGTTAGCAAGCACATCCAAAGTTGTATTTTGCTGCTTATTCATCATCATACATAACCTTGACATAGAACAAGATGTGGTCAATGGAGCAATTGGTACAGTTGTTTGATTCCAAACATATCCACAAGAAAACAACATTCAGTATGTCAACATCCACTTTGACAAACTTGAAGAAGTTAAAACAATAGGTCACACAATAGCATGTTTCCTTCCTTTCGAAGGCATGTATGCACGCAGAGAACAACACTAGGGCCTCATTTCAAGTTTGCCGGTTCAGTAACAATGGTACTGGAAAGTTTGCCGGTACTTTTGTTACCGTACCAGCAAACTACGAGCTCTGCTCGCGGGTGCCTTTTCGCCCGCCAGGTCAGACTTGCCGGGCGGACCGCCACCGGCGAGCAGACCATGCTAGATGCACCATTCTGAATGGTGCCGGTGCATCAGGCCTCCCCATTCCCATTGAGCCCTATAGGGCTCAAATAGGAATGGGGAGAATTTTTTTTCCGTTGCCCAGGAATGGGCAATTACCGGGTCATTACGCTTCTGCCAGACCAGGTAATTGCCCATTCCTGGGCGACGGAAAAAAATTGATACCGGCGGCAGACGTGCCTGTTATACCTGCACAGCTACCGCCGGTATTGTAATGAGGCCCTATCTCTTGCAAAGGACCATAGGAGACATGTTTAGACCAAGGGTGGTATGAATATACCCTCACAACCTGGACTCTACATGTTGCTTGTTTGTGTGTCATTGTCTGCACCCTCACACCCACGGGTTTATGGATGTACGTTATAAATAAACTAAAGTAAAAAGTAAAAAAGGAACAATCAACGGATGGCATGTAACCATCTTTGCTTCTGAATGGGCTCGGAAGCAGAACTGAAAGGCCATTACTTTGATGTAGATATTTCAATGCTTTCCTTTCGCAAGGGGGAATAAATGCATAGAAGGGCCTGTATTGACCCTTCTATGGAGTGAGCCAACACCTTTGCTTGTACAAACAGGCCTGAGTGAATGCTTAATGTTTCCAAGGAGGATTTTCATAACATGCATTTGCTAACACTTACACTTGGCTTGGGAAAAAAATACATTTTTATAGTGGCTTCTTAGTGGAGGCGTTCATTCCCCACATCACAAATAAAACTCAGAATAATGGACACATCCCAGTAGGGAATGAGACCAAGAGATTGGTTGTGAGAGGCAACAAAGTTTATATAAGATTCAGCATCCAGAGAACTCTGCTGCTTGAGAGCGCCCTGGCAAACAATAAAGAAACAATACATTTTAAAGGGTGACAGCATCATCAGTGACGATTTCTGTACAGTCCACAAGTTACATTTTGATTGGTGAGGGAATGGATTTGAGTATATTCCTGTGGGGGCCGGCTCCACTAGATTGGTAGGTGACTTGGAGGGATGTCAGACATTACATGGTACCTCTGGGCCAGTCCGCGCGAGGTGAAGGTTGGGTCAGGTCCGGAGAGGCGACTGGTTCTGGCTAACTAATCTACACACTATCTTAAGACATGCAGTAAATAATGACCATTACTACACCTACTTTTATGTTCACAACCTAATGGCAATATAAAGAAAAGAGAAGAAAAAGCCTAACAGTCACACTCATACAATCCCTATAACTTAGATCTGGCTCCTCCCTACTCGCTCAACATTCCCCTTCTTTTTCATTTTTAAATCTCATTCCTTTGAGGTTCTCGCCACCAATACTCACGTGTCCGTGGTGATCCGAGAGCCTCTGTTCAATTTCTATCTACAATCGGGGCCACACCCCAACCAAGCCGTGACCCGTGGCGAACAGTCAGGTATTCACGATGGCCGGGACCCTTGGAACCTCTCTTTGTGTGCGCACTGGTCAGCCGCAGGTAGCAATGGTTTTGCTGGGAGGTGTCCTGGATCTCACTGCACGACATGGGGGTATCTCTCGGTGCACCCTCAAACCACGTCCCAGGGTTCACCAAATGGAGGCGCTAAATCCCCACATCACAAGTTTATATAAGATTCAGCAACCAGAGAACTCTGCTGCTTGAGAGCGCTCTGGCAAACAATACAGAAACAATACATTTTAAAGGGTTGCAGTTTCTTCATTGATGATTTCTATACAGTCTACAAGTTACATTTTGATTGGTGAGGGAATGGGTTCAAGTATAGGGCTGTAGGGGCCGGCTCCACGAGATTGGTAGGTGACTTGGAGGGATGTCAGACATTACGTGGTTCATCTGGGCCAGTCCGCGCGAGGTGAAGGTTGGGTCAGGTCCGGACAGGCGACTGGTTCTGGCTAACTAATCTACACACTATCTTAAGACATACAGTAAATAATGACCATTACTACACCTTTGGAATTTTACGAGAGGCTTATAAATTGTACACATCTATTTACATTATCTTGCTTTGAATCATTGATGAGGTTAAGGGTATGGGGTCTTGCCCTCTAGATGGCATGTGGGGGGCAGGATTGATAGCTCTCAGGTCTGGCATATCAGAGCAGGAGGAGAGGGGGGTAACACATAGGGGTTTAGAACAGAATATACTGTGAAAGGTGGATGGTTTTATTGGGGGCACTCTAGGGTGGTTAGCAAGGAAGGGTCACACTTCTATTACATCAAAAAGAATAGCTTTGGAGGGGCACCGGGTTCAACAGGCAGTAATTTTCCGACAGTGGGGGTGAGAGGTGCAGGAGCAGATTAATTGAGATAGATGGGCCATGAGTCTTGATTTGGCCCGGTCACACACAGGACAGTGATCTCAGAGGAAGGATAAAAGAATACACTGTTTACTCGCAACATTTGTGTCAGAGCATCCGTGAGAAAGGGACTTGGGAGGCACAGGTGTGGGAGGAAAAAGGTGGGGGCTGTCAGCGCTCGCTGTGCGCAGCACTGCTGAGGGTAGAGAAGGCTTTGCAGCTATCAGAATGTGGCCTAGTCCAAAGATGGAGTTGAGGGTACACAAAATGGAGTCCAAGTGTGTCTTGCAATCGCCCCACCTCTGTATGTGCCAGGGACTTGTCCTCTGAAGCTACAGAAGAGCATGGAAGGTGTCCCACCATTGTGTAAGAGCAAGTGGTCCCTTTCGCATAGAATGTATGGGGGGGGCAAACAAACCCCCTCCTTCCTTATATTAGTTTGCTTCAAAAATATCTAACATCCACATTTTGGCTGCAGATAAAATCTGATATGTTCACTTGGCATTCCTACTAATACCTATTTTTAAAATGTACTGCATCTAGAACATGCCCATTATCAGGGTGGTGTGGAACAATGGGCAGCATTTTAATTGCTACTCTCATCATGCCATCCACTGTTTCTACATGATAAAAATAATAAGACTCCACATACAATTGTCACGGTTTTAATATATGTAATACAATCGGACAACATACCAAACCACATAGCAATCAAACACACAAGAGTAATACAACATGATACAAATGCAGCATACACGAAATCTCATCCAAATACATGGCACTCTTTGCTCATGCTGTGACATGAATAACGGCCTTGATTTGACTCTGTTCAGGTTTTGATAAAATCTATCAAAGCTGTCACCCAAAATCTATGTCGAAGTCAGTTTTAATGACCTTTATGGTACAGGTTTGACCTAGGATCCTTTCTGTCCGTAGCATTCTCCTCTTAATTCAAAGGACATTGATGTATGATGCATTTTGTATGTCATTGGTTATAGCTGATGTAGGACACATTCTGTAGTCTAACCTTTCAACCAGTAGTTTTCCTCTTGGTGCACTGATGCAAACTGAATTAAGATTCTTAATCGTTGGTTGTAAATAAAATGTCAACTGCATGCATATCAGCTTTTTACTACCCCTTGTCGAAATATGTAGTATCCCACCTGATATAGTCGTTTGCCGGCATCTCTTTTGCCCCTTTTGTCTAACCTTTACAAACGTGTGCATTTTAATCGATTGCAGTATTTTTATTTTCTTATTGGGTGTTTAATTTTCCACAACATCATACCATAAATCAGGTCCCAGTCAGGAAAGGATTGGGGTACCTGCTGGTGGAGAGTTTGGGTATAATTGAGCCAGACCTTGTGAAATTCGGTGCCTAGTGATATCATATTGTGCTCCAGGGATTTAATTAGCAACATGGCACATCAATCGGCTTTACCAGAGCTTATATAACTAGGCCCACCGTTCCTGAGAGATGTCCCACTATCATGTCCTTGTCTACTGGTCGTGCCTGTTTTTCTTGTAGGGTTTGTCTGAGGATTTTCTTTCTTCTGGTTCTAGTTTGAGGATGATGCGCCACTTCATGCTTGTTCTCTCCTTTTTGATTGCATGCCCCACACTGCTAATGGGGGATTGTTGAAATCTGCAAGTATGTTAGTAATATATTAGTAATAATGTCCCATCATGTGATATTCAGAAAGTGTATTTCCTATTTTAAATCTGACCCTTTTAGCTGCAGTTCCAATGCCATGCAGTATTTTCCTTTTCTCATACTGCTTGAGAAAAAGCGAGTATATTTAATGTAAAACACATTTTGCCTTAGTCAAAAGTGCCTTTGCATATTTCTGTAGCATGTTGTTTGTTTAGCGACAACTTCAATAATGTTTTCTTCTTTGGATTGTTCTTGTTCAGATATATATTTTTAATAAAATCCATTATATCACTCTGCCTCTCCTGCAGAATGTATCCCAGGCGCATGTTGTTTCAGATAATCACACTTCCTCTATACATTCACATATTTCCACCCAAAGAAATGATCATTTGTGCTGTATAAAGTTCATGTAGTTCCCTTCACTAACTCGAAGGTTTCAAGGTAAGCTTTTCGGGGATTGATGGACCACTATATTAGGCTGAAGATATGATCGGAAATCCACATCAGTAATATTTCAATGATTATTTTAGAGATTATTGTGTCAAGCATCGGACATGTGGTGTGTGCTTCCTCATTCACTTTGGTGTATTAATTGTCATGGTTCTTAAAGGCCATGGTGAGACATTACTTCCATCATCACTATTGTTTTCTGACAGGTGTATTTGTTGTTGTAATAACGCTGTTTCTGCTAATACCATAAATGTACAGACAGTAATGAATAAAATGACAGCAATACAGAAACATTGTTCATACACAATCATTAATATCCAGATAATTGCAGACAATCAATAGATATTTCATGCAAATAATCAATTGATAAGTTTTAAACCAAATGTCATAACATATATTCCTTACTTGTTGTACAATATCATTAGCTCAGCTTGATTAAAATGCTCTCTCTCCTCCAACACATCTTACAAAATAACTAGATACAGCAAACATTATGTTGTTTGAGTTTGCCTTTTTACAGAGTACCTCAGCAATAATCATAGATTGTATGCGTCTATTCAAAATGCATAGCTTAATGTTTTTGGTCATGCTATTGTAAGACATTGGGCACTGAAAAAGAACATTGTGTGAAACCGGTACAGGATGGCTAGAGCCTGTGTTATTACTATTCCACTGAGCCTTAACTTAGGCTATATGTACGATGTCCAGTCAGATTTTTAAGATTAGGGCTCTCTCAGTTGGATTATCAAGCATTTGGTTATGTGCAATTTGCATTTGTATTTATTTGAATATCTGGGTTGTCAATTTCAATTGCAAATGACATCCAAGATCACATTTACAGATGGCAGAAATATTCGTTAGAAGAGTGCCTGTAATGTAGTACACAGATCAGAACAGGTCACAAGCCAGTTTATGACATTATGAAGTGGGACATAGTCCAGGGACAATGAAAAACACAACACACAAAAAAGAAATATAAGAAACCAATGCCTTACAACGGTAATATAAATTCAGAGGGGTAATGCGCATTAAACTTAAGAAGAGTAGTGTAAAATGACAATATTAAGCTGCCATGGAGGAAGTGGTGAGATTTTTTATGGAGACTGGGGGAGAGGCAGGGGCAGCTCACAATTTGCCAAGTAAGTGGAGTTTAAGACAAGCATTACTGAGATCCACAGTCAGGCATTGATTGTGAAGTGCAGCAGGTTCCAATGGACATGGCCAAAGAAGCAGAAGCAAGAAGAGGAATGGGGGCAGGAGGTGCTGACATTTAGTGCAGAAGAAGAAAAGATGCAATGAGATGGTGAGTAGACAGGGATACATTCCCACAGGTACTAACTGGCAAGACCATGTATAGCTTTGTAAACTAGGAGAAGGAACTTGTAAAATGAACTTTTGTACCAGCATTGAGTTGGTAGATAGATTTGTACGAGCATCTGGGTAGGATGCACAGAGCGCGAGTTAAGAACCTTTTCTTGATGCAGAAAAGAGAGGACATCCAATGAGTTGGCACAAGCAGAGAGCATGAGGGAGGAGATTATAGTAAGACATTGACATGTTTTCTAAATGTTCAGCATAGGCTCTAATGCTGATAAAGGTTTGCAATTTTAGGTCACTCTCAAAAGGGATCCCAAGGTCAGGCATGCCTCATCAATCCAGAAGCGTATTGTGTTCTAAGACACGATTGCAACATACAGTAATCAGTGCATTCTTGAGCTCTTTATTTCTGTTTAAGTCCTATTTAAGAATTAGAGGAAACCACTCATAGGGCCTGTTGAGCTGTAAACAGAAGCTATTAGCTGTTTATTTGTTTGGACTTTAGTTAGTAATGGGAAATTATTTAGGTGGTTCGTCTTTCCACTCTATTACAAATTATAGGAATTATTCCTAATCAATCAATGTCAGTGACCAGGTAAGGTATATTCTTCCAGGTCTAGCTTTACCCATAACGCCAAGGCTCGGAGCACAACTGTTTGCATTTCATTTTCATGCGTAAAATTGACATGACTGAACACAGGAATTCTCACATGATCTTCATTTCAATGAGCATCGTGTAAACATTAAAACAAGATTAACCTAGCATAACTCAACAGAATATTCCTGTGTTCTTCCAGTATTCATTAATTACATTGACATATTAATCATCATAATTATCATATTCCCAGGTACCTTTTTCTATGTGACAGTTATTCCAGCTTCTAAGCTGCCTCACATCTCCCCATTGAAGATCTCCGGAAACGTCACATATTCTCTCATCCTTATCTTCTCCATGATTCATCCATACACATGCAAACGGATTTTCAGTTTTGCAAAATGGCTCAAAACCCAACACTGAAAATGGCAACCTTGTGTTCTGCAGTTTACAGGTTTGATTCTCGGAAACAACACATTTCATCCTAGTGAAGTTGACCAAATTAGTAAAAATGAAGGGGAGAGGCGTATAATTGCATGTCAGAATAGCACAGCCAGAAAATGCAAGCATTCCAGGGTCTATATACCAAAATTCAGAGGTCAAAACATGTAGTATTATTGGGGTTTATAATATTATAATTAAGGCTCCCGGTGTTATAGTATTTATTTTGTCACAATTTCTGTCTGCATGGATCCATATTTATTTTTTGCCCATTTTATCTTTATTCATCCACATCATGTTTTTGCAATAAAATAAAATAAGTTGTAACTTGTATGTGTACACATGTATTTGCATAAAAAACAAATTAGCACTTGGATGTGTGTAATGGGAAGAAACTAGAGCTGTCTTGATGGAAAAAAAAGTCAAGGGCTACATATCTGTAGACATTTAAACAACCTTAAACAAAGAATCCTTGTTCCTACTCTCTTGTGTTACTTTCCACAGCCATTGATCTGCAGTGCATGCTTGACAACTTACATCCACAAACCAAAGACATGCATTTCCGATGTTATCCATATTTTAAAAATAAATACTGCAACGAAATAATGTGATTTCCATCTGTATTTATGTGTGCAAATCTGTAAACATGCAAAACAGGAAGCCCTTATTATAATTTTGGAAATCAGAAGAGACATAGACCATTGAAAAGCCTATATGGCAAGGGAAGAGTCTGCCATGAATTAGGGGTGTATGAAGTGTCATCCTGCTGAGTGTGCTTCCGCGTGGACTAATGACGTTATTAGGAGTTCATGGCTACAGATCAATGGCTTCATAAGTATCAATAGGGCTGGGGCAGTCAGTCACATGTCAAGTATTCATGATGTAGTCTGTGATTTTCCTTAAAAGATTACAATTTAGTCCGGTAGTTCGACAATGCTAGGAGTTCTGTACCTGGAAAACAGGCTATGATATCTATCTGCAGAAGAGTATTATTCCTCAAACGTCTGTATGAGCAAAATATAAGATACAGTAGTGCATGTCATCACTTGTGCCCAAAGGTGATTTGCCCTATTCATAAAGGTCCTTTAAATGTGTCTCTCACAGATTCCCCTTTACACCTTCTTTGTTCCTTTGTACAAATAAAGGAGTGTTTCTGCACATTATTATGTACATTCCAAATTCAGAAACACGATGCACACTAAAACACGCAGAACAACCACATTCCCGTGTACCTCTATGCAGCAGATAAAGTGGGAAGGCAAAGCATGACACAGTTATTTCTGACACGTTCAGGCATGGTCTTTAATTGTGGAGCAGCACCTGTATGAACCGCTGCAGCCCCACTTAACTACGAACCCTCAAACAGGGATAGACATTTTGTAGCAGGCCCTTCAAGGGCCCTAATGATGAAGTGCACTCCCAGCATTCACGTGGTGCAGGGAGCACCATACATGCCCCTGGCACTTATGTATGCAGGGGGGCTGCACAACACATCATTTGCGCTGTCGCACAGCCTAGGGGAAATGCACAGGCCACCTTATGTGAATAATGTTATCTGCACAATTTTGCAAAAGAAAATACATACATTCTTAGCACATTTTGTATCTGCATTTCTTTTGTGAATGTAGCAATTAGTGTTGTTTGTAAGATTCCAATATTTGTCAGTTCTAATAAGTTAATTTTATTTTCTATATTTGAAAAACAGCCGGTTGTCTTCCATCAGTCATGTAAACACTTTGCTTTCTGAAAGCACTCCGAACATCAGAAATTCGGACCTATTCAATGACCTTTACACTTTGTTTCTTTCACCACGTGCAGACGGGAAAATGTCTGCCCTCTTCATCCCAATGTTTACAGCAACATTTCATCAGCATGAATTGTCATGAGTTTACCCCGAATCCCTTAAAAATTTGGCCAACACAGTCAAAACGTGATCGTTTTGGGTCCAGCTGAATGTATTCACACAGGTTTATCCGTTATTTAATCCTCCAAGTAATTCATAATTACTGGATGTTTTCATTGTGCCTGACATTGTAAGCTCCCTAAGGGCAGGTAGGTCGAGTAGAATTCTAAACCCTCATTCTCCCTCAACATACTTTATTTGATATAGATTCAGGTCCATGTAGACATGTATTCAAATAATATTATTTCTGATAATGCTTATATCATCAACAGATTGAATTCATGCATGTGCATGTGTGTTTCCCCTTCTATTTCTTAAAGGCTGCTGGCATTTCAAGATTGAACATGATTGAACCCTTTGTCTGTTTCTCACTTTTCAATTATCTGAACAGACCAATGTAGTGAGCCCCTTGCTTCTTTAAATAAGTCAGTTGGGTAGTAGATATACAATGAAATTCTAAGATTTGATATGTGCTGCACAGATTGCACTCTTGGAAGTTGCATAGCATGCACAGAACAATCATACCCTCATTTCACTAACATGATGCTGGACTGTGGGGAAGGTTATGACACACTTCTCGACACATGTGAACCCCAAATGAAATTGTAAAAGCCAGACATGTACCCAGGTCCAGCATTTGTCAGTTTAAGGATGGAATACTGATAGTAACCGCAGAATTTCAAAGCTAATGGGACAAAGCCTAAACCCACTAAAAGCATTGAAGCACCATTTTAAAGATGCCAAATATAGTCTGCAGATGTAACCATGTGTTCCTGTGCTGCAAAACAGATCATGACTTTCTGAGTATGTTAATATGTGCACTTTCATGCACGTCTTTACTTCTTAAAGGAAAACAATCGTTTTCCCGGTGTATTGCCATTACTGTACATGAATTAAAATGGCATTAAGGGACATTTTTGGGGAGTTAAGGCACCACGGTATTATTTCATAGTGTCGGTTGTTCCCACAGCATATGGCTGAATTAAGGTAGGTACCGATTGTGAACTCGAATGTATGTTTATCATTTGAGCACGCTGACAATGTGCAATACTTTGCCCCACGGGGGCAGCAGTGTTGAAGGTCTCTACTCCGTGCCCTGGACGGTTATCTAGAAGTAAATCTTGATCTGCTATCCCGGATGGTGGAGCTCCTCTAAATAAAATAACAAGCTACTTTCAGTGAAGCATAGTGTTCAGATGTCAGATACGGAAGTCAATGACATGGGGGCTACATGAATTGCTGATGACATGTCTGTATGGGACAATCATACACTGTCCATTGGGACAAACTTGCAACCTGTAACTGATTTACTTTCTGATGTCTCTATTCTGGTGCCTGTGGTGTCGTAAGAAATATTGAAGCGGGTAAAAGAGCCTTCCTCTGCCTCCTGTATACTGGATAATAGGAGGGAATAGGTCATGCTACATTCAGAAAAAACAGAACTTGCAGTCTCTTCAAAAGACTCCTGAGTTGTTTAGTAGGAATCTTCAGCCACTGTATCTTGTTAGTAGCTCTCCCTTGTATAATGATGACCATGACCTCTCTGTAGTTCGACACTACCAGGATCAGCCCCTGCTGCCTCAAGAAAGAGAGATGTCCTCTGGCTCGTCTCCAAGGAGAGAGGATTCCAGCTTCTCTATGGACCAAATCCCTCTCAGAAAAGATTCTAGTTCATCAAACATAGAAACAAATCTTGTACCGTACCTTTTAAAAATGTTTGAAAGTATGAATCTGGGAAGGATAGAGGTGAAATCAATGCTGAATTCTTACTGTTCAAAATTAAGTTTTCTGGAAGGTTTTATAACTGCAAAGAAGATTAATTGCTTGTTGTCGTTAAAGTCATTGTGCCTGATTCACAGAGTGTTTTCCTATGGGATTTCACCATTATAAAATGCTTCTGTTAATCAGGCCAGTTATCTCTTAGCACCCGCACAGGGAATGCATTGGGCTATTCCCCCCTGCGTCAGCACTCTCCATCTATGGGCCTGATTCATGGAACGTTTTCCTATGGGATTGCACCATTATAAAACACAGAGGACATGGATCTTGATGATGCCAATGCATCCTTAATGTGGACATTGGGTTTGAATATGGCTGAGATGTTACCTAAACTGTTAGTGGTAAACAAGACGTCTCCTGTTGAACAGGGCCAAGTCTATAACAAGGTGGAGAATAGACAATCACTGGAAGATTCTATACTTAAAGCACTATTAGGATGTATAACTCATTGTATCTCCCAAAACGGCTTTCATTGACACATTTCACCACCTTTCTGTCTTGAATGTTTCACAAATTACCTGGTTAATACAGACCTGCAAGAAACGGTCTACCATTTTTCTACCAATTTTCTCCATGCTATTCAACAGAACCACTCCATGTATGCTCTCACAACAAAGCATACTAGTGTGTTGGGCTAAAATGATATTCATAAGTTCCCTCACTGTGCCTTACAGAGGTTCAGCTTCACCTCACAGAGGAGGCCTCACAAGGCCAAAACATGTATTTGGCATTAGCGATGGTCCTCTCATTCAAAGGAGAACTGCCTACCATTTCACTGCTGGACTGCTATTGTGGGTGGAAAGAAACTGATATGACAATGAATATTTCTCCTCTGTGAAGGGTACATTGAGCTAAAATATGGTTGTAGACCCTCCTGAGTAGAATACATTACATGGAACAGGTTATTTGAGCCATGTTCATCCACAGTAGAGGGTCGTCCATGTTTTTGTTTATTTTGTAAAACTTGGGGTTCTCCCTAAGTAACAAGTGGTAATCCAGACCTGAACCCCTTGCCTACTATGCCTTAAAGAGGCTCAGCTTCACCTCACTAAGGGGGGCAAACAAGCCCAAAACATGTCTGGGGATTCTGGTGGTACTCTTGTTCAGAGGAGAATTGCCTAGAAATCCATTGCTGGACTTCCCTTGTGGGTGGGACCAAACTGAAATTCAAAAAAATATTTTTCCTCTGTGAAGGGTAGAGTGAGCTAAAACATGGTTGTTTACCCTTCTATGAGGAATGCATTCCATAGAACAGGTTATTTGTACTATGTCCGTCCTCAGTAGAGGGGCTCCCACACACTTGTTTAATTTGTAAAACTTGGGGGTTCACCCTAAAATACCAACGAAAATTCAGATGTGGACCCCTTGCTCATTGTGTCTTAGAGAGACTCAGCTTCTCCTCACTGAGGAGGCCAAACAAGTCTGTCACCTGTATCTGGGGTTGCTGATGGTACTATTGTGTCATGATGCCTACCACAGGGCATCCGGATCGAGTCCATCAGCCCCGGGAGCAGGCATCCAGATACTCATTAAAACCCCAACAGCCCCGGCTGGGGGCTGTTTGGATTCAGTCCTGGCACCTTAGGCGCAAGGCTCATCATAGAAATCAGTCCTGGTGCCATAGGCGCCAGGCTCATAGACTTTACTTACCTTATGCAGACCATGCTGCAAATGAGTCCAAACCAACGTGAGGCCTGGATGGGACTATTTTATTACAGGGACTATTTTTCACTCGGGTGTGGTTCTGGGGAACTTCTTACCTGGGGCTACTTTGCAGGCTATTTAAACCACGCCCGAACAGTAGCCCATGCTTTGCGTTATTCTGCATCCAGCAGCGTGACGCTCACCGTGTCTGCAAGTCAGCATCCAGTCTTCTGCCACGCCCGCCTCGAATCCGGAGCTCCTAGACAAAAGGCAAAGAAAGGAGAAGAGGTTAGATCACAGACATTGTTTGATTCCTTACCTGATTCCGGACCCAGCACATCTCCGAGCCTGGAAAGGACATTATTTCAGCACGCGTCGCTTCGCCAGCAGCAGCGGCGCGTTATACTCACCAGTCCACCGCATCTTTCGACTTGGTGCTACCTCCATAATTTTCTTCGTCGAAACCCAGCACCTGGGGGGAAAACAAAAGGAATAACAAGGTGAGCCGAGAAAACCAACAAGGACAATCTCTTTGCCACCATAGGCTTAACTGCTTTACCACCGGAGGTATTATTTTTTAATTTGCCGCATCGTCCTATGCCGCACCTATAAAGGGAGAGAAAACAGCAAGTTAAACTCGTGCAACTTTTAACGGACAGTGTTTGGTAATACAGACTCTTACCTGAACGCCATCAGCTGCCTTCAGGCAATATTCTTTTGGACCCAGCTGCAACCTAACGAGGGAATGGAACAAGAGTGAACATCGGACATATTGAACTCTTTGAACTTTAGAGACACTGGAGTCAATATTCCTCCGGAACTCCTCCTGTACCTTCAACCCAGTGAAGTAACTGGTATCTACGCGCCCCTGCATGCCATGCAGGATGGAGAGCTCATCATTTAAAAACATAAGGTGAGGTTACCAAAAGGGAATATCGGAGGTGATTAGTGGGGAGAACGAGAACTGTTGGGGGGCCATCACTAAAGTCCACGGGTGGCTAAATCCTTTTCTCCACTTGCAGGAGAATACTTCTACAAGTCCAGCAGACAAGATTAGGCGGGCCAGTACAGACTGTCATCTCTTTACTACACATCACGTTGGTGGAGACCGCAGCTGTCCGGGTCCGATCGACGCCCCTGTGGGAATCAGGTGAGCGCAACATATTGTTCATAGGAGTCTTGTCAAGCATTTCAGTGCTGGACTGCCCTTTTGGGTGGGACAAGATTGATATGCAAATGGACATGTCTTCTCTGTGAAGGGTACAGTGAGCTAAAACATGGTTGTAGACCCTCTTGGTTTTAGGCCCTCCTGAGCGGAATACAATTCCATAGAACAGGTTAAGTGAACCATTTTCATCCTCTCCTCACTAGAGAGGCCTTAACACTCTTGTTCAGTATGTTTTCATGAGCTTATTCAAATATTTCTACTGGAGCGTTGGTTGACCAGAAATATGAACACTTTTTAGGGAAGTAAGCAGCTTCAGGGCCTGTCAGTTTAAACCTCAACTCCTGAAAATGTGTCCACGGATGCATCTGGACAAATCAGGGGGCTGCATAACATCTGCGGACATCACTGCGGACATCAAGTGAGCTAATTGCTGATCTAAGAAACGTGAGGTGAGTGAAATATTTTGAAACATGCACATTTTAGGTTCAAATACAGTGTCTGTGCTCAGCAGACAACGTGGTTGGAAAATATGTGAAATTGCACAGTTTTACTTGTGCTGCTTATGAAATAATCTGTAGAGAGGTGAGGGGTTGGTAGAGTGGCACAGAAAATATGTGGCAAAGAGAAAACAAATGGAGTTATTTGTTCTACATTTTTGTGGTCACAGTTTTCTGATCACAGACAATGCAATGAATTTGGGGATTATACTTTTTGTCTGCGGACATCACTGCACGAAAGCGGTAGCATGATGCACCACTTGTGGGGATTTTTGTTAAAGTACATTGATTATTATATATGTTGGTGTGTTTTTTGTATAATTAGTGCCAGGGAAAAGTGAGTACTGGCCCAGTTTTGTTAAGGGGCACAAACCATCTCCCAGACAATCTGGCCACTGGCCATTTCTTCCAAGTACTAGCTATGGGGTAATGGTAGCACTGTGCCTGGCCTGCTACAAGGACCAGGGTCTACTCTAATATGCATATCGGAGCCTGGAACATGGTTGAAGGCAATGTTCCAGCAATTGTGGTATTTCTGAGATAGGTACGTTTAGGAAGTCTAGGTCTCCATAGTTAGGTTGACATACGGTGTCAAAGTAGAGTTTAATTTCAGTGTAGGCTTCTGAGTACACACCATTGTTCTTGGACTTCTATAGTCTTCCTGCTTACTCTTACCAGATGGGCTTAGTCTACCTTAGCCGGGCAAGCTTTCCTCCTCAGGAGTGTTCTCCCATAATCCTCTACCTGTTTTTAGCACCTTTCATTTTACTTCCTTTCAGATTTTACTCAAACCTGAGGAGTCCCAATAATTTCACAGATACTACTGAACAACCCACCATAGAACACCACAGCATACTTGACCACAGGTTAACAGAACCGTGGACAACATGTGGGCCTTATACTCTTCTACCACATCAGACAAGGCTTTGGGTTTATCCTGGGGTATCTCATCCCAAAAACGGCCTGCACACCAGGGACCTTGATCTCGGCAAACACTAGCAGATTGCAAAGACCGTTCGTTATACAGGTCCTTGCCAGTTAGAGAATGCAACAAGTCATTATAGACCTTGCTTCCTCATTGAAATTCCTACAGGCTGTTCTATCTGCATACAGATCAGATACCATTGTACTGGCCCATAAGGTGGGGGAATTACATAACGCTGTGGGGGTCATGCAGGTAGAAAGGATAGGTCCCCAGGCATTTGGGTCTATAGACAGAGTAGATTTTGGTGATTGCAGTGCCTCACCATTCAGGAGGATTAGACCCACCACCTTTCAGTTCACTTATTGGGTGAGACAAGGGGTAGTAGAGGACATTAGGGGAGAGAACCCAACCATAGAGATGGGTCAGGGCTCAAATACAGTTGCCTCCTATGCTTCCTATGCCTTGTATGCCAACTAAATATGCCAGCAATCCTGGGGACTTTATTAAATTCATGACACAATGGGTTTTATCACAACCTTGGTGGTATCCCAGCAGTAAATTTGCTGGGATCATACCAAAGCAACTAGCATTACCGCAACTTGGTCTGGCACTATTAGTGCTGCGGTAATAGCACCTCAAATGGGAAGAAAGGGGAGATTTTTAGCTCCAGAAAAAAGCTGGAAGTAAACCTCCCACTTTGCACAAAAAGTGAGATTGGGTGGAGCGGTAATGCGGTGGTTATAGCATTCCTAACACATTTTTGCCGGTCCACCCAACCACTTATGAGGCCCAATGCCTGTTGCACTTTGTGAACTGACCACAATTGATTAATACTGGAAAAATCAATCAAGATGGCCGCTATACTGGAGAATCTGGAAGGGCATGCCCTAACATGGGCCTCGCCATGGATCAACAATCATGATCCTATCTTAGATGACTGCAATTATTTCCTCAGGTTTTTCTGCCACATTTTTGATTGCAGGACTTGTGAAAGGTCGCTCAAGAAGGAGCTATTGAACATGAAACAGGGGAACTGAGATTAAATAGCTTACACTGCATTTCCCAATTCAAATATTTGGTAGCAGAAGCAGCCTGGTCTACAATGTACAGGCCACTGTATACTTTGGGGATCTTAAGGAAGAGATTAAGGTTAAAGTGAAATAAGTAATATCTACTCCCACATGGATGGGTGATCAGATTGACTTAATCTTGCAGATCGAACAAAGACAAGGAGAACAACAAGGGGAGAAAAGAAGGTTCAAACTCTGAAAATCCATCTCTCGTCCTGTAGAAGAGGGCATTCCTACTAGTATTCCCTTGCCATCCAAGAACTGATTGTCGTAAGAGACTCGGAAAAGCCCTGGGTCCTCAGTGAAAAGGGGTGGACCGACAGATCCAAACCTACCAAACACTTCACCAAATCAAGGACACCTTCCTCTACCTCTGCCGGCTGACCGTTGATCACATCTACATAGGAATCACCCTTAAAACAGCAAAATCTGAATGCACAGAACCCAGAGCATTAATAGGCTGCAGATGCACAGGGAACAATTTGGACACACAATTTACCAAGCTACATAACATCCAAAGACACACTAAAATGGCTATAAAAGATATTGATTCCATTGATATTTTAGAGCTTACTTCTCGTCCAATTACACAGCATATGGGGACAAGTCCCCTGACTTGTGTGACATACCATCACAAGAAGCTGCCATTTCACATTTTTCACCGTTCTTCCAAATCATTCTTGGAATGTTGTGGTTGGCATTACACAACCCACACATTGAGAGAGACAAGGGGATGGTCTCTTTTCATATTCACCATCATGCCATTTGGAATCAATATTGAAAGAATCCCCAGTATTCATAACCTCCATAGATGCACATATGCCCCACAGAAATGTAGATGCTGCTCTAGAATAACTACCTAATGCTTATCAAGACTTCCATGACGATTTTGACACAAGGAAAGTGGATACGCTTCCTCCTCATAGAGAGTATGATTGTTGCTTTGACTTTTTACCTGAAACAAGCATCCCTCATGGGAAGATTTATGCATTAACCCCAGGAGCTACCAGGATCCTAAAAGAATACATTAAAGAAAATATTGTCATGGGGTTTATACTACACTCTACATCTACATCAGGTGCTCCTATCTGTTGTATTCCCAATAAAAGATTGCAAGGAGCTCTGACCATGTGTGAATTATCACCAAATGAACAATATCACGATTAAAAATTGGTATTCTCGACCACTTCTCCACAGGTTAATTGATCAAGTGCAGGGGGCAAAGAGTTATACCAAGTTAGACTTACGCAGTGAATGTAATGTGCTATCCATATTCCCCAGAGATGAATGAAAGATGGCATTCCGAACTTGTGAAGGACAGAACGAATATGTATTCTTGCATTCAGCCTGTGCAACACCCAAGCAGCATTCCAACACTTTGTAAATTAAATGTTATGTCCTGTTCTTTAGCTTTATGCAGTTTGGATGCTATATTGGTGCATTCTGACCCTCTTGAGACTGATATCAATGTTTTGAGAGAAGTCCTACAGTAACTGAGAGAGCATCGATTATATGCAAAACTTTCTAGCATTTCCGTGCTGGACTTCCCAGGTGGGTAGGAACAGACTGATATGCATATGGATATTTATCCTCTGTTAAGGGTGCAGTGAGCTAAAACATGGTTGTAGGCCCTCTTAAGTGGAAGACATTCCAAAGAACAGGGTATTTGACCCATGAGCGATCTCAGTAGAGGGGCCCCCACACTCCTCTTTAATTGTGTCTGAATTCTCATTTCATCAAACCACTGTAACTTTTCTGGGATATGTATTGCCCCCCTAATGAAATTGAAATGGACCCCTTGAAGGTACAAGCGGTAGTGGAAGGGCCAGGCCCCAAAAACTCAAAGAATTACAATGATTTTTGGGGATTTTTTAACTGTTATTATTGCCACCTATTCTCAAATGGTTCAACCCCCAACTATGGTATTGAAGACAAATGTTACGTTCCAACATGTTTACGATGTTGAAGAACTCTTTCACCACTGTGCCTATACTGTAACTACCAAATGTCTCTATACCATGTGTGGTAAAAACTGATACCTCCAACATAGCCCTAGCAGTGGTCCTGGCCTAATCCAATCCAGAAGACGGAGCCTTACATCTAGTGGCGTTTCATTCAAAGAAGCTGAATCCTTCAGAGGTTCCCTATGCTATATGAGAGAATTCAATTAAACATCAGATTGCATAAGGCTGTAAGGACAACATTGTATGCAGGCAAATTCATATGCAGATGATGTCTGGCATCTTAAGCAAAGGTTTAATGGGCTTTATACAAAATGACAAGACATTGCAAATAGGGCATACAACACAATTTAGTATGGCACAGCATAACACAATCTAACATTATATTGCATTTTAGTTCCTTCAGTAAAAAAAAACCTTAGTTCAGAGAGTTACCCCTCACCTATTCTTACAGTCTGGCGTCCAGCCACCCTGGTGCCCTTACCTGGGAGGATCAGCCCTCAACTTTTCGGAATTCACCTTCAAACTTAATTGGGTAAGATCTATATTCTGTTTTCAATCACGGATGCCATCTTAATTCTCTTGGCCTCAACACTCAACTAACCGCTCTCCTTCCTTCCTTCTTCTCCCTTGGTACATCGTCTCTGCTTTCCTTCCCTTGTTACAATTGTGAATATGTCAATATGCTTACATACGTTTATTTTACTGTTATATGAATCATGTTTTTCCTGTATCACTTTCACCACCATCACCCATCACCACGGATATGCAAACTACCACCTTGCTAAAAATGTGTTCTAACAACTTTATGTCCTAAATACATTCATGTATGCATATTGGATTGTTTATGATTCGTATATCCACCAAATATGTCACTTCACAACGTGTATCACCATCTCAGCCTTGAAAAAGACTAAGGTTGAAACGCACATCGGCTGTGTTATTGTTTTTTCACCATGTCAAAAAATTGTCATTCATTAATACAATGATGTTCTTTTTGGTGCCAACCAACCAAGAAATAAATAACACTTGTAATGACAAAACAATAAGACGTGATCATTGATTTTACCAACTCGCACAAACTGTGACACTATGGACTAACATATCCAACCAGCGCCAAACTGATCCATCGATTTGTCATCCCCACAAAGCATCTAACCAAACAGGAACTTTGGAGTTGGTCCCTAGACAAACCAGGATTAAGGCTGCAGGTAGATCCAGTAAAAAGCAACAAGCAGGTGCGCAGGAAAGAGGGAGTCCCGACACCTTAACTCCAACCATTGTTAAACTGTAACATAGAGACCCACACCCCGCAGCACCAAAGCCAACATGGCTGACTATTTGAAATCAATGAAAACTGACACCAAGAATCTCTTTGCTGCAAAAGGATCCACAGTACATGCATTCCCACCCACCCCAAGGGTGCCGGATAACCTAAGGCAACAAGTTGTCAAACTAGAAAGACTTTGTACCAAGGAAATCAACAAATTCTGGGAGAGATTTACCCTCCAAACTTACCTGGAACAGGAAAACATCCCAAGGGGTTTAAGAATTATCATTTTTCCGGATTTCACTGACCCTGAGGACGCTGACCTGGTGGCCAAATGGGAAGAAAACCTGATCATGGGTTCCAAATTAATGATGGAACTACTCCTAGAACATGCTGACAGGGCACATAGAAGACTTGTGCTACAGATAGATCAACAAAAAGATGATATTGAAGCCAGCAACTCTCCCACGGCAACTAAAGAAAAGAACTACAAAATCATGTACAAAATATTGCGAAATCACCAAGATGAAGTTAAAATCAGGAAATGCAGATAATTTGCAAGAGATGAAAGAGATTACCAAGACAATAGAATTTTTACCTTCCAGCCCAAATTTGATAACATTCAGGGAAATAATTCCAAGGAAAGCTCTCCGGCCAGCTCTCCAGCAACATCAGACGCTGAAAGTGAACCTGAACAAGAAACAGAAGCGAATGGTGACTCTGACCAGACACCAGAAACTCCACAAACAGACACAGAATGGACAGTCCCCCTCTCAGAAACAACAGGTCTGGCCCCAAGATTGTCCAGACACCATGAACTGAGCAGAAGTATTGGCTACAACTATCTTGACGAGATCCAATGCTACAGAAAAGGAACTCGAGCTCCACAGCAACAACAACAACAACAAAAATAAGCAAGTGCGTTTTTTAGACCCCACCCGGGGAAATATACCACCCAGATTAGAGCCAAGAGTGGCAAGAGAGCGGGGACCAAGCAATGCTCAAGAAGAACAAGAAAATGCTATCAGACTTACAAGATCCAAGACACAGCAACAACAACAAACACCAAGGCAACGTACCTAGTGACCAATCTCTCAAGATACATCCTTTCTGAGCATGACTCTGAAATCCTTAACAAAGGTCTCTCATTTGCTCCAGCGAAGCACACCAACTATGTAGATGCCCAGATTGACCTATTCAAATACACCAGGAGACTCAAACTTAAAAAAGATTTCTCAAAGCAAGTCAAGTGGAAACAACCGAAGGCGACAATAGTACCACTAAGTGTCTTGGACTTGGAACATTTGGAATGTACATATCTCCTGACAACCCTGGAACATTCACCCAACAGGGAGACACATACTATGCACCAGACTATGCAAGAACTCAACATTGAGGAAAGTAATTTGAAAATACCGGAAATGAAAGCAAGATCTAAA
Organism: Ambystoma mexicanum; assembly: GCF_040938575.1. Classification (NCBI taxonomy): domain Eukaryota; kingdom Metazoa; phylum Chordata; class Amphibia; order Caudata; family Ambystomatidae; genus Ambystoma; species Ambystoma mexicanum. Next base: position 262,869,069 of record NC_090933.1, on the reverse strand, counting down.
TTCACTCCCAACCTACAAGTAGATAATGCAATAGAAATGTTCAGCCAGGTAGTGACAAGAGACCTCCAAGCACTAGAGGACCGCATGAGAACTAAACACCAAGGAGGAAGAGATAACATTACCAGTCAGGAGCGACTGGCACTCAGGAGATTGCACTACAACAACCAAATCATGATCAAGGAAGCTGACAAGGGGGGCAGCGTGGTCATAATGGAGAGAACTGACTACGTACAAATGGCCAGCACTCACCTGACCACCCCTGGATGCTATGAAACTGTGAACAAAAACCCAACAAAGGAAACCCTAACAGAAGCTAACACCCTGCTTACTAAATGGCACAAACGTGGACTTCTGTCAGATGATGAAATGAAATACTTGCACCTAACACACCTGAGGATGCCAACAATCTATTTCTTGCCTAAGATGCACAAAAAATTTGACTCCATACCAGAAGGACGCCCAATCCTGAGTGGGATAGGATGGATAATGGAACCATTAAATAAATACATCAACAACGTCATTTCACTGGAGGTCCCTAAGATACCAACCTTCCTACGAGACACAATGCACACCCTGCTAATCCTACAAGACATCGTGTGGAATGAAGAATTTACCCTGGTAACTCTGGATGTCAAAGCCCTCTACACGTCCATAGACCACAAACTAGCTCTCAAGGCCATCGACTTTGCCTTTACGAAAGCATCAGCCTCTTTCTGGTCACATTTGGAACTCACAAAAGAATTTTTGGAATTTTCACTAACCAACACCATCTTACTGTTTGACCAACAATATTACAAACAAACAAAAGGCATAGCTATGGGGGCTACATATGCACCTTCCATGGCAAACCTATTCATGCATCACTATGAACAAGTGCACGCCTTTGCCAACAATGATTTCAACAAATTGATCCACATATGGATGCGATATATCGACGACATCCTGATGATCTGGAGTGGAACAGAGGAAGAACTTGAGTCTTTCCAAGACTTTTTGAATAAAAACAACTTTGGCATCGAACTAACAGGAACTTCGAGCAAAACGAGTATTGATTTCTTAGACATCACCATTACATCGGCTGGGTCTGAACTAATGACCTCGATATACAGGAAACCAACCAAAGTCAACTCAGTCCTACACGCAACAAGTTGTCACAAAAAATCAGTAATCAATAACATCCCCAAAGGCGAATTCCTGAGAGCTAAAAGGAACTGTAGCACCCAGCCAGCATATGGAAATGAAAGTACAATACTTAGCAAACGCTTCACAGACAGAGGCTACCCTGAACAATCAATACAAACAGCCATAACCATGGCTAACAATAGAGAACGCAAATCACTACTGACTCCTAAGGCACGCAAGAACAAACAGGCAGCAAATGACAGCCAAATACGATACATTACTCAGTTTTGTAGCGACAGCCACCAAGCACAGAAGATCCTGAAAAGACATTGGCACATCCAATCAATAGACGAAGACATTAAGGCATGGATACCGGAGAAGCCAAGTCTGACCTACACCAAGGCCAGAACACTGAAAAACATTCTAAGTCCTTCATTCATGATACCATCTCCAAAAACCAGGGACAACTGGCTCACTAGCACAAAACCAGTGGGCTTTTACAAATGTGGAAGCTGTTCCATGTGTAGATTAGCCACAACCACCAAGACCGTGAACTTCAGTACTACTGACACCCATACAATCAGACAGTATATCAACTGCAAATCTAAATATGTGGTCTATGCTATTAACTGTGTATGCAATCGTAAATATATTGGGAGCATTAAGAGGGAACTTAGAACAAGAATCAGAGAACATCTCACTTCCCTACATGCCCAAGATATGAGAAATCCACTGGCTTTACACTGGCAGGAAAAACACCAGTGGGACAACAAAGAAGATATCTCCTTTGTGAGACTCGAAACAATACCTGCAGACAGAAGAGGTGGTGAAAGAGAACTCCAACTTCGCCAGAAAGAAACCAGGCTGATATGCAAATATCGCGCTGTCACCCTTGGTCTAAACAGTGATCATGATTTGCATGTTTTCTTGTAAACTATCCATGCCTAATCCCATTAGGCCCTGATCAGAATAATGCAATAACTACCAACCGCTATGATTCACACACGTATACAAACTAAATCTGACCTCTCATAATTTTTCCTTCCCTCAACCAACTGGAACCAATCCTTGCCGAATTGGCCAATTGGCCCCGCTCTTATTACTCCTGCTCAACCTTCTTGAGCTAATTGGCCCATCCCAGGGCCTTGTACAAGCCGGACCAATCCAACCGGCTACTTCCTCAGCACCTGCCCGGTTAGCCCGGGGCTTTCATCAAGTTGGAAAGTTGGGCTGCCACAATGCAGCCATATAACCAACACCAATCACTCACTCAAACGTCATGACCTTTCGAGTTGCTCCCTTGCCTTGACATACCCTATCAAAGCTAGTACCGCCCCCGAGACGTGCTCGCTGGCAGGAACCAATCCGTGGGTCTGTCTCCTTCAGCCAACCAACCTGCTCGATCACCCGACCAATCATCATCCTGCTTACTTAATACCAGGAAGCTGCATCCTCTGTAGCTCACGTGCTTCTCGAGAACCCCGTCTTAGAAGCTCAGGCCGAACTCGGCACCGGTAAGTCTTTGAAACTAACGCCATCTCACTCGCTCCCCAGCGGGAATTTAGCGACCATGCTGAAAACTCCTGTACAACCCCATTATTGTAGGCCTCCGCCGCTTCAGCTCCACGCGCTGTCTCGTAACCCAGACGCAGATCCGCATGCTCCACCCAGCACCAAGGGATAAATGCCCCCTTCATGTAGACCCCGTCCCCGGGCTTCCCCGCCACGGTCTGACCTTTAACCTCCGCCACCGCCTTAGGTACCTGTAAATGCCTGCATGCAGAGCCCTTTACCTGACTCCTCCACCCGGACTCTCCCAGATATGTCAACAACCAGTCAAATTCCACTGGCATAGATGTCCTACAAATGCCAATCTTCCCACCGGCGACAACGCTGGCCCTAAACACATGCACCACATGCACATCTAGGGCCCAAATCCCACTCCATAGGATTCACTTTCTAACTGTTACCCCTCACCTATTCTTACAGTCTGGCTATCCAGCCACCCTGATGCCCTTACCTGGGAGGATTAGCCCTCAACTTTTCAGAATTCACCTTCAAACTTAATTGGGTAAGATCCATATTCTGTTTTCAATCACGAATGCCATATTAATTCTCTTGGCCTCAACACTCAACTCACCGCTCTCCTTCCTTCCTTCTTCTCCCTTGGTACATCATCTCTGCTTTCCTTCCCTTGTTACAATTGTCAATATGTCAATATGCTTACATACGTTTATTTTACTGTTATATGAATCATGTTTTTCCTGTATCACTTTCACCACCATCACCCATCAGCACGGATATGCAAACTACCACCTTGCTAAAAATGTGTTCCAACAACTTTATGTCCTAAATACATTCATGTATGCATATTGGATTAAACACAACTGTTTATGATTCGTATATCCACCAAATATGTCACTTCACAACGTGTATCACCATCTCACTGAACCAACTCACACATCACAGCCTTGAAAAAGACTAAGGTTGAAACGCACGTCGGCTGTGTTGTTGTTTTTTCACCATGTCAAAAAAACCTCATTCATCAATACAATGACGTTCTTTTTGGTGCCAACCAACCAAGAAATAAATAACACTTGTATTGACAAAACAATAAGACGTGATCATTGATTTTACCAACTCGCACAAACTGTGACACTATGGACAACCATATCCAACCAGCGCCAAACCGATCCATGGATTTGTCATCCCCACAAAGCTTATAGAGATATGGTTGGGTTAAACCTGCACCTTATTATCGAGCATATGTTGCTATTCCCCGCAGTTTGCGAAACAAGGTGCATCTCCTCGAAGGTCTTGCTAGCTTCATCCCTAAGTGCACAGAAATGCTCATGTTGTATTTTCATGCCTGCGGCTGATGATGCATTTTCTTGCATTTTGCATCAGACTTCATGCACTAAATATACTTGCATCAGTGTTGCACTTGTATTTCCCTGTGTTTTGCAGTCGCAGAGTCATGCAAAGTATGTAAGTATGCCCTGTTCAAATGTGCTTTTCAGTTAATACACTTTACTGTCCCATCGTGTCTTAGGTTTCTACGAATTCTACACCCAATCAAGCGTCAAGAAAATCCCATTTGAGAAAGAACGCATTTAATCGCACATTCCATGTTACCTTAGAAATGTAAGAAAAAGAACATCTGTTTCAATGGAGATCCGCAACCTTTTGAGGACTGTTTCGTAATGATTCTCATATATGCATAATGTGAACTCCTTGACTCTGTTTTGCTGAAGAACTCCATTGAAAAGGCAGAAACGCAGTCAATCTCAGGAATTGTAGATGAGCTACTCAGAGGTCCTGGAGAATAATTCACCCACTCCTTTGTTGTGCTTGAAATCCCACTTCTTCAGAACAGTCCCTTTAATCTTCTCAAGCAGCTGCTACATCAGAGTCAAAAGAAGGTGCAACTGTTCAGAATGAATGCGCAATAAAGATATTTTAACTTCTTCCCAAAGCAATTAAGCCAAAGTAAAACATGCTCATTTCCTATTGCTTTTCTTTCTACATTTAAAGCTATATCTACAGTTTTGTTTTCATTAGAGTACTTACACATATTAATATTGTGTTCAATGTAAAACATAAACAAATGCACACGCTAGGCTACCAAGACCTCAAAACCAAGAGTTAATTTCAATTTTTAGATGACACTAATATCATTAGGGCCCCAGTTAGGCATTTCATGAGTTGGGAGTGGGAGGTGGGGTGAAGCTGTTGAGACCCATCTCTGTCAAGCAGTTCTGTACTTCATGCAATTGCTGGCACCGACAGTGACGGTGAACTCAACCTGATTTCCAGGTTTGACAGGAGGAGAATGACATTGACTCAGTTGATATTGAGGTCCAGCTGTGTGTCACCAGTACACTGGTGGATTTTGACTCAGCAAACATGTTTTAAGACTCTCTTGTTTTGACATGAAATATATTTGAATATCATAACGATGACACCTGGTACGATGAAAAACTATTTGTGCACACATGCATTCATTCAATTACATTGATATCTCGTTCAAACATAGCTTCCATACGCTTAAATAACACGTGAATTAGAAATAAGAAATGGTTACGGTTCTCATTTGTTCTTATTGATTGTTAACACTCAATAGTTGACCCTCACCAAAGTGGATTTCACAGCAAACACTCCACAGAAATGTCCTGCATTAAAATATTCAAATTCCTCAACATATCCAAGTACTCCTCTTTCCCCTGAATCCTCATTCTGCGAGATCGAACTGCCATCTTCCTTGTGGATAACTCCTTCCAATTTCAATCTCTCTCCTCTGAAAGGAAACTGAAATAACGAAAATGTACTTCTTATGGCAAGTTTTAATAACACTTTACTGTCCATGGTCTGCCACACTCTTAGGATCCATAAGACAGTTGGGATGGTAGAGAAACGAAGACAACACTGGACTTCCTCACACCCATCTCCAGCCACTCACACTCCAACTCCCCACCCGTCGCTTTTAGAACCCAGATGGCACCACGTTCCACAAAGAACAAGAAGCTGTGACATCATACCACTCAAACACTCAGGAAAAATTACTACAGAAACGTACTCCTTTGGGTGGCCTGCTATGTCTCTGACCGCTCCTACTGTATACTCAATCTCATCACTTTGATTGAATGTTGTTATCACATTATTGCTGAAATACATCACCTCTCATCTCAAGCTTATCTTTTTTTTCCCCTTCATCCCTTGCATTGTGCTTGTTGTGTCTTGCATGGGCTAACGGTGTCAGTCGTGTGTCTAATGGCACTGGCACTTGTTAGATGGGTTAGCTACCCTCCCACCCATATATTAGCCATATAGTATGCAGCTCATTAGACATTTCGACGAGTGGGAACCCATATAGAATGCACAATGCTGAAGCCATTATAGCTGGTTCTGTGAAAGTACATGTGCAATGGTTCAGTTACATACATTTAGACAGTCTTTTTTTTCATCAGAAAAAGAAAAAAAACAGTAGGAGAAAGGAAATCAAACGCCTGACAGAAATCTACTGCTGTAGTTGGCATCAACCCTCCTTGGTTTTATACTATCTTGACCCAAAAATGTCAAACAGGGATTAACGGGAGCATTGTGTAAGTGTGAGTTTTAGGAATGGGTAGTTAAAGAAGGGGGATGTGCACAAGATAAACCACAACACAAGAAAAGGCGCACAACAAATTGGCATGCCCAGTTTTGGAACTATTAATAACTAATTATTGGCTGGACAGATAATTAACTTGTACGTGTCTCAGAATCCGCCAATTAGAATGATTTTTCGATTTGCTGAGGCATTCATTGTCCGCAGAACACATGTAAAGTCTATGGCCAATAGGTCTGTGAGAGAAGTACAACCTTACAAGCAAGAACTACGAAATGGACGTGCCCTAATGTGGTGTCATAACTATACATGAAGTCTACAAGGCACTTAGTGACTTCTGCACTTTACATGATTGTTACAAGCTGCAAAAGGATACTGCTATGCTTAGATGCAAACAATGTGCTGTGAAGCAAAGGCCCTTACAAGGAGAAATGCATGTATTACCCCATTTTCCTTTAACAGAATTTGTTTTTGAGAAGAATGAAGGTGTGTATCCCCCGTTTACAGTGTAGAGCTTACTTGTATTCTTAATGCGCATGGACCTTTCCTAAAAGCACACTGTGCCTTTCAGACGAGAAGATTTCGAGTCCATGGAAGACATGCAGTTTAAATAGACACCTTCCTTTGTCATTCATTTGACAATGGGCGCCTTCTGACCATTGATGTTTTCTCTATTATTTGTATTGATTTCAATCTAGCTAGAAACATAAATGTCAGAATAATGTGAAAAAGTAATGAGAATTGATTCTTTTTAGCAACAGGTGAGCCACCAGAATTGCAAAAAATTGTGAGTAATTGGGGAAAAACTCAGTAGAAAAGGATACCATTGCCCAGCGTTCTACATTATCAGGGTGCTCTTATATGTTATCCTTCTCTATTACAAGAATTAATGAAGGGATCCTCCATATTGTACACGACCAGTGGATATACACGGTCAGGGGTTAAATCAACCTGCAGACATTCAAGGAGGCAAATACATCAGAGTAGTGAGCTTGTGTTGTTTACCATTAAGTAGTGGGTCGGCTTGTGATCGCAGACCACTACACTTGTTCGATTAGTGTTGAGGAGCCCTACCCAAACCAGTTTTAGGGGGACTTTTAAGTGGTGTGACGTTACACGCACATTCAAACATCGAGCTGGCTGGAACGCGTTCAATGGTGCAAACTGACATGGACCATGCTAACGCGGGCAGGCTGCCATCCAATGCCGGACTCTGTTTCTTATGCTTCTAGAATGCAGGCCCACCTGAACAAGTACAAGATAATATCCTGTAATGATGGTTAAGTTTGATTTCCAAAGGAACAACAGTGTGTGGGAGGCTTATATCTTTGAGCTCTTCGACTAATCTGCAAGTGACTGCAAAAAACAATACGGACCCAACTGTGAAGCATTTTGCAAAGTCTGGTGTTGTTTCACCAACGGGGAGGAAAAGTTACAGATGATCTCAAAATGTCCAAAATCCAGCTAGCCTTGGATGCTAAACATTTTTGTTGCTGGACTTGTCCAAGGAGTGGCTGCCAGGCGCACAGATTTGGTGTTATCTTGTCCAGCAGATTTTTTTTAAATGTCGAAAGAATGGGTACAAAGAAATAGTAATAGATTGGTTCCGTCCACGGATTCCATTCCTGATTCATTTTCCGTGGACATCTTTGGACCAATTAGTAAGTCACGTGTTGTTCGTGAACATTATACAAAGGCACTGATTGTTTAACTAAAGAATGTTGGGTGCGTCACATATTTTGAAACAGGGACCATGTTGGGTTTGCGATTCATGCCGTCTGTCTGCAGACACAGCTGTAGCAAAATGTATAAAAACAAATATTTAGACTTGTGTTGTTCATGAAAGAATTCCTAGGGAGGTCAGGGTTGGTACTGAGGTACAGAATATATGTTTTATAGGAAAAATAATTAAAACATTTTCTCTAACATTGTTGCTGGTTTTCGTTTCTGATCACAGAGATCAGAATACATATGAGGACACTTTTTCTGTATGCGGATATCACAACATTAACTTTTGTGGTAGCCTGATGCAACACCTGTGGTGATTTATTTAATGTACTTTGATAAATAAGTTGGAGTGGGATTTGTTATAATTAGAGATAGGAAAAAGTGAGAGTGGGGCCCAGTATTGTTACAGTGGCGGAAAGTAGGTCTGTGGCCATGGCCAGTGGCTAGATTGTGTCATGCCTAATAGGGACCATATATGGGGTTAAAGTTGGCACTGTACCTGGCCTGCTGCAAGGGTGAATGGCAGCTCTCAGATGCTTAGTGGCATATGTAACTAGGCTGAAGGACATGCCACATGGATTGTGGACACTGGTCTTGACTGCAAACTGTTGACTGTATTGCACTGTCACTGTATCCATAGTTTGAACTTCTCCTGGCTTCTTGCAAAGGCCAATGTGTAATCTGAGATGCTTAGTGGGGTTTGCAACAATGCTCAAGGCCTTGTCCCACGGATTGTAAACACTGGCCATAGCTCCATACTGTGGGATGTTTTTATCCACGCATCCAAGCCCTACCTCAAAACTGTGCAGTACTGACATGGAAAACATCATGATGGCCAGAGCTTCCCAGAAAATGCACAGGGAAATGCATGAAGAATAGGCTGCCACTCATTTTTGCCGATGTTATGGGCACAGAAGGACACTGCCTAAAACCACCATTGGACTACCCACACAGTAGTCTGAAACCATTGGGAATGGCAATGCTGATTGCCAAAAGCAAACCCATAACTGTTGGGAATTCATTTTCTTAAATCCCAAAAAGGGGTGCAGTACCAGTACTCACCACTATCAAAAAGCCGGCGTTTTAAAACAACACCAGATTTTCCTTTTTTGTGTAAAACTGAATAAATGAACCCAAGGCAAGCCAAAGAAAGACTTACTGAGAGGTGGATCCAATGTAAAGTTATATTCTGAAGTGACTTGAAGGTTTATAACAAGACTGGCTGAGCTGTGGATTTCAGCAGTTTCAGTAAATTTGGACTGAAAGACACTAAAAATCTAAATGTTTAAATTGACTGAGTGACCTACTTCTGAGTGTCACATAGGTTGCAATTGTTTAAATATCATAGTTTAAACTTCGAATCAGCATTCTAGCTGCATATGTAAAAATGTTTAGTTTTATTTGAATGCAGAAAACTGGGGAACAGAAATGACATGTAGCTAAAAACTGGCTTAAAGAGATTCCAATTTTGCCTGGCAACTACCCCCCATCAGGAGTGAAACTTGAGTCACAGCTGTGTTCCCAGGCCTATCTGCCTTTTGCTGGCCACACTAAGGATATGCCATCTCTCTGATAATTGAATTAAGGGGAGCCCCCACAGAATACAGGAGCTCTGAACAAAGCCCTGTCCTGACTCAGGCAAATGTTTTATTGGCGGGAGTCGTAAATGGAGCTTCCTCCTGGAAGGACAGGGGAGGGGCACTGCCTGTGAGAGCAAGCTGGCTTGGCAGAACTGGAAAAACCAGAAATTCAACCTTGTGCTGGGGGGAAACCACGCCCCTTTGGGGCCAGAACATAACTCTAAAAAGATGAATAACTCATAGTACGGACTTGTGAAAATTATTTAAATGACACCATAATTCTTGTGATTTTTCTGCCCACATTTTAAGACGTGTTAGGACCCGGTGGTATGTTCAGGGGGGTTTTAGCGGAAAAGAGGATATTACTCAAAATGTGTGCATGTGAAAAATCTGACACTTCATCAACTAATGTCCATACTCCTTGCGCACATGTGTGTAAATTTGGGTTAATGTCCGAAATTGCAAAATCAGTTAAAAAGTGCAAATGTTGCCATTTCTGAATGCAAGCCCCCAGGAAGAGCAGATTTGGACAGGGTATACCTCCTGTGATATGTGATGGGTGCATGTAATTTTAAACAAATGTGTACCTGTGCAAATATGTTTTTTGAGCAAATATAGATTGTGTGTAAAGTTGACAGGGGTGGGTTCTCTGTATCATAAACAGACCTCATCATGATGACACTTCATTTCATTCCCCCAATCAAGTGGAAGGGGATGAAGTGGCCAATGACAAGTGGAGAGGGGTAGAGCCTAGTGATGCTGCACACACACCCATTTTAAAAACAGATAAAAGCAGACAGACAGGACAGATAGGGACCTTCAAATCCATTTGCTGCGGGACGCTCTGCCGGGAAAATCCATACTTTACCTCCATCAATCTCTAGAGAAAGCTGTGCAGAAAGATCCAGACTTCAAATCCATCAATCTCCAGAATCCAGAGAGAGAGCAGACCCAGACCAGACCGCTGTTAGCAGAACCAGAGAGAGCTGACCCAGATCACTGTGAAGTGCAGAGACCAGAGTCCAGTCTAAAACCTGACCAGATCCGTGGCGAGGCCCATTTAATTCTAAATATATTGTGAGTACCCAGCAAGACTGTGCAGAACCAATCTCTTAGTTAAAATAATATAATTCAATCTATTTTAATCTAAGTAGAACTGTCTCCTAACTGTCACCTGTCATTTGTAAAGCGGTCACCTGTCATTTTCTAGTTGCAAGCTGCACTTGTCTTTTTGAACTTTAAAATTTAAAATCCGAAAAACAACCTTCACAAAATCGCTCATATCTCCGCGACCGTTTGTCGTAGAGACTTGCAGTAACTTTCATCTGGAAGCTGAGATCCTAGGCTGTCCTAGGACCCCAAAACGATAGTGCTAGTCCCTATAGTTGTGCCGCAATCGCGAAAAACGCACTCGCGAATTTGCCGCGATTTACAAATTTCTCAACGTGTGAAAACAGCAGTTTTCTTGCTTTCAGTTGCCAAAAATTCGTTTAACCTGCTAGTTACACCCTAGATCCTTGCTAAAGTGAGCCTGGACTAATATTAACTTGATACCACTTACCCTGAACCTCTAGAGGGAATTAAAAGCATTTTAGCATATTTTTCACTTCATTGCCAGCACATGTAAAAACATTTTGGGCCTGTGTTTAAAACTCCGATCTGTACTCTAAGCTTGCTGGGGTGAACTGAATTACATTTGATTGCATTTCTGAGAACTGTGTGCTTCCCTTCCATTTCCTTGCATTGCATAAAGGGGGGAGGGGATTGCCAGAGAAAAGTGATTACATTGTTTTGTTGAAATCATATTGAGTATTTTCTGTACTGCATTTTCATTCCACCTTGCATCCATTTGAAACCATAAAGTATTGTTGCTATCTTATCCATCCTATAACCACTCATCATTGATTATAAAGAAGTGTGCTAGTGCCAGACTATCCATTATTGATTACTGCTCAGATTCAGTGTGATATTCAATTATTAATTTATTATAAAGCGTGATATATATATATATATTGTTTAAGTTATCAAATAAACCTTTTAACTTGCAAAACAGAACTACTTCTTGGCTCAGTGGGGTCGGGAGGATTCCAAGAGAGGGGTGTTATATAGGGGTAGTCATCCAGAACGCATGAACTGGACATAAAGATATATCAATAAGGGTTTCCATTCAGTATCCCAGACTAGGCATTGACTTAGCTGTAATGTTGAATTGAATCCTCTTACAAATTGGGGGCTCGTGCCGGACGTTTGGATTAGATCTATCACTTGTGCAGATTAATACAGCGTGCCAGCTGACCAGATACACATATCCGGTCGGATCACACGCTGTGTTACGCTGTAAAGCACTCCTCAAAGGAACGCTCTAAGAAAAAGGTCTGTTTTGCAAAGAAAAATAAAATACTAATTTCTGTAAGTCAGGACAGAGACCAATCTCTAGAATGACGACCTTGGTAGATATGAAAATAGCCAGAGAGCACTTCTTACACAAGTTATTTCATCACGCAACAGGTCACGGAAACAGGGTCAGATATATGGAGAGATCAGGGTCCCCTACATGTGGCCCTGAGTGAACTATACATGGCTCCTAAAGCTAAGGATGAACAAGACAAGATGGTTAGGATAGCGGCATACCTGTACCTATATATGGGAGACATGCAGGATAAATGTACTGAAAGCCAAGATCTGGCGAATAAGCGACAGATGGCGTTAGAGAAGGTCCAATCTGACCTGGTCTCTTCTGAGCAGAGGCTGCAGGGGAGCCAGGAGTCAGAAAATGAGAGTAGACAGCACATCATTAAAATAAAGAGGGATATGGACATCCTGCAACAGGAAAAGGCTGACCAGGATACCAGATTTCTGGCCTTGCAGAAGGAGTACCAAGAAGGTTTGGACTCCCTACTGCAGAGCCAGAAAAAGCTGGAGCAACAGTTAGACTTCAATAGGGCATGTGCTGAGCAGGTAGTCACCCTGCAAAGCCACCTAGATAGGGAGAAGGCAGAGAGCAATAAACTGATTTTGAAAGACCTGGATACCCAGGCAGAGTTTGACCAGGAGCGCCAGAAAGCGGGTGCCTTCCAAAGGCAAAGGGACGACCTGGCGGCACAGATGCAGGCTCTTAGTCAGGAAAGGGATACCTTAGGCCAGGAAGTCTGCCACTTAAAAAGGAAAATGGAAGAAAATCACCTGGCCCTCCAGGGACTGGGTGACCTCCAAAAAGAACACCAGAACTTGTTAGAGCATACCAGGAGGGTGGAGGAGGCTCTGGCAAGAAAGGAGCAGGCCAATAGGGACACAGCTCAGGAGGTAACCCTCCTGCAGCAAAGACTGGCCCAGTGCTCCAGGACCAATCAGGAAACGCAGAGAGAGAATGAGGCTCTCTGCCAGCACAATGATAGGCTCCAACAACAGGTAGCGATGCAAGGGAGACTGATAGAGTTTAGTAAGGCCTTAACTGAGGAACTGAAGGCACAGGCTCTTGCATTGCAACAGGGAGCAGGGGCGGATAGAGATGAGGTTCGCTGGGAAAGAAAAACTCCTGAGCATAACCCCAGGAGCCCTAGTACCAGAGGCCTTTATTTCTCTCAGTTCCTGGACTCTGCCACCCCCATGTCCCCTGGCGCACATGAGCACAGGGCCACAGGGATGGCAGATTACTATCCAGCCAGAAGCATGGGGCTCATAGGCCAGTACCACCCAGGAATGGAGGGGCGGGCATCCGGGTATGGGCACCCAAGCACAGTGCAATTTAATGGGGGACCCCAGGAGAGGAGCTCCATTAAGGGCATCCTGAAAACTTCTGCCCAGTTAGGTCAGTGGGAGGGGTACCCATCAAAGCCTGGCAGCAAGGAGGGATCTGAAGACTCCTCTGAGCGGTACAGGACACAGGAGACCAGGTCCCCACATTCTGCCAGCCATTCCCAGGCTCGCAGAATCCGGGAAAACCTGGAAGAACAGACGGGAACCTCTGGGAGCAGTGCCTCTGAGTCAGAAGATGAATGGACCAGGGTTACCCGGACCAAAAGGGCCAATAAGACAAAAAGGGCCTTGCTTAAGGACCCCTTAAAGCAGATTAAGGCAATCAGGAGTGTCATCACGCCGTATCATAAGAATGCCAAGTATTCTGTTTGGGAGCACTTAGAGTTGTTTGAGCAAATGATGGAGACTTTCCATTTGAAGGACAGCCAAAGCTGTATCCAATATGTAAAGTGGACATTCTCCCCAGAGTACTCCAGTTTCTTTGCAGGGCTGGAGGACCAAAATCATTCCAGGTGGTCCACCTATAGGGCGGCCATATTAAAACATTTTTCTGTTCACAGAAATCCCCAAGAGGCTCGCAAGGCAGCCTACAACTTGCAGTGTGGGGAGGATCAGGCCCCACAAGAGTTTGTGCAAGAACTGAAACGTGCCTTTGCGCAGACCACCAGAAGGGTGCGCACAGACAGCAGAGAATTCGTCAATACATTTTTCCATGCCTTGCCCAAATATATAATGACCCAGCTCGTGAGAGATTTTCATGAGAAAAGATCTTTAGACTGGGTCATTGAACAGGCTACCCGGATCTATGAGGTGCAGAAGCCCATAGAAAATAAAAGCAATACCCAAAAAAACCCCAAAGCCAACAACACCCCTGCTGCTGCCAAGGTGGCAGAGGTAAAGGTCACCCCCGTTTTAGAGTTGGAGATGGGGGGGCCTAAAAACCTACCTGCACCTAATAATGCTAGGCCCAGAAGGTCCTCGGGCCAGTCACAGACAGGGGGCCAGGGAGGCAGCCCCACAAATGGGGTCCCTCGCTCTCCTGATTATGTAAGCCCCCGGTACAAGGGAAACAGACCCATCCTGGGTTATGTGTGGACTCCTCCAGCCCAAGGGGGGGGATCCAGCCAAGCACCTAACCCAGGGAACTTCCCTCCCAACTTCCCACAGGAGGGCAGAAATTCTCCAAATCCTGGGCAGAACTTTTTCCCCAGGTATCCACCCAATTTCCAGCCCCAAAATCCTCCACCCTTCTTTCCCCAATTCCCTGAGCCCAGACAACCTAATCCGGGAGAGGGGAGGCCAAGGGTGGAGGGGTATCCAAATCTTCCCAACCCGGGGTACTACCAGAGAAGGGATAGCTACCCTTCCCGGTATCAGCCCAGGGGAGAAAACAGGGCCCCGTATCAGCCTGAGCGGGTTTCCCAGTTAGAGCGCCAGGTTCAAAACATGGCGCGGGATCTGGGTCACATACTGAGGGCTCAGCAGAACCCTCAGATCGGCATGCCGGCGCAGAACGCCCCCAACTCTGGACCTGGTGCTCCAGAACAATGACGGGGGCAGCACCCCGATAACACACCGGTTCCCAGGGAGGAGGCACAAAGGGAAGGGGGGTGTAAAGCCTTGGAGGAAGCTTCCTTCCTCACTTGTAAACAGCCCCTGGAAACCCAGGACCCGGAAACAAAATCTCTTGCCCCTGAAAGTCTGCCTCCTAAGGAGCAGAGGGGGGGTAGGAGAAACAAAAGACCCAAACAGACTCAGTTTGAGGAGGAGGTACAGATCTTTCAATTTGAGGGAGAGGGATCCTCAGAGGATCCTTGGAAAAGGATCTTCTCCTTCAGAGAGGGGGGAACTCCTCCCAAAGAAAAATGGGTCCCTAGGGATGCAAATCCAGACTGGGGAGATGTGGAGACTGAGCTACCGCCGCCCACCATCTCATCCCAGAACCAACAGCAAGAAAATCCCCTGGTTCAAACCCATCCTGGTGACTGCCTCCAAAAAGGGGGGGGCGGCCCGGAACAGGAGCCAGGGGAACCCACAATGGCTCTGATCTCCAGTTGCCAACTTTTTCTTTCAGATTCCCAAGGCTCTCCACAGAATTCTGCCCAAATCTCTTCGCTAGCGATGTCCAAAACCAGAAAGTTAGCCCACCAGTTGTCCAAAAATGTGCATTATCTGTGCCCCCTTGAGGAGAAGGAGGGAAGATACTATGCCCGGGTACAAGTACAGGGGCAGGGTACAATTTTGGCACTGGTGGACACGGGATCTCAAGCTACCCTTCTGTCCAGAAGGGCCTTTGATGAACTGAATGCAGGAAGGGGAGAGAATTACCAAATTCCTCTCACCTCACTTCCTGGACAACTCCAGAACTTTGACGGGAAGGAAATTCCCGTCGAGGGGACGGCAGACTTGGACATTAAAATTGGGCGGCACAAGTTGAAACACCCGGTCATAGTTGTGACTCCAGAGGGCACCCCTTGTTTACTAGGGAATGACCTCCTGAGAAGGTTGTCACCCCTAATAGATTGTGTAAACAAGGTCCTCTGGACCCAGACTAGCCGACCAATAAAATTAAAACAGAGTGTCAACCATGTTAGTTTAAACGGCACCTGCCACATGGTTGAACAAAAACCTGACCAAGTAGAATTTCACTTCTAGAATAGCCAAATTCCAGACGTGACAGTAATAGCAGTAGGACAACAGACTGGTGATGGAGGGTCCTCTCTATTTCTGAAAATCAACTTTCCTTCCAGTCTAAAGTGGTACTCCACGCTGGAAGGAAACACTCTGAGATTCTATACTAATCCACAATCAGAAACTCCCACTCCTACAGTCCAGAAAGATGTGAAATCAGCTCAGAGCCTGGCTGATATTCAGCAAATTGGAGAGCAGTTGTTCATCCCTGTTCAGTTAAATGATGGGAAGGACTCTGTTCTCGCCCGAGTGTGTATTAACAACGGTAAGAGCTTCATCAGCGAAGCCATGTTTCGCCAACTCCCAAAAGATCCAGCCATTCCCACTTTCAAAATGATAGACAAATGGGAAATGGACCTGGAAGCGCCTAATTCCAAACATCTCCTGCCAAGCAGGTGTATGCTCAAAATCTCCATTGGCAACAAGAGCATAGTCCATAATTGTTGGGTCGTGCGAGACGTCACTGCCGCCTTTTACTTAGGCAGTGACATTCTCAATCGCTTTGCCATTAGTTTGGACCTAATAAACTTCAAAGCTTGGTCCCGATTAGCGGATAATCCCATGGGCTTTGATGATCCAGAAAAAGCATTTAGGTCAGCTCAATTGCTACCTTATGCAGTTGAAATTCAGATCAAATAGGAAGTCACCATCCCAGAAAGGACCCGACAATTCTCCCTGGAAGTGAAAGTTAAAAGAGGACAACATTTGAAAAACCCTGATGCTTACATACATCTAAATGCTTCTCTCCAACAGCAAGGGTTGGGGGTAAACCCAACACCATTAGTCAACTTAGAACATGACACCATTCCAATAGAGGTGGATAACAGCGACTTAAAGAGTATTACTCTAGCCACAGGCACCATTATTGGAATGGCGGTTGATGACCGTCATTTTTCCATCGATTTAGGTAATGAACTGTTAGGGCCAATCCCCAAGGACTGCTTTGACAGTGACAGTGATGACAATACAACACCAGACAGGATTTTTACCCGCCATGGGGGGAACTTCCTGGTGTACACTTCTTGCCCTTATGGTAAGGAAGATGTGACTTGTGACTTCAGGAGGGATGAGGTGATTTTCCAGGTCCATGAGGGCTGCCTTTCCCACCTGAAGCCTCCAGTCCAAATCAGCACTCTGATCAGGGACTTCTCCACCCAGCTGGAGGAGGCCGCTGAAATAGCCAAACCAGAAGTCTTTCCAGGCTTCAGGCAGATGGTGGAAGAAAGAGTCAACCTAGCTGATGCCTGTGTGACTCTGGAACAAAAGCAAAAGTTGAAACAAGTTTTCTTGGATTTCCAAGATCTCTTTGCGGTAGACTCATATGACTGTGGTCGCACTGACATCCACACAACAACAATCCCCACGGACCCCGGCATGACTCCTGTGTTTGTGAAGCAATATCGCTTGCCTCTCGCATCAATGGAGTCCCTTACTGAAATAATTAAGAACCTTGAGTCCCGGGGAATAATCCGTCCCATCCACAGCACCTTCAATAATCCGGTGCTGGGAATATTAAAGCCAAACGGCCAGTGGAGACTCTGCGCCGACCTCAGGGAGCTCAACAAACGGGTCCATACTTCCCGATGGCCTCTGCCCTACATTGACCAAGGGCTGGCCCAGATCCAGGGGTCACAGGTATTCACTGCGATAGACCTGACCAATGGATACTGGACCGTGCCGGTCAGTAGGGAGGACCAATACAAGCTGGCTTTTACCTTTGGGGGCCAGCAGTACACATGGACCCGGACTCCCTTCGGATACCTTAACTCCGGTAATGAGTTCAATATTTTCCTACATAAGGCCATGCCCGACCTGGGTGCGAGGGGTAACCTGGCTTATGTAGATGATGTCCTCATCAAAAGTTCATCTGTGGAGGAACACATAGCGGAGATCAGTTATGTTCTGACCCAGTTGAGGGCCGCCGGAGCAAAACTTTCCTTTCAGAAAGCACAGTGGTGTAGAACCCGTGTTAATTTCTTGGGGCATGAGATTACTCCTCAGGGTCTCTGTCCCCAGGAAAAGAAAGTGGAAGCACTTCAGAAACTGAAAGACCCCACAACTCTGCGGGAACTAAGGAGCCTCCTTGGACTGACTAATTACAGCAGAAAGTTCATTGAGGGCTACGCAGAGATCACCAGACCCCTGATTCATCTCCTGAAGGGGGGGGGTCAAATGGGAATGGGGTCCAGAACAAGCCGAGGCAGTAAGACAACTCAAAAGAAGCCTCTCACAAGCGCCCTGCCTAGCTTACCCTGTCAGAAACAAGGAGTTCTTCCTGGAGACAGGGTTCTCTAATACGTGCTTGACGGCAGTATTATACCAAAAGCATGACAAGGTCAATAAAGTAATCTCCTATGCGAGCAAAACTTTATCCTCTGTGGAGGAAAAATTCAACGATTGTGAGAAGGCACTCCTGGCAACGGTGTGGGCATTGAAGAATTACCGCCCGTTCATCCAGGGGGAACACATCATAGTGGAGACTCCACACCAGCCTCTGCAATATCTCCAAAGTGACAGAATCCGGGCCGGAAATGTGAGTAATTCCCGAATTACTTCCTGGATTCTGTCAATGCAAGGCTTTCCTGTGGAGGTCAGATATGGCCAAAACAAGAAGAGTCCCCTCGCGCAAGGTCTGGCTGACTTGCATGATTGTGCCAGAGAAAACTGTCTCGAGGACGAAAGTCTAAAAATCAAGGACAACATGGAGGCATACCTTAATTCCCCACACAAAGTCTTTGAAGAGGACAAGTGTGAGGGAATGCCCACTGTCTATGTGGATGGATGCTCTTACCATGTTGACAACAACGGGGAGAAAGAACTGGTGGCCGGCGTAGGGAATGCATGGGTGAATGAGTCCCCAGAACCCTCCGCTGGATACAAAATTGGTCCCCGAAGTAGTCAGGTGGCAGAATTGATGGCTGTGCATCAGGCCATCCTCACTGCTGTCCAGCATCAACTCCACGAACTGGTCATAATCACAGATTCGGATTATGTACGGAACGGGTTCGTGGAGCACCTGGTAAATTGGAAAACCAGAGGCATGTTATGTGCTAACAACAAACCCTTGAAACATGGGAAGTTGATCCAAAACATTGATGATCTGGTCACCTCGAATGAGATGACCATCTATGGGAAAAAGATCAAGGGTCATTCCAAAGTAGAGGGACCAAACAAAACTGGAAACGACTTAGCTGATCAGCTGGCCAAAACCGGGGCCATCCAAGGGGATCTAATTGAGATTGAGTCCCTGTTGGGGGAGATCCAGGTCACTGCTATCACTAGGTCCCAAACAAATGCTCACAACGACCTTTCAATTGCACAATGGATTAAGGAGACCCCTGATGCTGATTTGATTACAGCTCAGAAAGGGGATCCAATTATTGGTAAGTTTTACCAACACCTTGAGGACCCTGAGAACTTTCCCCTGACGGATACCGATTATATTGGGAAAGAGGACCTAAGAGTGTTGATGAAATGTCCAAAAATGTTCCGGATCCAAGACGGTTTGTTGGTAAGGAAATCCAAAGCTGGCCACGATCAGTGGGTGGTTCCTACCTCATTCCGAAGCCTGATGTTAAGTCACGCCCATGATGCGGCCACCGCCGGTCATAGGGGGTTTCACACAACATTGGAAATCTTAAGAGAGGTTGCATACTGGCCACACATGGGGCAGGACCTTGACCAATACTTGAAGGGGTGTCTTGTGTGTGCACAATTTCAGCCATCATCCCTCACGCACCGTGCGCCTCTCCAAAAGAGGGGGATGACACTGCCATGGTCAGATTTACAAATCGACTTTGTAGGCCCTGTGATTCGCTCTGCTAGGGGGAATAAGTACATGTTGACTGTGACATGCTTGTTTACCAAGTGGGTGGAATGTCTCCCAGCCCCAAACTGCAAGGCAGAAACGGCAGCTGCCTTGATGAGTAACCACATCTTTTCCCGTTTTGGTCTACCTCAAAGGATTGAGTCAGACAGAGGTAGCCACTTCACCAGTGAAGTAATGACAAATATGTGGGAGATACTGGGGGTCAAAAGGAAGTTACATATTGCTTACAGGCCAGCTTCTTCTGGAGCAGTGGAACGCTACAACCGGACAATTGTGAGCATCTTAAAAAAGTTTGTGGCAGATTCCGGGCCAAGTTGGGATATCCGATTACCTCTGGTCCTAATGGCCATCAGATCTACCCCTTCATCTGCAACCAAAATGTCACCATTCGAGTTGATGACTGGGCGCAAGATGGTGCTTCCTCAGCATTTGCTCTATAGGACCCAAGAGCAGACACTGATAAATGCCTCCACTACTCATGAGTATGTGGAGAATTTAAGGAAACACCTCCAACATGCTTTTGCTTATGCTCAGCGGAATCTAGAAAGATCAGCTGATAGCATGAAGACCCATTATGACCTGAAAACTTCCAGGAAGGAATATCAGGTGGGGGACCGGGGCTATCTATACAACTTCCAAAGAAACCAGGCAAAACAGCGGAAATTCTTGCCTACATGGAAGGGACCCTTTGAGATTATAGAAAAAATCTCCCCTGTGGCCTACAAAATCCACATCCCCAAAGGTCCTTTGGCAGCGGGGGAAGACAAGTGGGTCCACATAAACCAGTTGAAATGTTGCCATCCCAGGCACACTCTGCAACAACTGGAGGAATCCTCTGGAATCCTAGCGGGTACTGTCTCAGACTAATTCAGTTCCAACCATAAAACATACCACATCTAGTCTCTAAAATATTGTGATTTGCATGAAACTGTCTCTTAGTTATACTGTTTTTTTTTCAAAATAAGAATGTAATGTTTCGTTATGATGAAATTTATATGCCACCCCACTATATCAATGGTGGGGAAGAAATGTCCATGAATAGGTATTGCCGCTCTTCCTTTGTCGTCCTAGGAGAAAGAAAACCTGGAGACGGGACAAGGAGGACGATCCGGAGACCGGGAGCAGAGACGCAACGGGCCCGGGGTACCGCCCAATCTTCCCATCAGGACCGGCGAGGAGAACCGATCGATCCGACCGGATGGAGAAAAAGATGCTGAACTGTGCCATCTATTGGAAGAAGATGAGGAAACATCCCAGGTCTTGCGAGTCCCATTAGTGAAATAGAATGGACATCGCAAGAGGGGGGCTTGTGGGATGTTTTTATCCACGCATCCAAGCCCTACCTCAAAACTGTGCAGTACTGACATGGAAAACATCATGATGGCCAGAGCTTCCCAGAAAATGCACAGGGAAATGCATGAAGAATAGGCTGCCACTCATTTTTGCCAATGTTATGGGCACAGAAGGACACTCCCTAAAACCACCATTGGACTACCCACACAGTAGTCTGAAACCATTGGGAATGGCAATGCTGATTGCCAAAAGCAAACCCATAACTGTTGGGAATTCATTTTCTTAAATCCCAAAAAGGGGTGCAGTACCAGTACTCACCACTATCAAAAAGCCGGCGTTTTAAAACAACACCAGATTTTACTTTTTTGTGTAAAACTGAATAAATGAACCCAAGGCAAGCCAAAGAAAGACTTACTGAGAGGTGGATCCAATGTAAAGTTATATTCTGAAGTGACTTGAAGGTTTATAACAAGACTGGCTGAGTTGTGGATTTCAGCAGTTTAAGTAAATTTGGACTGAAAGACACTAAAAATCTAAATGTTTAAATTGACTGAGTGACCTACTTCTGAGTGTCACATAGGTTGCAATTGTTTAAATATCATAGTTTAAACTTAGAATCAGCATTCTAGCTGCATATGTAAAAAATGTTTAGTTTTATTTGAAT
Source organism: Ambystoma mexicanum (assembly GCF_040938575.1). Lineage (NCBI taxonomy): Eukaryota > Metazoa > Chordata > Amphibia > Caudata > Ambystomatidae > Ambystoma > Ambystoma mexicanum. The sequence goes on along the minus strand of NC_090933.1, from coordinate 262,847,299 downwards.
GCAGAAAACTGGGGAACAGAAATGACATGTAGCTAAAAACTGGCTTAAAGAGATTCCAATTTTGCCTGGCAACTACCCCCCATCAGGAGTGAAACTTGAGTCACAGCTGTGTACCCAGGCCTATCTGCCTTTTGCTGGCCACACTACGGATATGCCATCTCTCTAATAATTGAATTAAGGGGAGCCCCCACAGAATACAGGAGCTCTGAACAAAGCCCTGTCCTGACTCAGGCAAATGTTTTATTGGCGGGAGTCGTAAATGGAGCTTCCTCCTGGAAGGACAGGGGAGGGGCACTGCCTGTGAGAGCAAGCTGGCTTGGCAGAACTGGAAAAACCAGAAATTCAACCTTGTGCTGGGGGAAACCACACCCCTTTGGGGCCAGAACATAACTCTAAAAAGATGAATAACTCATAGTACGGACTTGTGAAAATTATTTAAATGACACCATAATTCTTGTGATTTTTCTGCCCACATTTTAAGACATGTTAGGACCCGGTGGTATGTTCAGGGGGGTTTTAGCGGAAAAGAGGATATTACTCAAAATGTGTGCATGTGAAAAATCTGACACTTCATCAACTAATGTCCATACTCCTTGCGCACATGTGTGTAAATTTGGGTTAATGTCCGAAATTGCAAAATCAGTTAAAAAGTGCAAATGTTGCCATTTCTGAACGCAAGCCCCCAGAAAGAGCAGATTTGGACAGGGTATACCTCCTGTGATATGTGAAGGGTGCATGTAATTTTAAACAAATGTGTACCTGTGCAAATATGTTTTTTGAGCAAATATAGATTGTGTGTAAAGTTGACAGGGATGGGATCTCTGTATCATGAGCAGACCTCATCATGATGACACTTCATTTCATTCCCCCAATCAAGTGGAAGCGGATGAAGTGGCCAATGACAAGTGGAGAAGGGTAGAGCCTAGTGATGCTGCACACACACCCATTTTAAAAACAAATAAAAGCAGACAGACAGGACAGATAGGGACCTTCAAATCCATTTGCTGCGGGACGCTCTGCCGGGAAAATCCATACTTTACCTCCATCAATCTCTAGAGAAAGCTGTGCAGAAAGATCCAGACTTCAAATCCAGACTTCAAATCCATCAATCTCCAGAATCCAGAGAGAGAGCAGACCCAGACCAGACCGCTGTTAGCAGAACCAGAGAGAGCTGACCCAGATCACTGTGAAGTGCAGAGACCAGAGTCCAGTCTAAAACCTGACCAGATCCGTGGCGAGGCCCATTTAATTCTAAATATATTGTGAGTACCCAGCAAGACTGTGCAGAACCAATCTCTTAGTTAAAATAATATAATTCAATCTATTTTAATCTAAGTAGAACTGTCTCCTAACTGTCACCTGTCATTTGTAAAGCAGTCACCTGTCATTTTCTAGTTGCAAGCTGCACTTGTCTTTTTGAACTTTAAAATTTCAAATCCGAAAAACAACCTTCACAAAATCGCTCATATCTCCGCGACCGTTTGTCGTAGAGACTTGCAGTAACTTTCATCTGGAAGCTGAGATCCTAGGCTGTCCTAGGACCCCAAAACGATAGTGCTAGTCCCTATAGTTGTGCCGCAATCGCGAAAAACGCACTCGTGAATTTGCCGCGATTTGCAAATTTCTCAACGTGTGAAAACAGCAGTTTTCTTGCTTTCAGTTGCCAAAAATTCGTTTAACCTGCTAGTTACACTCTAGATCCTTGCTAAAGTGAGCCTGGACTAATATTAACTTGATACCACTCACCCTGAACCTCTAGAGGGAATTAAAAGCATTTTAGCATATTTTTCACTTCATTGCCAGCACATTTAAAAGCATTTTGGGCCTGTGTTTAAAACTCCGATCTGTACTCTAAGCTTGCTGGGGTGAACTGAATTACATTTGATTGCATTTCTGAGAACTGTGTGCTTTCCTTCCATTTCCTTGCATTGCATAAAGGGGGGAGGGGATTGCCAGAGAAAAGTGATTACATTGTTTTGTTGAAATCATATTGAGTATTTTCTGTACTGCATTTTCATTCCACCTTGCATCCATTTGAAACCATAAAGTATTGTTGCTATCTTATCCATCCTATAACCACTCATCATTGATTATAAAGAAGTGTGCTAGTACCAGACTATCCATTATTGATTACTGCTCAGATTCAGTGTGATATTCAATTATTAATTTATTATAAAGCGTGATATATATATATATATATATTGTTTAAGTTATCAAATAAACCTTTTAACTTGCAAAACAGAACTACTTCTTGGCTCAGTGGGGTCGGGAGGATTCCAAGAGAGGGGTGTTATATAGGAGTAGTCATCCAGAACGCATGAACTGGACATAAAGATATATCAATAAGGGTTTCCATTCAGTATCCCAGACTAGGCATTGACTTAGCTGTAATGTTGAATTGAATCCTCTTACAATACTGTGGACAGCAGTGAATGGTCCTTGTGGCCATAGTGGTCACTGGGTCTGGACTGCTGCAAGTGCCAATGTCACTCTGAGATGCATAGTAAAACCTAAAGTGATAAACACAGGTGCACCGACGATGACACACACATTAGTATAGAGAGGAGTAGAGGGCTGTAGTCGAGTGAGGTGGTAATACTTGAGCATGCTATGAATTTGGGACCAAGAGTCAACCAGGGAATGTGAATAACTGCTGCCTCGTAGGGCGATGTCCTACTGATGCTGTGGTATTGTCAATTTTTCCATTTCTTGGAAGTCAAATTTGGTGAAAGTGGAGAAAGCGAACAATCTGGGTAGCCGTTGCGGCATGCAAGATGGATTTAGCGATCACCAGGATCAGGAGGTGTGTAGTAAGGATGTTTGTGGTAAGGAGGACAAAGTCATGATAATATAGGGAAACTGTATGTGTCGTGTGGAAGCTCTCAGAGGAGTCCATAGAAAGTGCTGAGGAGTGTGAATGCCCTGAAGAATGAATGCCTGTGAACTTTGTAGAGTATGACATGCTGATCGATTCGGGTGAACAAGTAAAATTGGTATCAGGTAATAATATGCCTATATATATGGTTGCTGGGAAAATGTTGTGGCAACATTATACAGGTGACCATATATATATATATATGGACATGGGAGCAGGGGCTGTGGTGGTGTCCCCTGTTACCCTTGAAAAAAAAAAGTGTTGGGGGTTGTGGGGGTGTCCCCTGCATGTTCCATGTAATAGAGTCCACTCAAAAAACTGCCTTTTTTCAGCGATTTCTTTGCATGACGATATTTTTGAGGCAACATTATTACATGGAACCGTAAAATTGCTGTCAAAAGAATGTTGGGAAATATTTTTTGATTGTACCCTGGTAGAATTGCAATCAGTAGACTTGATCTGAGGAAGTTTGGGATACAAGAATAGATTAACTAAATGTAAAGTGTACATGGTTGTGAAAAGAGCATGGCTTCTGGTGTGGAGGGAGCAGTAGAGGCTAGAGATACAATTAGATCCCAATGCTCCAGAAAAAGTCATGGTATTGCAGAGGGAAGAAGGAGAGTTGTCGAGAGGTTTCGGGGAAAGTGCAAGCTTCGCATAGGTTCGTTTAAGAGCATAATGCTCAAAATGGAAGTTAAGCAGGGTGTCCTGGCAGTCATAGCTAGGGTGCAACATTCCCCTAGAGATAGATGTTAGTCTCAAGGAACTCATGAGACTTTCTGAGGAGAACTTAATAGAAAAGGCAAATGAAGAAGAGTGGCTATGGCCCTGTTCGTGGCCAAGAAACAGTGGGTATGGGCGCTTATGTGTGGTTTACACCAACTAAAATAGTCGGTCATAGCAGAACATCACCCTTTACCAATATAAACAAACTTGTTGCCACCATATGTACGCCGCAGTATTTCTTAAAATTAGATTTAACTTCAGCGTACCATCGGGTGCACTTTCATACTTCTTCACAGAACATGACTTGACCATCATAAAAGAGAAGTGTGAGTTTATATTTGAGCCACTAGATTTCAGAAAAAAAGGCGGGCACTCAATGGCGGAGAGTGTAGAAGCCAAAAAAAAAGCGCAATTTCCCATGAACAAAGAAGAACTCACTTCATAACAATGGCGAAATCAAATGGAGGAGATGAAGAGAAGGAGTTGATGACTAAATGTAAACTATGCGTTTCACACCAGACTCGTCAATGGGAGTGATGTCTTTCAAATGACTCAGAGGTAGAATAGCAAACATTAGAGTGTGTCTGACTTGCTTAGAATAGAACGGATTGCATGATGGGCGCTAAATATGAGTGTGTCTGTGGTGTGTAGCCTACAAAAGAAAATTAGGGAAGAAATCTGTCCTGGAACAATAGTGGGAGAATTAGGAAGAAGAGATTTGATGAGAAAGAAGACCGGGAACTGTGCAAAAAACGGGGAAGGCTTATTCTACCAACTGGAAACGATTATAAGTGTGGGTGAGGGATGCAAATGTAGTTAAGTTGGAGAATCAGCAATGTTGGAGGAGAAGAAGAGTAGTTCTTGTACTGGAACCACTTTGGTTGTCGGTTGTGTATGCAGACATGGGAGGTGTGTGGTGATGTGAGCTGCTCTGGTAGAGAAAGACTGGCATGTCACATTGACTGTGAAGGTGTGTCAACTCTGTGAGTGACAGTTGACTAGGCAACAAGGAAAGGGGAATGTCGAATATTCTATTAGCTGTGACTCAAAGTAAATAAACAAGCAGCTTGTGCTTGCCTGTCTGGTATTGTTTACCTCCACAACACAGGTACGTAGTTCAAAGTTCTTATAGAGTCAAAACAGCACTGCAGGCCCTATAGTGGCTCAGGCATATGGTTGAGCATGCCCAATGAAGCCTTGAAGTAGTAAACAAGGCTCAAAGCTGCCTCTGAGCTTCTAAGAGGCTGGGATGCCCATGTCATCCGCAGACAAGGTGAATCCTCTGTTTGTGTAATTACACTCCAGGAAGCTTGTCCTTCATCTCCAGTGAGCGGGTTATTTTTTCAAGTTCACAGGCAGTGGAGAAGTATTGGTCCTTAACGGTTTACCCTGAATGTGCCCTTGAGTATATTATTATTATTATTATTATTATTATTATTATTATTATTATTATTATTATTATTATTATATTTATTGTTTGCAGACCTTTACAGAGGTATAAAATACAGATACACAATGGGGCACTTTACAGAGGTATATAACAGTACAGATTCATAATGGAGCACTTTTCAGAGGCAACAGCAGAACGTATCTAAGGCATGGATAGAATACAGAGAGGCACAGAGGAGGTGTACAGCTGAACAGGGTGTTGGAGAGGAGGGATAAGAACGTTCCTCTTCCTTGGAGCCTTCTGTCTTCTTCTCCATGGCAGAGAACTTTTGAATAGACTGTGTGGAAGCCAAAATATGTTTCAGATAAAGGCAGAGTTCCATCAGTGGATTGGTCCACAGAAGGCCTGCTGTCAGGGGTACAATCCAAGCTGCTCTAACAAATACTGTTTGCTTTCTGATGCCATACCCAGAGTGCCTTGTCTGCAGTACGTCAGGACGGATGAGGACATTTTGGGAGCCCCAGTCAAAATCCAAGATGGTGGAACCCCTCTCTGGACTAAACCTTTCTTTTGTGCTACTCTAAGTCCTCCCCTTTCCTTTGTCTGCATACTTCAAAAGGACTCCAGTAATCAGCACTGTGGTTTGTAAATTCCTCTGTCACACCATGTCTTAAAAGCACTGGTTCCCAGGGGACCTCCCATAGAGGATTCCTGTATCCAGGAAGGAAGAAGGTGTCACCTTTCCTTAGGGGATAACAAGAGATGCTTCCTGGGCAGGATCCCATGCGGTTGTTGTGGGTACTCCCAGGCTAGAGACAGCTAATACACATCAGCCGTGTCATGAATGAGACCTCACCAAGTGGACACTAATATGACATAAAATGCTCATGGCTTCATAATTGTGAGATCTCAGTAGCAACCATGCCATAGCCGAATATTCCTCATATATAAAGTTTGCCATGCCACCAGGTTGCTGGCATACACAATTATTACATTTTGAAACAAAGGAGTAGATTATTGAAACACCTGCTCTGCCTGGCAAATGCAGCCTTTGAACCTGTACCTGCTGCCTCTGCAAGGGATGTCAGAAGATTGTCACAACAGGGTACATGGTTGCTCTATGCTTTTGGCATGGAGCATTGTAAAAAAGGGTTTTATTTGCAGGCCTCCCTTTCTGAAATAGAATGAAAAGGCATAATTTTACTTTTAACATTGAAAAGAGCTCATGCTACCCTGCCATGACCAGATAGCATTCTGCCACAGAAAAATAAGCCATTCCAATGAAGCCAACTCTGCCTCAGTTAAATCTTTTTCTTTAGGGTTGCGCTCCCTCCACTCAAAACTACACATCTAGAAGTTTTCACCCCTACTCCGAGTACTAGTGTAACTCTTTCTGAGTCTATAAGCAGACAACATTGCATGTTGATGCAAAACTGAACGTGCACTGGTAAAATGTATAATATGAATAAGTTGCCAACCCTCATATTGGGTTCATAACAGATGCAATTGTAACTTGGCTGGTCGGGTTTGTAAACTAATAGAGTAAAAAAAAAGGCATACATGTTGTGCAGAATACACATGAATGGTGGGTGTCTATAATGCAGCAATGCCACTGTGCCCTGTGTGTCTTTGTATTAGCCAGGAGAAGTATTTGCTGCAAGCAGAGCGGTGGATCAAGGCACGCAAGGACTCCCACATCTTGCTCTCAGTGGATGAAATGTCTGCCATGATGTAGCACTTCAGAACAATGCAATTTCAGAAGAAAGAGCACCTATGTACCAAACCAGAGCAGAAGCAACCAGTGAAAGTACATGTCTGGGGGACCATTTTGAAGAACATCGCAGGCCCCACATTTATTTATTGAGGGTATTATAGAAAAACCTCAAGGAATATTAAATCGGGTTCATAAAGCTACGAACACGACAGAGCTAACTAGCGGCCTGTACAAGTTTGGTATCAGCCACTTACATAAGTAATTTGCTGCAGGACAATTTTCCATGTTAAAAAGGAACCAGTGGTTGTCATAATGAAAGGACAATGAAGAATATGCAACGTATGGCATGTGTATTGTGTGTGTATTTTAATGTGCCCTATGCATTTGATTATGTTTTGTTTCCCTGAATCATTAATGAAATTAAAATAGATATGTGATCCTGAATCATTCTCACTTTGGACATTGATTCTTGGTAGGCACAGATGATGAAGGCGCAGATGGTCCTGATACAGATGGTGACGGAGCAGATGGTGCTGATACAGATGGTGATGTGCAGATGGTGCTGATACCGATGTTATGCTATGTTACCTTCACTTATAAAGCGCACGGTCACCCGAAGGCATCATGGCGCTAAGGAGGGAGAACTGAACAACCAAGAGAGGTCATAAGTAAAGAGCTAAAACAGTATGGTCTTAAGCGCTTTTCTAAAAGTGAGATGGTTAGAAGTTTTCCTCAAGTTGGGAGGGAGACCATTCCACAAGTAGGCTGCAGCTACGGAAAAAGCCCTGCCGCCAACTCTAGAGCGATGGTATCTTGGGACAACAAGGAGATCCGCTGTGGAGGAGCGTAGGTTACGCTCTGCAAGGTAGGGGGAAAATTTGGCCTGTAAAAACTCGGCCCATTGACCATGGATAGCCCGATGGACAATGCACAAGGCCTTGAAAGAAACACGCTGGGCAACCGGTAACCAATAGAGTGAGCGCAACACCGGGGTGATGTGAGCTCCATACGGAGTGCCCGTAGCCAGCCTAGCTGCCAGATTCTGTATGCGCTGTAGCCGTTGGATCAGACCAATGGGCTGTGACAGATAGAGAGAGTTGCAGTAATCTAGGCGGGAGAGGACCAGCGCTGTGACTACCGGAGGCCGCAGAGGTGCCGGTATAATTGGTACAACCTTCTTCAAGACCCTGAGATGGTGGTGGCTTGCTTGACATACAGCTGTGACTTGATGTGGCATAGAAAGAGAGGCAGAGAGAATAACACCAAGATTTTTTACCTTGCTAACTGCAGTGGGGAGGGGACCCAAAGAGGCGGGCCAGAAAATAGTGGTCCATAGTGAGGCATCTGGGGGCAACCTACCACCAGCACCTACCAGCAGATGATGAAGGCGCAGATGGTGCTGATACCGATGGTGAAGGCGCAGATGGTCTGATACAGATGGAGGCGCCGATGGTGCTGATATAGATGGTGACAGCGCAAATGGTGCTGATACAGATGGTGAAGGTGCAGATAGTGCTGATACAGATGGTGAAGGTGCAGATAGTGCTGATACAGATTGTGAATGCACATATGATGGCAAAGTCCAGTGTAGGTTCTGGGCTGTTTCCGGACACCTAAATGGTTGGAGTTAATAGTTTTCGGGGTGAGTTCAATCAGATTGAATGATCAGCCCAGTCTAAGAGTTGAGCCCTATATGTAAACATAAATATTGGCATCTGTGATATCTCCATCACCCCTTTTCCCCATACGTATCTTGGTAAATAGAGGTGCATAATGTCATGGTTGGATGTGATGTCACTAAGGGAGTGTACTGACACTACGATTCTACACATGGCAGTTGCAGCCTGGTTGCTTGGGTATTTTGAGCCTGTGGGTCACTTCGCCTGTGCATGGTTGCTACAAGATATGTCTATAATGAAAGTACTCACTTGTTCTTTACCTCTGGTTCCAGTGTAATTGCTACATTAAGAAAACGAGTGTATCTCACTGGAATAGTCACATAGCAAAAACAAGGGTTGATAAAATAAATGATCTCCAAATGATTTTGTGTGGAAAAACATAGGGAGGGAGTCAGAGACAGGGATGGGGCATATAGGGTGTCCCATTTAATAGGCTCAAATACGAAACTGAACATCAGCCTTGAGACTGAGCTGCGGAACAGAAAACAGGTCCCAAGATGGTTGTCTTGGATACTAACACGTGGGAAATAAGTGTGCTTGTAGTGTGCTATCTGATATGATATGATATGGCATTTATTACGTGTCTATACACAAGCGGTTCAAGGCTCGACGAGGCAAGGGAGGGGGAACAGAGGGAAGACAGACACCAATCCTACTAGGCCAGGTGTCATTCAGATCATGCAAGTACATGGGAAGGGGGAAGGGGGAAAGTGCAGGGGAGAGGAGGAGGGAAAAGTGCAGTACATGAGATAATAGAATAGCAATAAGTAAGTACGGCCAGCTGGTGGCAAGTGCAAGGGCAAATGTAGACATCCAGTGTCGAGTGCTGGTAGTGGGGCTGTAGGGATACGGAGACAGTCCCGAGTACAGGGGTTGCCAGGAAGACAGTGCAGGTGTGCGATTGGCGTTGGAGGATACCTGGGCCCGAGATCAGAGGGTGGCCAGGTAACTAGTGCAGTTAAGCCAGGGAATCAGCCAGGGAGAGGAGGAGAAAAAGCAGAGCAAAAGATAAAGGTTTTGAGGTGCTTCCGGAACCGGAGATGGTTCTGCTCAAGTTACAGTGAGGCAGGCAGATTTAGAAAGAGGCTGTTGCAATAGTTCAGCCTAGAGATTACCAGAGCTCTGGAGACGGTGATCTTCTGGGGGAAGGAGAGGAAAGTAAGAATACCTCTGAGGAGGTGCAGCTGTAGTGAGACTTCTTAGAAACGTCAGAGATGTGAGGAGAGAAGGAGAGTGTGGAGTCGAAGATGACCACAAGGTTTTTAGCCTTGGAGGTGGGTGCAGAAAGAGGGCCAAGAGAGGCCGGCCAGAGAGTGACAGGAAAGGAGGGAGCAGGAGTGCCAATGAGGAGAATCTCACTCTTACTGGCATTAAGGCACAGATCATTGGCAGCACACCACTCCTGGATGGCACAGCACTAGCTCTCAAACCGGTGTGAGCAGGTGGCTAAGATAGGTGGAATGAGTGAAGGGCAGCTTCAGCTAAATCACACTTTTGAAGAAGCTGGTTGTGTCAGTGAGGGAGCAGTGGGGTTCGTCGAGAAGATTAGATTGTATATTAGCACAATATGAGCAGCTTTCTTCAAAATTGCAGGATGCAGTGTTGTGTGTAGGACATGACAACATTCCCCATGCATCTCTGAATTTTAGTCCTCTAACTTGATACACGAAATTCAGCTGTGCTAGTCTGAAATGCTGCACAACCCCAAGACCCATGAGGCCAACCCTTTACAGACTGCCTCTGCAAGGGCATTCTAGGAAATGCATTGCACATCCTTCTTTTTAACCATCTACAGAACACTAATGTCTTTACACTTAACTGTACCTTATAGAAACAAGGAAAACGAATTCGATTTACAAAAATATACACTGTAAAAATAGCTGATGATAAATCAAAACAATAAATGACGAATAAGTGACAACACATGCTGTATATATTCACCAGCATCCCACACGTAATTCCTGCAACAACAACAAAAAATGGTATAGATAAAAGCACAGCAAAAAAGAAGGGGATACATTAAACAATACCTACATAAATAATTAAAAAATACATCACTCATTTGTGAAATGTACTATGTACTCAGTACATTCAAAACAACTTTGCCAAAGTGGCTCAAAACCAGCGAACCAAATGATTCAGGGGTCACCCAGTTGGTTAGTAGTTGCTCAGTTGTTGTGGTATTAATGGTAACTGTAGACCAGAAAGACACTCAAACGCACTTTCACGGTTTAAGAGGCAACAATGTATGTGTAACACTCCTCTTGGTGTGCATGAGGCCAGGGCCAGCAGATGATGATTTGGGCGTTTTCAAAATCGCAGATGAATGACAAAGAGTCAATAAGTGGAGCAATGATAAGCAACATCTCAGAAGGCTGTGTCCATCATCTATCAGTCACAAATTGGGCCTAAAATACAGGTGCATTGTGTTAGCGAGATAGAAGATAGGGCTAGTAAAAAGTGAGATATGAATGATCAGCACCCGGGGTGGGTACGACAGCTAATCAGAATGCTCCAATCACGGGCTGAATCACATGTTTCAATCCAAACTTCAGAGCAAACTGTGTGCTGCTCACATCTTCCCTGCCATATTCCACCACACCCCCTTCCCTCTGCTTGCCTCCACCGCCTCTCCCCTGCCTGCACCCAATCATCTGTGGTGTTTAGTTTCGTTGCTTCCATTGCTCCTGGATCTCGTCCGGCCATTGAAATGAAAGAGAGGCTGCACACTTCCATGGTGGCCATCTTAGGTGGCTATTTGTTTTCATCAACTGGTTGTGTGCTTGCCGCAACCTGTTTATTCAAACACATACATTGTTATCAGCACACTGTATTATAAACCCGGGGTTCTAATAGCTATAACAACCTAGCAAGGCTTCATGGGCCAGTTATGATACCGGGGCTCTGTGTTAAGGCCCTAACTTTGCCCTGAGCTATAACTTGGGCCAAAGGCAGATTCTGACCTGTAAAGCACTGCAAGGGGGTGCTTATTGCTATAATGTCCCCCTTAAGCACAGTAAATGCTTATGGGTAAGACTAACTGAAATCTAAAGCTTCCACCTGAACATTAGGTTTCCTAGGAGCACGTAAACTTCGACTTTCCTCTGACATTCTCGGATTTCTATTGAGATTCTTCTGGGCCTCAGCAGGCATGGAGGATCATTGTGAGATTGTCAGTGTTATCTCAAATGGAATTACCATTACCACCTTCAATAATCATATTTAATGGGGCAGTGTCTGCATAATTTACAGTCATGTCGACCCGGTGTTATTCTCCATTATGGAGGACTCTATTGGGGACATGCTGTAGTGCCCCATGCGGCAACACCACATGTTTTAATGCTTTTGTCTTGAGGAATTTACCTCTTCACAAAAGCAGTCGGAATTTGGGAGAGAGGTAAAAATGCCATATTTCCAAAGACACTGGGCCTCATTACGACCTGTGCGGAATGCGTTTAACGGCGCCGGTATTGGTGCCGGCGCTGTTAAATGCATTCCGCACTATTACAAGGACCCTCGCGGGACCCGATGTGGACGTCTGGTTTTACCAGATGTCCAGAGCGGGTCCCGCGAGTGGACCAGGGAGCTAACAACAAGCCGGTCGTAATCGGCCCGTTGTTAGCTCCCGCACCCATTTCCATTGAGCCCTATGGGGGCTCAAATGGGAATGGGGAAGGTCCGGGCCCGGGTTCCCTGAAGGAGGAATTACCGGGCCCTCCAAACTCAGAATGGCCCGGTTATTCCCCATTCAGGGAACCCTGACCCGGACCCGATTTTGGAGGCAGCCATGCCTTATTAAGGGCATGGCTACCTCCAAAGTCATAATGAGGGCGAGTCTGTTTTACCACTATCACCAGCCACACTCATAAGAATCTGCTTGATTGCTGGCTATGTAGGGAGCGCAAAGACAGAAGCCTATCGAGAAAGCATGTCTGCATGATGAATAATATATTTGGAAAAGGCTGCTGCAATATTTTAAGTAAGCAACTAGGCACCGCCATCTTAGATAGCATAAACATGCATCCAATCTAATTTAAGAAGGATCAGAAAATGACGGTGTGCAGTGCAACACAAGCTATTCCAAAGGAAAACGCTTTACCTTTTGCTGAAGCCGAAGGCTCCTGCTGGGAGTGGAGGTGTCTGAATGACCCATCATCTCTGCAGGAAGCCTCTGCTCTTCTGCTAGCCTTGACCCGCCTGAACTCGGAATGAAATACCGGTATATTACAATTTCACGACATAAAGAGGAGGGCATCAAAATGAAAGCAGAATACCTGATTAGAAAGGCAATGCTCACTTACTGCAGCCTCCAGGGCGGCTTAATGAGAGCTCATATTGTAGTCTTTCTGTGTCAAATGGCAAGGAATGTGCAATGCAAAAAGAACTTTTACATCTCGAATGCAATTGCTGACCCTTAACAGCCCATTTTATATGAGCAATGTGATGACATCAGGCAGCAGGAATAGCTTGCAAAACCAGCTCTAATTAAATAGTGTGTTATTGCCCAATCAAATTGGTGTTTTCATATTCATTTAATAGTCGACATGTGTTGGAAAACACATTGATATTCACCTAGCTCTCTCATGAATGCCAATTAAATACATGAATCTAATTAAAAAAGGTGCCGCCTTGCGAGAGGTAATCTGCATTTAAGCACACAGCAAAGGAATGTACAACACTACAGGTCATTATTGACATGGAAAGTCATGTCTTTAAAGTGCCGAATAAAGATGCACACAAATATATATTTATACCACGCAGGCCCTGAGTCATTTGTGGCAGAGTGTGCTCCGGTTTTGGAGACCATAGGTGTGTGCTAGCACGCGCCTGCCAACATGTCTCCTTGAAATAAATCAACGTGATCTACAGCAGAGGCAGGTTTAGCAGATGGCCCGCTAGAATGGCTGACATTCACGGACGAGGTACCGGAAGTGAAGAAGCGATTGAAGAGAAAAACATACCAATAAAAAGCACATCAGGAACATGCTTTGCTGCAGCATGTTCATAATTATCCCAATTTCACATGCCTACATGAATGTAAACATAGAATGATCACCCAATACTGTCATACCTACTTTATTCTGGTCATCAGCACCCAGGGTTACCAAAGTGGTAAACCGGGATGCTAAAAAAAAGGATTTTCCCTCATTCAACGGGATGCTGCGTGTGTCCCGTTGAACGAGGGAAAATCCTTTACAAAGATGGCTGCCTTATAAAGGGAAGGTGTTGCTCTGTATGGAGTCCCTCTTCCCTTTCCATGGCGACCTCTGTGGCACAAGGAGAAGGAGCGGATCCGGCGGCGGGATTTGCGGCCATAGAAAAGTAGGGGGTGGGGTGAGGATAAAAAAACAAAGAAAAGGCAACAGAGGGTGGGGGGAAGATGTTGGTGGGGAAAACTGGCTGTCAGGCGGCTTGGAACACAGGCTTGTACCAGCGGTTCAAGTCTGCATTCCTAGCCATCTAATTGGCTGGCTCCCCCCACCCGGGTGGTAATAAAATATCATTATATACAAGTACTTCTAATATTCTGAATAAGATGACTGCGACAATAAGTCTAGAGACTTGTGGAAAAAGAAGACACTATTAAGACGGAAGGTGGGTTTGATCTGCAATCTCGCCCCTGGCATCCAGAAAAATGGAGTAAGGGAGAAGAGGACAGACCTATTTGAAGATGTCGCTGATACCAGAAGAATCACCTAACGTGATATAAATTGTAAAGGAAGCTACATAATGATGAAATAAGGGTTCGCAAGGGCTTGAGCCGTAGACATTCTTAGTGAGGATAACAGGCCTGATAGTTACTCTCGAGAATGCATAACTGGGTAAAAAGCAAGACACTGCGGGATTCACCAGCTCCCTGGTTCCCCAGGAGGGCCAAGTTGCTCCCCCTTGTAAATGTAATGTCCACACCATCCATCACTTCAGGAAGCTCTCCCCACAGGACTAAAAAAAAGTGAAAACATTGAACAGAACGGTGTCAAATGCCATTGTGCATACACCCTGAGGATTTAAGTCCCTACTGAATATCTTCAGCCAAAGAACAGGACAACCCAGACACTGAAGACAGAGCCTTTCAGTTTCCAGGCCACCCATTATGTAATGTAAGTGGTCTTGTATAGTGCCTGCCATGCACCGAGCAAAGTCAGGTGAATCAGTGTGGAAGCCTCGGTTATTCAAAGACGAGGTAGATCAAACTCATTTGCCACCCCTAAATGGTTGAGCATCAGAAACAATTTCCACCTGAACTCGAAGAAAGGCACCAGAAACACTAGGGGCTCTTTGAAGTTATCTTCAGCAAAAACGTGCACTTATAAGGGATCCATCCCTCTTCCACTGGCCCTTGAAGCACTGCATTGTCATACACCTGTCACATTCCAGCTAATGTACGAGGTTACATCCTCATCATAAACAGCTTCATCCGGTGCTGAGTCAACTTCTCACCATCTTGAATTGCTTCAATCATCTTCCACCCACACCTCAGCTGCTCCGACAGATCACACCATAAGCATGCCTATTACAGGAGAGCAACGGGTTTGAAATACCCTGCAATTTCGAATTCAAATGCAAGTGCCAAAGACCAACTTATATTTGTACTAAAATTAACCTATACATACATCTAATGACTGGAAGGAACACATGTAAGTCATTTGGGGAAAGGGGAATACAATCCATAGCGCCATGGATACCTGTAATTGACAGAATCAGCTGGAACCTGTGGAAAAATGAAAAGAGATTAAAAGACTGAGTAAAAATATTTGTATAAGTGACCTAGAAACTACCCTCAAAAGACAAATACTGTGACGAATCAGTAGAATCCTTCTTGATATACCTGCCAATGTGTTCAGTGCGCCTTCAGATGGTCACTTCTCTTGGTCAGAAGATGGGATCCTACGCATGCCCTAGCTGCTTATTCACATAGGCATTCACAGTTACCTTTTCTGTCCTGACTGGACATGTCAGGCATTTAAGAAGATGGGGAAGTCCATAAAGAGCCACAAAGATCTGTGTTCGTCAACCTGAGGCTCTCTCCTAATGGACACGGGGCCTCATTACGACCCGGGTGGTAAGGGATTACCGGTACCGGTAAGGGCACCGGTACCGGTAATCCCTTACCGCCCTATTACGAGGTCCCTTTGCGGGGACGGGACCCGCAAAGGGACTTTGGAGGTAATAACGGTACCACAGTTTGTGGTACCGTTATTACTGCCTTCCCCATTCCCATTGAGCCCTATGGGGGCTCAAATGGGATTGGGAAGGGCGCTGGTGAATGGGGAATTACCGCCCCCGCCAACCTTGGAATGGGGCGGTAGTACCTCCATTCACCAGAGCGGAGTCGGTATGGGTTTGGAGGCAGCTGGTTACCTCCAAACTCGTAATGACCCCCACTGTGTCTTAAAGGACAGTAAGTGAAGGGGTACTCACCACAACTTCAGAAGAGATTGACAAAAAGTGAGAACATTTCTGTATATGGAACGTTCTGGTACATGTGCTCTGGGGATAACAATTATTGGTTCATCATTGTAGAAATCCAGAGACCCTTCATTTACAAGAAGACTGAATAATATATGCATTCCCTCCTTCCTGTGATCTGCTCCCCCACCACCATCTGCTTCCTCACTACTAAGTACTGTCTCTTTCCTTTGGGTCATCGCCAATCATATGCCATCTGCTCCTGACTCTGCTACATGTATCTGGCTAGGTTGTGCTTCCATTCCCTTGTCTCCTAAAATTAATCCCATGCCTAGTAAACGTCTGCCTGTCATGTAACCCTGCACTACATTTTCATTCCATCTCTGTGTTCCTCTCAACTCTGCCACCCGCATCCTTTCTCACCACCTTGCCTGTGCAACTTTATTCCATAGTTATTCCTGCTAGGCTTCCTAAAATCTGCTCTGTTCTAAGTCTTGCTTTGCACTCGTCTCCAATGGTCACTGCTTCTCTTCTTACTTAACCTCTCATCCACGCTTGTAATGTCCACCAACATGTTCCTCTTGAAGGCCTAGGTGAACTTGTTCCTGTCCTCCAATGACATACCCTCTCTCATTCCCCTGACATCCCACTTCAAATCCTTGTTTGGCTTTCCTAACTCTTCTATTCTCTAGTCCACACCATATGTCTCGAGTCCTTCTATTGCTTCATTACCATTGCTGGTCCGACTTTGGAATACCCCCTGCATCCTTCCATTCCATCCTACCTCTGCACCTCTCTCCCACCTCCATCTGCTCGCTCACTGTCAAGTATTCAATGTTGCTATCGCTGCCATAATTTGCTCACAGGCCACCTCTGGTACCATTTCTCCCAGTTGTAAAACGTCCACATCCACATTCCGAGGAGGGGTGTGTCTATCCATCTCGTCCTCTCCGATTCAACCCTCCACCACCCTTACACCGCTGCTTGTTCGGTGAAACACTCGCCATTTCACTTATTCACGCCACACCCCCCTACATGCACCATCATCACATCCTCTTTAAGATTTGCTTATCCATTGTCTTTCTATCAACATGTTACTTTATCCATTGAGCACAGCAAGTAGTCCTGAAAAGCAAATGTAGTCTGTCCATACTATACATACCCATTTCTTCCAGGGTTCCAATAACAGATATTTATTTATTTATTTATTGATTTATTTATATAGCACGCAAGTAACCCATGGGCATTGAGGCGCTGTTACTTGCAAGAGCTTGGTTACAGGCAAAGAGGCATTCAGTGGTACATTATGACTTCCACAAGGCATAGAGCTTATATTTTGGTTGATACGGTTAGTCATTACAATACAGATTATGCATTAGGAACATATGAGATGTATTCAACTGGTGTGAGGCATCTTATGTGAATAAGATGGTTTTCATGGTTTTGCGGAAGGTGCTGAGGGAGGCCTCACCTCGGATTGTGGGAGGTAAGGTGTTCCAGTGAGTGGGTGCGAGATATGGGAAGCTGGATCCGCCCACTCTGGCTTTTTTTACTAATGGCACATAGAGCATGTATGGTTGGCCTCGTAGATGAGATGGGGTGGATCCTTTGGGAGAGGTTGTCGAGGGAGGTAAGGTGAATGCACTTGTGGGTCAGTGTCAGAGTCTTGAAGATGATCCTTTCTTTTATTGGGAGCCAGTGTGCTAGTTTTCTGGCCACCGAGATGTGTTCTCTTTTGGCAATGCCTTGGGCTGCCCGGAGAACACTATTCTGTATGATTTGTAACCTCTCTAGGTTTTTGTTGGAGGTGCCTAGAAAGATTACATTACAATAGTCAAGCCTAAATCCAGTGATGGCTCTGGCTATGTTAGTGCAGTTCTCTTTGGAGAGAAAGGGCCTGACTGCGTTGATTAGTTTGGCATGAGATGCAGCTGCAGAGGCAATAGCGTTGACTTGTTTATCCATGGATAGGTTGGAATCCAAGTAGACTCCAAGGGTTTTGACTGATTCTGAGACAGGTATTTTGATGGAGTCTATGGTGAAATGACTGAATTGGGAGTCTAGATTTTTCAGCGTGTCGGGTGAGCCTACCAGGAGGAGTTCAGTCTTGTCTGAGTTGAGGCATAGTCCATTGTCTGCCATCCCGGCTTGGATGGTGTTGTAGAGGTTGTTGAGGGTCATGGAGTCAGCATCATAGTTGCCAGTGAGGGTGAGGAGGATCTGTGTGTCATCGGCGTAGGTAGTGTATGAAATGCCCATGGCGTCGAGGATGAGAAAAAGGGGTCGTGTGAAGATGTTGTAGAGGGTGGGTGAGAGGCAGGAGCCTTGGGGCACACCGCAGAGTATGATGGTGAGGCGGATGCTAGGTCCGAGAATACTTACATGGTTCTGTCTTGTAGGAAGGAAGTGATCCATGCTGTGGCTTCAGGGGAAAATTTGGCAGTAGAGGAGAGGTGGTGGCATAGGACATCATGATCCACGAGGTCGAAAGCCGCGGATAGGTCAAGAAGTAAGAGAAGTGCTGGTTTGCCCATGTCTCTGGCATCGTCCATTTGGTTTTTCAGGTCAAGTAGGGCGGTTTCAGTCCCGTGTCTGGGGCGGAAGCCTAATTGGCAGAGTCCTAGGAGTTTGTTCTCTTCAATGAAGTGTTGAACCTGCAGGTAGGCTGCTTTGTCCAGTATTTTGAGGAGGAAGGGGACAGTGGTGATGGTCTATAGTTGTTGGGGGAGGTGGGGTCGAGAGTTGTTTTTTTTAAGAGAGAGCGGACCCAGGCTTCCTTGAGGGAGGCAGGGACTTTCCCTGTAGCAAAGGAGGCATTTATAAAGGCTGTAAGGAAGGGAGCTAACGCTTCAGCGCAGTCTTTAATAATGGTGGCTGGGCATGCATCACCTTTGCAATTGGAGGGTTTGATGTTCCTCATTATGTTGGTGATGTCTTTTTCTAGAATGGGTTTGAATGAAAAAGGTTGGGGGGGTCTGGGGCTGGTGGTGGGACAGGCTTGTGTGTGTGTTGGGTAGGGCTTGCTTAGTGGCTAGTATTTTGTTTTGGAGCAGGCTCAATTTATTTTTCATGGCTGCTTGTATATCATCACACAAGGCCTTGTCTTTGGTGAAGTTCTGGGGGGCAGGCGTGGGTGTCTCTAGCTCCCTAAAAATGGCAAAGATTTCTTTAGTGCTGGATTGGGCTGCAGAGATTCTGGATTCAAAGGATTTTGCCTTAGCTAGGGTGATTGCTTTTTTATATCTAGTGGAGCATGATTTAAAAGTCATCTTGTTTTTGTCAGAGTGAGACATTTGCCACTGAGTGAGAGCAGCCTTTTTTCAATGCGAGTGCGAGGAGGTCCGGGGTGAACCAGGAGTTGGAATGGGTGGTGGGTTTGGACTTACAGGGTTTAAGGGGGGCAATGGAGATAATGGCTGCTTTGATGGCAACTTCGTAGGCTGTTGCGAGTGTTTCTGGGCCTGTACAGAAAGGGGGTCTGAAGGCTGGGCCTTGGAGGAAAGGCAGTAGCCTTTCCTTAGTGAGTTGGCTGGAGCTTCTGGCCAGGCAAGGTGGCAGTGGTTGGGGTGGGGGGTGTTGGAGCAGGTGGTGAGGATGCTAAAGGTGATATGATGTGGTGGTGTGACCATGGGTTGGGAGAGTTTTTCCAGTGATGATGAGTGGGCAGTTATGTTGCGCAATCCAGTCAAGGGTTTTGCCCTGGGCGTGGGTTGGGCTAAAGATGGTGTTATTGTAGCCCAGAGCCTTGAGGGCTGAGTCAAGGGCTTTGGCTGCTGGGTCCTTCCTGTCCAGGAGACCTAGGTTAACATCCCCAAGGAGAATGGCTTTTGATTGTTTTTTGAGGTTGTCAGAGAGGAGGTGGATGAGAGAGGCTTGGAAGTCTGGGGCCTGGGGGGCGGTAGACAATGTGGACAGCAATAGTACATTGGGGAGATAGGTTAATTTTGACTTGGAGGTAGTCACTGTTGTGCAGGGATTTCTCTACCTTCCTGATAGAAAGGCAGTCTTTGGCAATAATTGCTACACCTCCACCTTTGGATAGACGATCTTGTCTAGTGATAGAATATCCAGGTGGTAGGGCGAGGGCAAGTGCCGGGCCGGATGCCTCGTGTAGCCATGTTTCTGAGATCATGAGCAGATCGAGGTCATGGGTGGTTAGGAGGTCGTGGATGTCTAAAGTTTGGGCATTGATGGACCTAGCGTTAATCATGGTGTATTTAAAATGGGGTTCGGTAGAGGCTGGGGGGGGGTGGACACAGGTGGTAACACAGGTGGTAACACATTTGGCACAGTAGCATTCAAAGTGGTGGTAGAAGAATTGCAAACCACAGATTTTACACTGGGGGCACATTTTCAGTGGTGGTGGACACAAGTGGTAACACATTTGGCACAGTAGCATTCAAAATGTTGGTAGAATAATTACAAACCACAGATTTTACACTGGGGAGCTCATTTTCAGTGGTGGTGGACACAGGTGGTAACACATTTGGCACAGTAGCATTCAAAATGGTGGTAGAAGAATTGCAAACCACAGATTTTACACTGGAGGGCACATTTTCAGTGGTGGTGGACACAGGTGGTAACACATTTGGCACAGTAGCATTCAAAATGGTGGTAGAATAATTGCAAACCACAGATTTTACACTGGGGGGCTCATTTTCAGTGGTGGTGGACACAGGTGGTAAGACATTTGGCACAGTAGCATTCAAAATGGTGGTAGAAGAATTGCAAACCACAGATTTTACACTGGGGGGCTCATTTTTAGTGGCGGTGGACACAAGTGGTAACACATTTTGTTTGGGGGTGGCACACATGTGGGTGTGGTAGAGTACTTTATTATCTGCTATATTGTCTGTGTTCATAGAAGCTGTAGGCTTTGGGCGGACAAGTCTAGCCGTGATCACATGTGGTGAGGGAGGCAAGGTGCATGAGCATAGCAGGGCATTGCGGGTGTTCGTGGGGAGGGGATGGGAGTTGAGAGTGGGCTGCAGCGTGTGGGTGCGTAATCTGAAGCATCTAGTATGAAGGCATGGATATGAGCGCGTTGAGTTATAGTTCTGACTCTTACCTCCGAGATGCGGCATAGATTTAGGGCAGGCGGCAGACGAGCAGCAAAGAGCAGACAAGAGCATGGGAGGCCTTTCCTCACGGCCTTCCCTGCTCGGCTCCGCCTCTCGGCCCTCTCCCCCTCTGTTTAAAGCAGGAGAGGTGGTGCAGGCAGAGAGAGGCAGCAAGTGGGCGCTCGGGCCCGCGGCGGTGATGTCGGCTGGCTTCTTTGTTTGGATGGCGTCCTTGGCCACCATGGACGCCATTTCGAGTGAATGTAGAGCCGTGGAGCATGCGGCGAATGGCGCTGTGTGTATGGAACACACGGATGTTCCAAATTCGAAAATTCGATTCGTTCAGCTCCCAGCTGATCCGTCTGCATTGATCCTCGCAGCAGAGAAGACAAGAGCATGGGAGGCCTTTCCTCACGGCCTTCCCTGCTCGGCTTCGCCTCTCGGCCCTCTCCCCCTCCGTTTAAAGCAGGAGGGGAGGGGCAGGCAGAGAGAGGCAGCAAATGGGCACTCGGGCCCGCGGAGGTGATGACGGCTGGCATCTTTGTTTGGATGGCGTCCATGGCAACCATGTACGCCATTTTGAGTGAATGTAGAGCCGTGGAGCATGCAGCGAATGGCGCTGTGTGTATGGAACACACGGATGTTCCAAATTCGAAAATTCGATTCGTTCAGCTCCCAGCTGATCCGTCTGCAGTGATCCTCGCAGCAGAGCAGACAAGAGCATGGGAGGCCTTTCCTCACATATGCTCATGTGTCCACCGACTGAAGGCCTGAGAACCACTTACACAATCGAGCCATTCACCACCTGGATGTACTGTCATCACTGGAAGAAAAAGAGTGCCCCATTCACATGAAAGTGGGCATTAACATTTATAAAAATGGCACAGTAGGTTTGAGGGTAGTCAGACAAATATTCTTGCATTAAACTCCTCCCTTCGAACACCCACTGCCATCTTCTTCACTCCTACCTCAAACTCCTGCCTACTTTTGATTCCCCTGCTTCATGCTACCCTCCTCTAGTGCACCAGCAATATCAGCAATTCATAATCACTCTTTGACACCAAAAGCACTAGACATTGGCACAACCCTCAGTGTCCCCCCAACACCCACTTCCAAACCACATGAGCTTAGGCACTTCTTCACTTAAAACACCCACTCAGACATGAAACATGCAGCCAACATCCTCAACCTACTTGTAAACCTTCATATTGACTTTCTAAATCGTCCAACAGACGCCTAGTTCTCTTACAATTCAATTACAATTGTTTAAACTTGTCTGCCCCATATCACAAGATTTTGATAACCAATTGACAGAATAATATTGGCAGTGGCATGGCTTTGATTTATCTAGACACATACTCTACCACTCGTCCCTTCGTGCTAAATGCCTTTACATTCAAACACATTTCTTATAAATACAACTTTGGTGCCAACACACGTACAACTATAATATTAATGTACACAGACTTATTCATACTTGAGTGGACTGACCACAATTCCGATATTCTATTCAGTCCATTCTTATCAATGGAGATTTCAACCTCAGGACCATTTGTCCTACTAACTGGAGTTCTAATGATTTCCTTGAGAATTGTGACACATCAGTTCCAAGTACCTGGCAAAGTAGTGCAAGCTGCACTGGAGGACATATGCGAGATAATATCATGGCATCTTGACACATCCAGCTATACCCCATTATTGTAACTCAACTGTCCAGAACAAATTACCACCTCTTACTTAATAATCACCTCAACCACCCGAAGGATTGGATCACTTATCCTAGCACTGATCTACACTTCATTGAAATGCAATCGTTGGAACGAGTCATACCAGTTGCCATATTACAGAAACTTAGCAATTAGCACTCATGGGAAAAATACCTACAGGTAAAAATATATTTTTTCAAAGCATTTATTGAACTAGTGTAACAGACCTTGACTAGGGCAAACATTGCCCAAGTACAAAGTTCCACTGAAAGAATATGATTTTTAGAACTTGGACGATAGCCTAAAGTTAATTGCACTTTCATGGAAGCAAAGGTTCTGCGATACTACCATGATCTTTTTGCCGAGACTTTTACTGATCTAATTTGCCCTAGCAGACACCCTGAAACACCTCTCTCCTCTTTGTGCGGTGGACTACTAAGAACTCTGGACCTCCCAGCTCCTGTCATCCATCAAATCCGGAATCCTCTGGCCAGGATCAACTTATGGTTTCTCACTGAGGTGGCCCTTTTATAAAGGAGAAACCACATTCTTGAATGCCGCTGTTGGAAAACGCAGGGTCCTAATTTAAATCCTACCATGAAATTATCCTCCACAAGACAAAAGCCTTTATGCATGATGACACCTATCAACAAACTACTGCTGAGCTCTTTAGGATTCCTAATGAACTGTGATTTCCACTCCAGCCTGAACACAATCATGTGTTGAGAATATGTCAGTCATCTTCAGTGAACAAATGAATGGCATGTCCCAATCCATTGATTTTATCCTGTGCACTTCTCTGTACATTGCCTTGTCCCCACAAAGGTGTAGCCTTGTGCTTGTTAGCATGTAAGGGAATGGGCAGGAACTCTATTAGTAATATGTTTTGTTTGTTAAATGTTTGGTACCTTGCTGCACCTTCCTGTTCGCAGCCAATCTTTCTGCGGCTTATACAACTTCCCCTCACAGGGTCTGCTCATAGTTGCAACATCTGATTAAGTCATAACCTCCCACCCTGCACCAGGGATTTAGCTTTGCCTCATTGTTCTGGACAGTCACAGCACACCTTTACACCCTGTCCTGTGAGGCTACTGAACTTGTTTTGTGTCTTTCTAAAGTGAGCTGAAAATGAATGTATTTTGCTGCGTAGAATGAATCATGTTATTCTGCGGCCTAACATTTATGAATGGCCTTCAAAGCTGTTTTTGCTTCGTGCCTAGTTTTCAGACTTTTATGCTGAACTGTTTCTGTGGAATCATTTATCGACTCTATAAAAGTATTGCATGTTCTTCGCTTCACATTACTTTGCCATTGTGATCTTCTATATGTCTCTTACTGCTTTCCTGCTTTCTTTAATAATATGTTTGTCTATCTTTTGTTTCCACGCTTGGTACGTGTTAGGTGTCTCCTTCTGTCATCTGTGAATGCTCTATTTCTGCTGTTGGCTATGTATAAATTACTTGCATTACTATTGTACGTGATCTCATCTCTAAGTGTTAAGTACCACTGTGTCTGATGTACGGTTCGTCATTGATTACTTTAAGAATCACATCAGATTTTTTGGTCATCTGTTCATGTGCTCTAAATATCGTATATGTAACCTAAGTGTATGGTCGTTAGGCAGTTTCTGCCTCATGTTATGGGGATTTTGTTACCTTATATTTTCTCTCACAGATGGGATGTTGGAGGTTCATCCCAACACTGCGTAACCTTAAAATTAAATGTTGCTACCTTGCTCCTGCAGTCGCATAAGTAGTCATCTGCTCTGCGCACATTCACCAAGCTTCTACCACCATTCCCCTCCTTCAAAATCCTTCTGATGATTCCCCTAATGTAGCCAACTTTCACTTAATCACTAACTAATATTCCGTTCCTGGGCAAAATCGTGGAAAAGCTGCCACATTCCAAATGATGGACACAGCAAAACCTACAAACTTCTTCAGGACTATCAGTCTGGCTTGCAATCTTTGAGAGGTACTGAATCTAGGGATGCGTGAGCCTGAAAGGACTCAACTCAAATGCTGGTTCAAATCTTTCAAGAAAATGTTCAAATAGGCTTGAGTCAATCGAACCTCAGTTAGTAGTAATCCATATTCAGACAAGTTGGGTAATGCTCGATTTCGCTCGATTAAGCTCAATCGAATTCAATCCAGAGATCACTATGGCTCAAATGGGTCAAACATTTAAAAAAATCAATGTGAATATAAAGTTGTTTACAGCCGATGCTCAAACAATGTTTGCACATCTCATCACTTGCGTCGAACAATACTTGGTGGTCTATTCTCAAAGGGTGTCTGAATGTGTGCATCAAGGATTGTAGGCTCGTTAAGGGCCCATCACTGTGAAAGCTTCCCCTGGGAACCCCTATGAGTGCTAGGAGCTGGTCATACATTATAAAGCATGAAAGGGAGCTAGCTATCACATCATGATCACTGCCTGAGGTCCCACTGAAATGTGCAGGTCAATGTTGCCGATAAGGCAAACTGTGTATTCCATAAATGAATGCAAATATAAAAAGTATATCCTCTGTGCTTTTTTATTTACATTCCTTTTTATGTCCCTTTTGTATCATTTTCTTAGCCACCAGTAGTACTGAATTATGGAATAATGGCCAGTATCCTAGAATGCAGAATAACCTTAGAAATGTTTCTGAGCCACGTCGAACCTTCAGATGCTGTTATCTACATGAGCATCTTGAATTCCAGTACAAAGGTTTTGAACCATGTTTAACATCTGCTCCAAATTCTTTGAATCTTTTGAGCAGAGTTTTGCCCCAGTGTTTAGATTGTCTTGACAATATTTCAAGACAGTTCACCTATCCATAACTGAAACTTTGCATTTATTTGTGAAAGAAAAGCATCTGAATGTTCTTGAGAGCAACATTCCGTGATTCTCATCTTCATTGACATAGCAGAACTTTGAATATGGTCAAACACTATGATCCTCCTTCATTGCTAACATCTCTGAATTTTAGAGCACTCATTTATTTTGCTCAAGCCTGAATCTTGCTAGACTAAACATTATGGGCTGGTCAGATCCATCATCAGCTTTCAGATTTAGCTCTTATTGAATTCTAACATCTGAAGAAACTGTTTGAACAATTCATGGATTTCCCAGATGAGGAATGGCTAAAACATCTTTAAAACACAGGACTCTTTTCAGAGCATGAACACTTACCTGAAAAGCAGTCCTCCTCGCCACCTTCTTTTGAATCATATTTTATTTGTATTTTTTTTAGCATTTTTAGGGGCCTATACAACAAAATGTTATTTTCCAAGTGCACAAGGCAAGTTGGGCGGGAACAAGGGGAGTAAATACAATGGCAACAAAGAACAGTACATATAAAAACGTAGTCCTGCTAGCTAGACCTTGTGACATTCAGACGTGCAAATGCAATGAGAGTAGTGCAGGAGATTAGGAAGAGTGGGGGTGCAAGGTATGGTCAAGTGCTGGTGAGCCCAGGAGGGAAGTCCCAAGGGGTGCCATGGGAGGAGGCCACCAATCCCTTCAGTACTGATGTTAGAAAAACTTGCACCAGAGAAAAAGGTGAAGTTGACGTTATGTGTGCAGCATATAATCCCCACAACATTCTTCACCAATTTATTTGTGTTGGGCACCAGCCTAGCTCGAGTGAACTTAACTTTAGACTACATACACCCGAGAAGGCCTTTTCTCTTCATGTGGTCTAGGTAAATGAGAGTACCAAGGAACAGTTTGTTTTCACAGATATTGTGTTGTCTTTATTTGCTCCAATTATGACTTGCAATCATGTTGAACATGATTAAAACATCCAGGTATGCTCATAAAAATGGTTTCTGATTGACAAGCATTAAGTTCACAATGTGTTTTTCTTCAGGCCAAAGTGTGTGATCTAACATAGTAAGAGTCCCATGACACAGGAGACAATGCACATGTATCTTTTGTTTATCTTATGTTTATATTAATTATAGAGTGATATCAACATTAAAGTGGCCTCGTGTCACTGTGGTGCATCACACTTTGTTAGGAATGGATACTATAGTGACATTGCTTTTTGATCCAGTTCCTTGGGGTGGATCAATGAGGGAGGATCACCTGGATAAGGGGTCTTTGGGGAGTGGGAGCGGGACACCCGATGTTAAAATGTGGTACCCCCTTCATTGTAACACCTTTTCCCCATCCTACCAGGAAGGATAATTAGGAACTCAACCCCTCGCCGCTTTCCCGACACAAACACTTTCTCACGGACAGCTCACTGTGGTAGAAATGGGACTAACGCCCGAGCCGCATACCTGACATGTGCCAACAAAATGGTCATGCAGAGTCAGGCAATTACTGATCATTTCACACACTTGACTGTCATCACACTTCCCCACACAGATAATTGGCGGAGCACGAAAGCACATTCTGAGCAAGACAATGCACACGAGGAAACAGCAGTTCCAAGATGGCAGTTTAATACAAGGAGAAAGACGACAAGACCAGAGAGGGTTGCAAGGAGGGAAGTGCCCTTTACCTTTTCAGAGAAAATAGTAACTTTCACAAGCCCTCGAGAACAAGAAACATAAGACCTGGAATTAAAGCTGAAGAAACCTGCATTGTGTGTCAGAGTGCCCAGGGCTCTCCTGCATCGATAGCCAAGGTGGGGAGAAGCAATTGCCATCATGGTGCTGTCCTTTAATCCTACAACAAAGCAGTATCAGCAAAGACAGCACAGCCAGGGAGACTGAGAGCAGAGAGGTCTGTGTTAGAACCACAGTTGCAAGCAGCAACATTGTATGGAGAAATCTGAACTGAACAATGTGTGAATGGAATGTGATGAGAGACACAAATATAATTGAACATCACAGGAGTGACTGAACTTTTGAAGCCAAGATAGATACTGTATACCGAGTGATCCGGCGCTATGTGGATGCTCATTTGAAGATCTCTGTTAGGTATCCAGGTGAGAGGTGGCAAATGTAAAAAGGATATGTGAAATCGAAGTGTTCCTGCAATGGATCAAGCCAAACCTGTGCACATTCGAAAGTCGTTGATAGTTGATATGAACTGAAATTGGTCCAAGCCTGGGTGAGGGAGACTAATTGTGTAAGAGGAAATATCTGAGCCCGGCTCAGGGGGACCCAGGGCGAGGAGTGAATCACCTGAATTGAGTACTTGTAAGAGGAAAGGAACTTTTTGTTTGTTTTGGTACATTAAGCCCTCTGAATCAAGATACTTTCATAAGTAAAGCGACTTGGGCACAGAAGGCCCTAATGCTGGCAATGGAACTGTATCCTCATGCCGAAGAATCCAGAGAGTGTGCTATGCTTGAGTGAACTGCCTTGTCCCGTGCTGAAAGCCTGGG
This sequence comes from Ambystoma mexicanum, assembly GCF_040938575.1. Classification (NCBI taxonomy): domain Eukaryota; kingdom Metazoa; phylum Chordata; class Amphibia; order Caudata; family Ambystomatidae; genus Ambystoma; species Ambystoma mexicanum. Next base: position 262,819,413 of record NC_090933.1, on the reverse strand, counting down.
CATCCTGACAGATCATTTTTGTGAACATTTCTTTCTTTTTCATAAACACTAGGCCCTTTTATTTTCAAGAGACTCCACTAGGACTGCAATATTATTATTTGATGGTCATAGCTTTCTCACATCTGTAGATTTAGGATTAGAAAGACATTTATCACTCCCTTGCTGAAGGTCAATAAACACCCTTGAACTGTGCTCACTTGTGTCTGTATTACTGTTGGTACCATGCCTTCCTTACATTACATATAAGCTCCTCTAACACATGTTATTATTACATCTAGCTTACAGTAGCAGGATCTTAAGGATACATCTTTCTGTTAAGAACATAGGGAATTATCCTAGTTTGAAGAAATGCTGGTCATGTATTATGCACAACTCTGTGCACAAAAATTGAGTTTTAACTTTAACTTGTTTTTCTAACGGCAGCTAATTTACAGATTTTGAAACTAGTGTGATATGGAGATTATATGGTTTTGGTCAAAAAGTTGGTTGCAGCATTCTGCAGTCTCTGGCGCTTCAGAGTTAGATACTTTAGTTCTCTGAGATAAATGCAGTACTTATAGACTAGCCAGCACAGGGCCAATGAAATTACAGCTTGTGTCTGGTCGGTGCATGTCAGATAAAGTAATTGGGTTCTCTGTTTGTACAAAGAAAGCAGCCTGTTTTATTTTGTTTCTTTTTAATCTGATTCACCTGCTGTTTCATAGTATGTCGGCATCCATCTAGACTCTGATTCGTTTTCTTACTGAGGAGAGTTGTGATCAAGCGCTGAAGACTTTACTCATGGTGGGAGGTGCCTACATGAAGAAAATCATCTAGACTCTGTCTTTTGTGGATAGAGTTTAAAAACAGGTATACTCACCCGCAGGTTTAGTGCAATCATGCAGTTGGCTAAGTGATGTGTTGAGTTTGTCTTTGTAAAATCAGAGCTGTACGCACAAATGTGATATAATCAGAAACACCAGAGTGTCTATTAAACAAGATTCATGAATCGTTATACAGTTCACAAGGCATTGATTAAGAGAGAAGAGGGGGTGCAAATAAGCTGGCCTTTGTCTGAAAGAAAGATGTCAATCCATGTCACAATAAGGATAACATTGTCTTCCTTGCTCCAGCCTTGGCTGATTTCTGCAATCACTCCTTTGCCATTAGATTTTTCCTCTCACACCTCAAGCATTTCCTGTGCACCATCTCCTCAAAAAGCCTTCTGCCGACCATTCCTGTCTGTATAATTGGCACCCTATTTCCATTAACCCCTTCCTGGGCAAACTCATGGAGAAGCTGGCCATCTTCAAACTTATCCATCACAATGAATATTTTGGTTGTCTCCACGACCACCAGTCTGGCTTCAGAGCTGCCAGAGGCATATAAACTGCTCTCCTGAACACCCATCAAGACTTGCTCACTAAACTCGATTCCAACTCTCCTTCCATTCTCCTTCCTGAACTTTCCTCTGCCTTTGACATGGTCAATCATGCCACCCTTATAAATAGGTTATGAGATACCCTTATCATCACAGACCTGACTCTGGACTGGTTGTCCTCCTTCCTCTCGGACCAACCTTCCCAGTTTCAACTGTGTCATTTTCTCTCTTCCATTTCACTCTCCATCTGTGGAATCACTCTGGGCTCTATCCTCTCGCCTTGGCTTTTCAACATCTACCTGGCCCCTCTAGCCCACTTGATCTCCACCTTCTCTCCTAACTTCCATTGTTATTCGGATGACGTGCAGCTCGCCTTCAAGAATCCCTCCTCTGCCTCCTCCTCTTCCTTTCTCATTCCTGACTGCATGTCTGCTATTCAGTCACAGTACACTGCTAACAATCTCTGCCTTAATGCCAGTAAGACAGAGATCCTTCCCATTGGGACCCTTGCTCTCTCTTTCCCTCCCACACTCTGGCCAGCCTACTGTTAGGTAAAAAATCCTTTGTATCATCTTTGACTCCTCTCTCTCCTTCTCGCCTCACATTGCAGACCTTTCCAAGAAGGCCCACTTTCAATTATTTGCAGGTAAAACAGGGATGTGTGTGAAATTCTATGTGCAAATCCCTGCCGCATCCATGATAAATGGAGCTGTGAATCTTTCAGACTGAGTGAGATAAGGTGGGGGCCATCACAGTGAAGCCTAGTCCAAAGCTGGAGCCGAGAGCACACAAAATGGACGCCAAGTGTCCCTCACAACAGCCCTGCTTAAGACGCGGGCAATGGAAGTGTCCCCTGCTATTGTGTGAGCAAGTGATCCACATTGTGCTGAATGTGTGAGGGGGCCTACACGTCCCCTCACTCCCACACATTCCCACCTTTCATTACTTCTAAAGTAACAAACTAATCCTTTTTATTATTCTCCCTCAGATAATACTCTGCTTCTTGCACTACCTCATCCCATGCCGGTGTACCTTTTATTGGCATCCACGCCCTACAGACAACTCTTAGGCTCTGTCCTCTCCTATCATATTCATCAGGTGTTCAGGTCATGTATATACCCCCTTTCCCATCTAGATCCACCCACACCTCCCTGTACCATTGTAGTTCCCGTGGCTCTTTAATCGTGGTGTGGTATAGGTTGTCTACCATGTCCCCATGCTGGTGATACACAGCTGTCAGGCGATAGTTTGGTGGGTTTGACTCCCCAGTTTGTATTTGTGTGTCTATCATGGTTGCTACCGTTGTAGGTTTGCCCATTGTTACTATCATCAGTGTTGAACTAGGCATAGATTTTGCACAACATCGAATGCCCAACTGGCATATGCAGAAAAATAGGAAAAGAAAAACGACAACTGGAGCAAACATTTTCATCATAATGCTGAACCACGAAGGTATCCAGTTGAACATGTTGTTGAACCAGTTGCTTGGCTCTATTCCTCCTTCCTTCCGCATTCTCACCCCCAAGTTGTGTACTGCTGAGATGACGTGGGAGAGTGTCCCGTTATCCGAATCTTCAGAAGGTACGAATGTACAGCATGTGCTCCCGGTTTTTTGGCAAACACTGCTGTCCATTGCTGTGAGAAGGTATAGGTCGTACCGGTTCTGCATTGTCATTAGGCGCAAGGCGCGCAGTTCTACCTTGATCATTTTGAATCCTTCAGTGTTGTTGGCCAGTTGGATCAGTTATCAGCAGTCGATCTTCAGCCATTTGGTGTTTGCTCGCGCCTGAAGACCTGCGGCCAGGAGGGAGGCAAAGAACATTTCAGCTGAATTAAACAACTTGTATTTATCCGAAATCTCGGTAAGGACTTTGGATGATTTGCTGGAAATATAGTGGGTCCTCTTTTTGCCAGACAATCTGTCTTGTAGCTCATCTTTAGACAGAATGTCATATGGGGAAGGCTCTGTTGTTGCTGGTTGGGGTGCGGCCGATGTGCCAGCCAAATCCCCTGCTGCCAATATGCCAGCCGAATCCCATGCTACCGAATTCCAGCCAAATCCTTCCCCCCTTGGATATGGCTTTCAGGGATTAGCATTAGCGCTGAGTGCTGGCGAGCTGGCTGCATGTAACCCTTCCATGATGCCATTAGATGCAGGTAAGCTTGCTTGCCACACACCCAATACATATCCATGAGCGCTGCTGTACCTTTTTTCATATCTGGGATGATGATTGTTTTGTTGCATTGTTTATTGGAGGCCATCTGTACCTTCCTTTTGCCATGGAAACAAAGTTCATGCATGATTTCTCTCTGTGTTTTGATGGGTTTCTAAAGTGCAGTAACCCAGGTGAGCTTTGCAATGTGCTGGGACCAGATTGGAGTACACGTTTCTTTGACCCATTGAAAGTTCTTTTCAGTTAAGCCTCGCAATGCCTCTGCTTTACATGTGATTGTCTTGTCAAGCCACTTGTTTTCTGTGAACCTTGTCACTTTGATGACAAAAAAATGGTTCTTTGATTCAAATCACTCCCTGCAGCTTGCTCGTGCTGGTTCTCTCATTCTGCAACATTTCTATTGTAACTGTGTGTGACTGGAAGGTGCTCCGAATTCTACAAAGTACAAGATTAATCGAACATTGGGCATCCACAAGGGCACTTCTTGAGGTATAAGTATTTTAGGTGTGCCTGAAGCGTGCGGTATGAGAGAGCAGACATAGCAGCTCTCATTTGTGGCTTGTTTTGCTGTTGAACTCATGTCTGAGTACCACTTGTTTGACTGATCTGGGTGGCGGGGGTCTTCAATTTCATCTAATCCCAGGCCATGGTAAACATCATATCTTTTCCCTCCCACCCCCCTTTTCCATCTCCTCCTCCCCCTTCCCTGTTATTTATCATTTTCAATCTCTTATAATTTATGGGAAAGACATCTGCCCATGTCGTGTCACTGAATTCACTAGCAACTTGCGAGGACTGTGTTGCTGGAGTGTTTTGTGTACTTACAGTGTTAGGATAAAAGTGCATTACAGTGCCTTGTGGGGTAGGTTCTGTGGTTGTGTACACATCGGTATTTGTCAGATCAGGCTCACTACCCCAGGAGTAGTCCCCATCATACTTATTGGTCTTGTTATCTTTGTTTTTTGAGTTTAGGCAGTAAGATTTGTATGTAACATGTAAGATTGTTGTTACCAGAACCATTATGTTTCCAAGTAGTTGTAACTCCAGCCCATATGAGCATTGAGCCTTCCCGTATCAGCTTTGCCCCGCTACCCCACTCTTTCATATCCTTAATTATGAAAGACACTGTCCAATACCAGGCCGCAAAAATAACATCACCGAAAACAATATTGCAGAAAATGTAAGTCCAAATTCGAAGTTGTACCATACATTCATTCTACTATCTAGCCTATCACTATCTACATTTGTGACGTTGTTAGTGAGAGCCCTCCTTTCTGCCATTTTTTCTACCTGAAGGGGCGATATAAAATTGTTAAGTACAATGCATACATACTTTTCATTGTTTCTTACATTAATTTCTTTTCCATTGACATCACATTTCTTTTTCAATTGTCTTTTATTGAACTATTTATATTTTTACTTTGCACAATCCTATTCTATTTTATACATTTTCTCTTTGCAAGAAGGGCAGTTTTTTTTTTTAACAGTGCAGTAAGAGAGAGTGTGAGGGAGAGAGTGAAAGTGAGAAAGAGAGAGAGCGAGAGAGAGAGAGAGAGAGAGAGAGAGAGAGAGAGATCCTTATGCTTTTTCTTACATATATACATATACAATGAGTTACATCCTTTTTCCTTATCGTGCAGTTTTACTTGTAAACTTTTTTTGGTTGCCGTTTTTAATTTGTTGTATTTTGCACATCTTTATATTAGCCACTTGCAACTTCATTGCTCTCATTTTGCTCACATTGAGGGGTTGTACTATCATGTGCTCTTCTCATATCTGACAGATGCACCCAATATTTCAACCCCTTCACTTTAACCGCGGCTGGCGTACAATATATGACCTCGTAGGGTCCATGAAATCTCAGAGCGTTCTACCTCTGCACAAAACTTCTCACATACACATTTTACCCTGGAATCAATTGTCCCGTTGGGTTGTCCTTAGCTGGCGTTGTAGTATCTGTCTCTATGCTTTGTGTAAATGGTGGTGCAATCTGTCTTGCTATGCTATGCACTGCACATGTCAGTTGGGTAATGTATTCCTTAAATTCATCCCCTAGCACTGTTGCAGCTCTGTGGACATCTGATGCTCTTCTTACTGGCGTGAGTGAGATATTAATGCGCCGTCCCGTCACTATTTCGTGCAGGCTCAAATGGTCGTCTTTACTTGGTTGTGTTTGTAGTTGGAACAGTGATAGGGGCAAGCAATACACCCAGTTTTTCTTGAGGGTGTTACACAATTTGGACAGTTTGCTTTTGAGCAGGCTGTTGATATTTTCTATGATTCCTGCAGGTTCGCCAGCAGGTGATAAATCAAACATAATTTGTGCTTTACACCCAACAATGTGGTCATTTAGAAAATGTGTGCCATTATCTGACCTTATGACGTCACATATGCCCCACCTTGAGGAAACCTCCCATACCAAGAATTTGGCAGCACACTTCGCGTCTGGGTGAGGACATGGTCCATCTTCCACCCACCTTGAAAATGGACAAACTATTACAATTAGATATATTGCTCCATTGCATCTTTCCCCCATATCCGCATAGTCAATGTGGAGCTCTCTAAATGGGCCCACAGGATGCAGTAGTGTTCCTCGCAGTTTCTAAGAGTCATTCCTGAACTATACGTTTGGCATGTCGTGCATTCCTTTGTGAATTTTGACAAATGTTCCTGCAAATTTGGAACAAACCAGTGTTCCTGTATCTCGGCTGCAATGTGCTGTTTAGTCACATGCGTTGGGAAGTGCAGTTGTTGAAATGCTATTTCTAACAATTCCACAAGCATTACTACATTCCCTGTCAGTTCCTGTCACCATATCAAATCTGTTGGTGACTGTTTACATCCTCTTTTTCCCCACAATTCTTGTTTCTCCACAGGTGCACGTTTTTGTAGTTATATTATTTGGCCAATTGATGTATTGCTGTATCCCTCCCCTGCTATATCTATACTGGACGTTTTTACAGTGCATTCTAGTGCTTGGGGGATATTAAAATAAGCTGCTTCTTTTGCGGTGGCATCCGCTGCCACGTTCCCCAATGAGATCGCGTCCCTGTTATTGGTATGTGCTTAGCACTTCACCAATGCTTACCACTGACGGTTCTGCTAGTGCTTCTATGAGCTCATTTAACAGTGCTGCATGCTGTACTGGTGAACCATTTGCCCTTCTAAACCCTCTTCGCTGCCAACGTGACAATCCTGATTGCACTGTTGTTGTTGCATATGCTGAGTCAGAGTCTATTGTCACAGAACACCTTTTGGCTGTATGCAGAGCTTCAATTAGCACTATCAGTTCTACTGCCTGCGCTGAATAATTTGAGGGGAGGCATTTTTGTACTATTACTTCATGCTCTTCTTCCTCCATTCTGACCACTGCCGCCCCAACATATTTTTCACCTGTCTTGCTGTCTATTGATGCTGACCTATCTACAAAGTATATTTCTCCCTCCTCCAGTGCATTTTCGCTTGCTTTAGGAATGTCATCTCCTTCTCCTTCATACGTAGCACAATCCTGTTCCTTAATGTCTTCTACTGTGCATAGTTCAGTGATGAATATGGCTGGATTCACTGTCATGCACCTTACTATGTAAACATTTGGGCTTGAAATTATTATTTCATAGGCTGTTGCCTTTGTGTGGTGAGAGTGCTTTTGGATCTTTCTAAAATGACAAACAGTGAATGTTCTGTGTATAATGTCACTGAGCAACCCATCATGATGATGGCGCTTTTTTCTATGGCGTAGGTCACTGCGGCAAGAGCTTTTTCGCACGCAAAGTGGCCCTGCATTACTGAATCTAGAGTACCGCTGTAGTAGGCCAATGGCTTGTGGCCTAATTATGTCTTTTGTGTTAAAACTGCTGTCATTAAAATTCCATTGCAATGCGAAAACAGGTAGAAATCCCGATCATAATCAGGGTTCGCTAAAACCGGTGCATGCCCAGTGAGGTCCTTTAACTCGAAATACTGTGTTATCATTTCTTGTGTCCAGTTTAATGGAATGTTACATTTCTGTGCTTCTTTTAAAGCCTGTAATAGTGGCCGTGTGTATGCTGCATAGTCATGTATCCATGCGCGACGGTAGTTACAAATCCCGAGGAATTTTTGCTTTTCTTTCACTGTTTTTGGCATTATTAGGTGCTGTATTGCTGTTGCTCTGTCTGGTATTATTCTTTTGCCATATTTTGAAATCAGTTGTCCCAAACAGAGTACCTCTGCTAGTCAGTATTGTAACTTACCTTTGTTCACTTTGTAACCTTTTGTGGCTAATAAATTTAGCAATAATATTGGATCAGCCCTGCACTGCTCTTCACTCTTGCTGCAAATGAGCAAGTCATCTACGTATTGAATTATCGTGTTCTCTACATTTATGTTACCAAGATCTTCATGCAATATTTTGTTTAAGATACTGGGGCTCTCACAGTACCCTTTTTGGTAATCTACAATGCTCGTATCTGTTTCCTCCTAATGTGAATGCGGTGAGGTATTGACAACTTGGGTCCAGTGGTATTGAGAAGAAGGCATTCTTCAGGTCCACTGCAGTAATTGCAGTGTTACATGGTGACGTGGATGGCACTATTATTCCTTGTTGTAATAATGCATTTATTGTTTCTCATATCGCTTCCTCTGCTTCCCTTGATAATGGGTACTGTTTTACTCTAGGCGGTATTGCACCTGCTTTCAATTTTATTTTATGGCCATGACCCTCCGGCAACAGCCCTACGTCATGTGATCCATAGTTCTGGCAGTACCTTTTCCATATCTTCCTCAAATATAGTGGGTGGCACATTAACACTAGCCATTAGAGAGGGTTGTGTATTTCTCTGTGTTGGATCATGATGTCACATGGCACACTTATTTCCATTATTATTTCCCCATCAGTTTCATTGTCAGTAAACAATTCTTCATCAATTAACTCACGTAAAGTAATGTTCGGGTCTATGCACAGCACCGTTCTCCATTCACAGCCATGTGTGTCCAGTCCCATTACTGCAATATGTTTGCTTGAGACCTGCACCCCTCCCAGATCAATAGACAAAATTGTGCCAAGCACATCTGTATTTACCATTGGGTGAAAGAAAAAATCAGAGGGCACCTTCCACTCCTTTCGTTTTATCTCTGGTATTACCCGGGTGAGCACCCTGATTCCATAAATGAACATGTCCATGTCTATGGGCACCCCCCTTAAAGCAACTTTGTTTGTCATGGTGCTTATCATCAACATCACTCTCACTGGGCATACCCCTGGAGTGGAGCACACTATCCCTCGCTCAGTAAAGGATATGGTCATGTTCATTTTACTCAGGAGGTCTCTTCCCAACAAATTGTTTGGCGAGTCTTCATGATATAGTAGAGGTGCTTGCACTGTTTTCCCCCCTACCATTATGTCAAGATCTTTTGTGTAAGGAACTTTTAAAATAGCTCCAGAGAACCCCTGTGTTTCCACATTGTTGCCTGAGAGCGGGAACCGACCTTCCATGAGGCACGATTTTTCAGCTCCCGAGTACACTATAAAGATGAATTCTTTGTTGTCTATCTCTGCCCCCACTAATGGTTCCTCTTCTGCATGTAGGGAAGTGGATACAATTGGACACACAAGTGCTTTCTGTGGGCTGTCCTAATCGGCATATGTGTCCATTCCTGGAACAGAGAATACATTGTCCCCTACCACGGCTACACAGTGAAAAGGTGCCGGTGCGCCATTTGCAGATGTTGGAAAAATATTTGTGTTTGCGTTCCCCATAGTGTTCTGCCTTGCCATTTGTGGCTGCATACCTCTCTGTTGTTGTTGCTGTCTTTGTTGAATTTGTGGTTCTCTTTGTTGTGGCTCACTATAGCATTGTTCATTCTGCCCACTCCCTCACATTTTTAACCCATAGGGACTGCCTGGGTGTGGGTGGCCATACTGCTGTTTGTTTCCCATGTGTGGCGGCCCTTGGTAATACCCCGTTGGTCGCATCCTGCACTCTCTCGAAAAATGGCCCCACCTCCCACAGTTCCCACACGACCCTTGTGGTCCTCCCCTCATTCCTTGCCCTCCAAACCCTCTATTCCCCATTCCTCCAAATCCCCCTCTCTATCCTCGGTACCCACCTCGTCCTCTTGCGGGCCTGCCCTGCCATTGGGGACCTACGTACTGTTCCTCTCCATCCCATTGCTCTTGTCCGTTTGTAGACCAAGCTGATGCCATCCTTGCAGGTGTATTTGCCCCCCCTCCTCTCCTTCGCCCTGCGTGTCAGTGGAAGTAGTTGCGTTCATTGCCACGACCTTCACTAATTTATTTTGTACTAACTTTCCTTTGTCTGCCAACCTTCTCTGTGCTATCTCTTTTTCTCTTTCTTTGATCTTTCTACAATGGTGGACAATTATAGACTGAATCTCTGGCCAGCCGTTGGCTTCTATCCCAGCTATTTTATCCAAGGCCTTCTGTACTTCCTTTGGGAGCTCCTTTTTGATTATAAAGTAGAACAAGGGGGTGGATTGAGCCCACGCCGTGCTCGTTTCAGATCTCCACAGGTCTTGCACACGGAGGATGAATTGCGTAGGCTCCTCTTCCTCTCCCATAGTGCATTGCATCACTAAGTGTAAATCTCAAGTGTCAGGGAAAGTTCTCCGCAATGCATTCCATATTTGTGCCCTTACATTATTAAATGATGACCCATCATGGCGGTCAGAGTCCATTGTCACTCCTGGGAAGCCTGCCTTCACCCACACTGCGTCTGCTTGGTCACCAACGGCGGACGCTAATAAGCTTTTTACATCCCCTATAGCTAATGGCACCCCTACCGTGTTCTTTTCAAATGCATCTATCCACTTTCCTGTCCCACCCAAAGGTGGAGGGAGAAGTTTCAACAGGTTATTCTTGTCCATCTGTGTCCATCTAACACCGGATAGGTAAGGTTATTCAGATCCTTTGGTTATTGTGATTATATACTGTAATTGCCTTGTACTTAACCTCGCTCTTTTTGACAGCAGCATTGGTGTTCCAGAGGTTCCGTGGATCCGGGAAGTAACATCTCCCACCTGTGGCCCCAAAGGTCGCACAGCAGGTTTCTTTTAGTTCCCCTGTGCGCCACTTGAGGACAGAGGTTTCAACGGTCTACACGACACTCAAGTCAGAACAGGTATGTAGTGTGGTCTCCCTGCTTCCTTGTGTATCAATGGCATTTGTAGTTTTGCCTTTCCTCCTTTCTTACTTGCCATTCCTTTTTTTGTTTTACTTACCAGCATGTTCCCTACTCTTTGTCTTAATCTCTTTTGCCACCTTGGCACGGCCCTCTCATACTCTTGGTCGAATGGGAACGGCAGCAGAGAGCCCGCTGCTGCTGCTCCCTCTTCGTATTCATCTAGGTCACTCCTTACTTCCTCTATCTCGTTCTGACTCGCCGCTCTCCCTGTCTCTCCCCTCTTTGGCTGTCTGGGGTTCCAGGTTGTATTATTCTCAGGTTTGCCATTTAAATGAAAAAGGAACTCCCCTGATAGCCACTCCTGCTCCTGCCCTTTTGGTATTGGTGCTGGTGGCGGCGGGGACGGAGTGGATCCCCCTGCTACGCTTGGTGTAGGGGTGAGATTAACTGCTGCTAATGGTGGTACTTCTCCTCCCCTGGGCAACATTTGGCCCTTATCGCACAAGGCTCTTAATCGTGTTATCTCCATTTGGGCATGTGCGAGCTGACTGTCTAAGTCTCCTGTTAGCCATGCTAAATTCACTGGAGGGGCACTAGTTGGCCCGTATAACCCTCCCGTTCATACGGAGGCGGGGCGGTGGCAGCCGCTGCTGCCGGATGGTTGGTGTAGTGGGTGCTGGCACATACAGGGGCTCACTGTAGCCCACTGCAGGCCTTGTCAATAACGGGTATATTCTTGTGAGGTAATTCTCTCTGGTTGTTATTGTACATTCCTCCCCTGCAGCACCCTCTCCCCCCTCCAGGGCCTTCTCTTTCTCTGTTAATGTGTCTTTACTTACCTCACCGCTAGGGGTTACCTCTTTGAACATTCGCCATAGGCCTAGTACCGCCCTTCTGTTTTGCAATTGTTTTCCCCTGTATTTCGCTAGCAAATGTGTTGATACAAGATCTAATACATATTTCTCAAACGATCGTCCTTCGGGACATATTAGTGCCACCTCTTCCCCTTTTATTTCAGACACCCATTGGCCGTGATATTTTTCTATTTTCTCGCTATACAAAGGGAGGTATTGACAGATATGTGCTAACTGTGTGTCCCCCCCATGTTACTGTATTTTGTACTCTCACCAGCGTTCACTCTTCTCCTCGTTACACAATGTCAGTTACCAAATTAACTCCCTTCTTTGACACCTCTTTTCAACCTTATCTCAGTGTTAACATCAAAAAATACCAATAACCTTTCTTTTTACTTACACCTTTGTGCAGGAATCACAATTATGTACGAACATGAATCACACATTATTTACCACCATTTCCCGTTAGACCTTATTTTTGTGAATACACAAATACACATGTACTTACTGACAAACCAACGCAGAAGACTTTAACACATTGAACATGTAACATATACTACCTTTCAGCTTTACTCCCCTTTTGAATTACTTTTATTTTCTCTCCCTTGTTCTTATCCTTTCAGGCACTCCCCACCTCTGAGCCCCCTTTGGCTACCTCTCAAAATATGTTGCTCACACAGAATATTCGGAGCCTACTAGATATATGAGACTCCTACTTTTTTTTCTTTATCTCCACTTGTTCCCTGCACTCGTCGAGACAATGTTATGCAGCGCCGCCTTCTACCCCCCTTCGGAGCTAGGATCCTGTATTCCTCTTTACCTCTTTTTTCCACAATAACCTAATGGCTATATAAAGGATAGATAAGAAAAAGCCTCAGTCACATTCACACAGGCCGGGTCCCTCTTTTCTATACCCTTTTCCCAACAACTTTTTTCTCCCCTGAGAGTCTCGCAACCAGTACTCGCGTGTTCAGTAGGGTGGTCCGAGAGCCGCCGTTCACGGTCTATCCACAATCTGGTCCGCGCCACAACCAAGCTGTGATCCGCCTTGGCAAGCAGTTAGTTGGGTATTTGCAAAGATGACGGGGAACCTTGGTACCTTCCGTTTTGCACGTGAAATGGTCAACCGCAGAGGCAATGGTTTTGCTGGGTGTGTCCCGGATCTCACCGCTCGGCATAGGGCCTCAGCACACCTGTCCCTATCATGTTGCGGGGGTCACCAAATAGAAAGGCTCACTCCCGGTTTTACATATGCAAATACAAATGAATATGAAATATCCTGATTGGGAAAGAGACTAAGAGAACAGGTAGCAAGAGTTAAGTTTTTCTTCATAAAGAATTGGCATCCAGAGAACTCTGTTGACCGGAGAGCGCTCAGGCAAACAATACAAATATATTGGGAAAAAGCGTCATCACTGACATCACAGTAGATGGGACTACAAATGCTTGGGATTGGGTGAATAACATTGTCACATATACGGCTATGGGTGCTGCTTCATCCGGATTGGTTGCTCCATTGGCGGGAGGGTGAGCATCACGTGGTCCGGTTGCCAGTTTCCAGGAGGGGTGAGGTTCAGGTCTCAGTGAGGCAGGACAGACACTAACTAAGCTAGCATAAAAACCTACCATTAGACATATAAAAAACAATGATCATTAGTATAAGCTTAAGTATATCTTCTTGAACCTATAAATTGCATGCATAAAATCAGAGCATCATTCATTATGATGTATATGGAGTTCCAGGCTTAGAGGTCTTGGTCAGTGTGATAACATTGATTATGGGGTGGGTCTGGGCACATCAAAGCAACTATGGGGCATGCTGTCATTTGTTAGTTCTGAGGTGCAATATACTGTGACCGAGGTCTTGTTTTAGTAGGGGGCACACAGGGGTGGGCTTCACAGCAGGGTCACACTTCTGGTACATCAAGAGAATACCTTAGGAGGGCACAGGGTTACATTGGCAGTAATTTTCCAACAGCGGGGGTAAGAGGGCACAGGAAGATTTGTGGAGATGGATGAGTTACAAGGCATGGTTCGAGCCGGTTCACACACAGGACAGTGATCTCAGGGGAAGAGTGAGATCTTACATTAGTATTTTTGTTTCAATTGTCCCCGGCGCATCCGTGAGAAATGGAGCTGTGAAGCTTTCAGACTGAGTGAGAAAACGTGGGGGCCATGAGTGCAGAGTGCGCGGCGCTGCAAAGGGGAGAGAAACCTTTTCGTATTATCACAGTGAGGCCTAGTCCAAAGATGGAGCTGAGGGCACATAAAATGGACGCCAAGTGTCCCTCACAACAGCGCCGCTTAAGACGCGGGCAATGGAAGCGTCCCCCGCTATTGTGCGAGCAAGTGATCCACATTGTCCTGAATGTGTGAGGGTGCCTAAACGACCCCTCACTCCCACACACCTGTATTGTGCGTATATGAGCTGTGGAATGCCTGTGGAATGCTTGGATACAGAATGCTGTGTGAGTGTTTTCTTTGAGTGTTCTGTGAATGCAGTTGTAAGTGAGCTGCTGAGAGAAAGGGTGCCAGTGGATGTCCCTGTGTCTCTTTAACCTAATTCACTTTCCTTTCTAACTGTAACATGATAACCTGTAACCTGAGCCTGGAGTAAGGTAGTTCCTTACCTCACCTGTGACTACAGTCTCATATGTACAAGAAAGTACAATGTTAACATTCCATATACTCCCCCAACTCAAATGGTACAGCTACACCCAATCCCACAACATGCAGGGTGTCCAACTCCACTGAGACACCACATAAGTAGGCCTGAGCCCCCAACAGCTGGAAATTCTGAGTGTCCAACACCCTTCACACCACAGGTGTCCAGCACCTACTTACCACATCAGTGTCCAACACTCCATACGCTCCCCAAACTCAAATGGCACAGGTACGCCCAACCCCACATGATGTGGGAGTTGAATAGATTTCACTGTTTCAGAGACTTTGGTCTTGGTAAGATCAAAGATTATGGTCTTGGTGAATTTGGAAATTCAGTAAATTCATCTTGCGTACACTCTGTTCTTTTATTTATTTAAAGGAGGGAGACATGCTGTAAATTGTAAGCATGTGGGCTGCGTTGTAAGCATGTGGGCTGTGGAATGTTTGTGGAATGCTTGAATGTAGAATGTTGTATGAGTGTTTTCCTTTGAGTGTTCTCTGAATGTCAGTTGGAAGTGAGTTGCCTGAGAGAGAGAGGTTGCCAGTGGATGTCTCTGTGTCTCTTTACCCTAATGTTCTTACCTTTTACCTGTAACTATATAACCTGAGCTTTGAGTAAAGTAGTTACCTAACCTCTGTCTGCAGTCTCATCTGTAAATGGTAGTGCATTTTTAACACTGAGCCCCCCTGGTGGCCAGAAGTGCTTATATTGTGTTCTAAAAACAGTGACAGTGCGGCTTCATTTCAATCGAGCCTCACACCCCTGAACATCCTCTGGGCCCTCTGAGTGGGGCCAGCTTCACAGTTTCAAGACCACTTAAATTACAGCTCATATACCTCAGCTTGTTGGCATCTGGTAAAGAGGGCAGTTACAGTGTATACTGTTTAGCCAGAGGTAGGTTGAGGGCGACTCTGAGCACCTAATAGAGGGAATCAGGTTCGAGAAATCAGGTTCAGATATGGACCTCAGTAGTCAGTAAATCCAGGTGATGTTTTTATTTGGTAGTATCATCCATTTAGAAACAGTAATGTGCAGAGACCGATCAGAGATCATTTGGGAATTAGAGGAAATTGGCCTTTTTCCTCACCTTGTTTTAATCACAAGTGATCATATGGTGCTAGGTCGTACATTTCTTTCCCACAAACCGAGATAGACAAGCTTCTATGTTTTATATGTGTGTATACTTTACACAAGTGGAACTTTTAAATTCTACAGTGCTCGAAGCTAAGCCACCTTTACTATGAGGCTCCCATTACGTGGCCCCTAAAGCCCACTGATGAAATCCCAAATGGCACCACTGATGATATCACATTTGGCATCACTGTTGGCATCATTAGTGACATCACTACTACAGCAGATTACATATGCAAAAAAGAGAGATGCAACATTTAAAAATAGTATGTTTTTTTCCTGCGATTTTACATGCTCCAGAGGTTGATACCTACCTCAAAATTATTGCAGCACCAGATCACTGAATCCTTAAGACATCCTTCTGAAATCACTCCATTGCATTACATTTGATATGGTTCTTGTGGGCACCCCAAAACCAATGATTACATATGCATGTTCATAATATGCAAACACCTCTTAGTAGCCTAGCCCTCACAATGATGATGTGCCAATGATGGAGGAAGGGAGTTTGCATGTTCTACTGTTTATGTTTTTCGTCAAAAGACCCATGTTATTCTATGGCCACATCAAGTATTTGAAAAAATGTAAATTGTGCATGTGTTGCCTGATCCAAACATTGAAATGTGGCACTAAACGAAAAGAGGGTCACTCCAGAATTTTGTTTTTACACTTATTTCAGTTTCTTCTGGAATCGCTCACCCAGCAATGCATCTTGTTTGGAACTGTTTACCCACTGAAAACGTGTACATGTCACCTATGTTTGTATTCAGCGACCTTGCAGTCAGCATCGTGTGTGATGCAGACAGAGTGTTTGCTATGGCTTCTATGACATTGTACATTTTTTTCTCATGGCTTCTAAAATGCCAACGAGGTGGTTGTAAAATGTAAGATTGTGCACTGTTTCACGTATTCGAGGGCTTGGTATATGACCCCACAGATAGGGGCGCCAAAACTGACCTTGCATGATGCATCACTGTTAACACCTATGGGCTAGCCACATGCACTGAAAAGCTATCCATGTCTGGTATCCTTTGACTCAATTCCTCCAAGGGCAACACATGCACATGTAACAGGTTAGATGTTTCAGTCACATGATGCTATGTCAGAGAGGGAGTAGCTCAATTTGGTATTTTCTCAAGCAAGTAATAGCTTCATTAAAAATTGCATTTTTGTCAATTTCATTCTTAATTGTGTATTTCCAATTCTACATGACAACCCACTCTTAATACATCACAGGATAATAAATTACTAGATCAAAATTAGTAAAACTAGCTGCACGTGCAGAAGTTGTATACATCACAAGTCCCAAGCAACATATACATTGTTAGCAATGCATCCACATTCAGAATAACAGTATAGTTTAATCCCCAGTCTTGCTATAACCCATCACACAGAAGGTGCAGGTTCATAGGCATGTGTACTGATGACCACTAGGGTTCTGCCTATCCTTGAGATAGAGTAGCTACCCATGGCATTGACCACCACCTAGGAACCACCCATCTGAATTAACTCTCTAACGCTGAAAGGATAAACCTTCCCGTTTTCATCATCAGGAGGTCAATAATCAGCTTTGCCCCATTCCGTTCATAGGTGCTACATAGAAGAAGGAAGTGTTCAACCTCCTCCATCTTACCTACTCAGCAACTTCATGTATTTGGTGAGTGGCTCTTACCTTCCCTCTCATCTAACGATGCTGGAGTGGGAGTAGTTTCTCTCTCGCCCACACTACAGCACAGGTGTCATGTGTCTTTTTCAACAATGTGAACCTGTGTGGGAGAGGAAGAATTACAGTTTTATGTTTCCATGAATGCCATGTGCTTCATAAAAATGCATTTTTTTGCACGTTCTGCTGGCAAGTTAGTCTGGTTGAGGAAGGATGTGCAGGGTTTGATAGTATTCTTTGTTGTTTTGAGTGATGTCTCATGCCTATTAGTGAATGGGTTACTTTGGCTGTTCAAGTGCAGGATTTGTGCATTATGACTTTACCTTACTCTCCACATCTCAGGCTAGGGACCTCTCCACACTAGGTACAAACTGTGCTGTACTAATAAATACACATGTATATTCAATTGTTGTAGGTCAACTGGTCGAATCTAAATGGTCGACAGGACAAATGGTCGACACCAAAAGGTCGACAGGTCAAATGATCGAATTTTTTTTTTGTTTGTTTTTTCAAATTTTTTTTGTTGCTAAAAACCCCTTTTTTTCCCTAAACGAAATCCTAAAAAAAAAATTTGATCATTTGCCCTGTCGACCAAATTGTGTCGACCATTTGTCTGTCGACCATTTGTCTGTCGACCATTTGACTAGACACCATATTCAATGATTGTTTTATCGCAAAATAAAGCGGTACATATGCACATAGACATGTTTATGGAAAAATCATCGATCCAGCTGTAACCTTTTTGAAAAGGATTACATTTTATGAAGTGTAGCACACTCGATTTAACTGTTATGACTCGGAGCAAGGCTTCCCTTTACTCTACTCCCCAACAATGTGTTTAGTAACCCCATTTCCGGTAGGGGTTGCATGCTCTTTCCATGGCCGGGATAACATGTCAGTTTGGTTTACAAGTATATTCAGGCCTGTCATATTTATTTCTGTCTTACTAAATGCAGGCACAATTATGCAGATGCATGTCAGAATATTGCACATTATATAGATCAAATTCAAATTCTAAACATACAAAGATGCAACGCTTCCATTAAACTGTAGCGTTGAACATAATTGCATAGAGATTTGGGATTATCATATGAAGACCTGAATTACTTTTAAAAAACATTTTTTTTAATGTTAGTATCATATAGTTAGACAAAGTGAACGTTTAATTCTGTTCCTCACTTAATTCCTAAGAACGATCTAAATCATACATTGATAAAAGAAACATTAGTAATTTGCTAATATGAGTTCAATTCGTACACACATTTTTGTCAAAAATAAAATACACCCTCATCATTACCAGACATAAAAATGTGTAAATATCTCATATTTATTATATTGATTACGTGTTCCCAAGATAATTTATACCCTCGTCTAACTTCTTCCAACGTTTCACAATGCAACATTAGATGTTTTACAGTCTCCATACATTTAGCATCACTTAATTGACATAGCCGTTCTTCCATTGCTATTCCAGTTCTTGCTCCCAGTATTTCATGTGAGTTCACACAATTAAACTTAATTTTTCAATACTTCCAGATCATGTAATTCCCCCAAAAATGAGCAATATAAGTTGGTTTATTTGCTCTCCTTCAATAATAACCAAAATATGTTGCAGTTGTAGATTTTCCTGCAAGGTCTACTAGACTTTGTTCATGGTTCCGTTCTTGTACCAATCTGCGCATGTCATGCTTAAATCTCACATATGTCAAAGCATTTGGTTCACCAGTAGACCTGCTAGTCAATACTCTAGCATGTGTGGCCATTCTATCAAGGTAACCATGTTTCATATACGCTCCTTTGCTTGCCATCGCTTCCTTGAGCAATCAAAGTAGAATACCAGATCTGGCATTCAGAACCTTCCAGTTCATCCTTTTACAGCTTAACTCAATCTTTGCAACAATGCAAGTGATATCAAATTCCAAATGGATATATTCCACAGGCAAACTACTGTGCAACCGCATGAGCTTGCACAGTAAACATCTTCCCAGTTTGGCAACCTGAATTACCATCTTCAATCCCCAAATCTCAATGCCATGCATTAAGATGGGGAGAACTTTGCTGTAATATAATTTGATCATCGTGCCGATTGAATACCCTCCCGCCTTATATGAAAATGATTTGTTAGCACCAAATACCTGTGCTGTCCTGAGCTTAACACTTTGGAACTGTAACTTGCCTTTCAATTTCGAGTAATTTACCACAATCTTAATACTTTTACCATTGACAGTCCAATTAGGCTGTTTCTGTTTAGCCCACGATAGTTTTTGGGTGAAAAAAACATAATTTTGGTTTTACTAATATTGATCTTTAATGAGTTAGTCTCTGCAAATGTCTGCAATTAGTCCAAGAGAGTTTGGATTCCCCTTGAAGTAAGATCCAGGACATATTTCCCTTAGTCTATCACAATCTACAGTGTCAAATGCTGCACTGAAGTCAATGTAGGCTACATAGACTTGTGATGGTCTAGTCAGCCATGCTTGCTCGACTATGGTAACCATAGACACTCCGTTGTCATTGGTGCCAGAGCCCTTCCTAAATGCTGTCTGATTCATGGGAATGATGATATTATCCCATATACAAACATTAAGTTCCTGAAGTAATATTTTTTGAGAACATTTTTGAAGGAGCAGCGAGCATAGCCAGCAGTCTGTAATTACTAGGATCTTGTCTGGCTTCCTTTTAATAAATGGTTACAACAATACTTTCACTTCAAGTAGTCGGGATAGATTGAGTAACCCTGGTCAACTGAAACAACAAATGTAGTGCGCCAGCCCAGGTACTCGGGTCATTCTTAATCAATTGGTTACAGGTTCCGTCCGGGCCTGATGCTCTAGATGTCTTACTTGAGCCAATGATTTTCATAATATCAGAATATGCATATCGATGGACCCATTGCTCTTTAATAGCGCAATAATCAATTGAAGATTGTGTATTATAATTCCCCAAAGGACGCTCTATGTATCTGCCCCATTCTTCTTCTGATACCTCGCATGACTCTGAACTACACCCTCTTTTAGAATTAATAATGTTCCAAAATGTTTTGGTGTAATTAGTAATATTACTAAGTACAAGTTCCATGTATTACATTCCAATGTAATTTTGTAAAGTTTAAGCCACTGTTTATATTGGGCCTGGCCTTTACCTACAGAAATGGCACATTTCCCAGGCTGAACAAATGTATGCCTTAATCTCCTGAATTCTGATTTAAATAATCTTTTTCGATCCCTAAGTGCCTTATCATACCATATCTAAATGCTGTGACAACATATTTCCTTTCAAGGTTACTATTATCGGTATTCTTTACTAATATGCAAGCACTTATATTTCTTATGCAGCTATGAGAGCCAGCAATTCCTGTTATTAGCTGGCCAAGTAGGAGTTTATTTACCATAGTAGCCCTTATTTTCTATTTGAAAGAGTTCCCAATTCAGTGAACTTAGAAACAGCATATGATCATTTTGGTCCCTATTTAATACAGTCATGTCTGCTACTATCAGGGTAATTCATAGAATTTCGCAGAAAAGTGTCGCAAGCGGCTGGCGCAGAGTGTCCGCGTGCGATTGTCTGCGCCAGGCGTGTGCGCTAAAACCGATTTCCGCGCACAGCGTATTCATGGATTTTAGGCTCCCAAACCAGCCGTGGCGCAGAGTATCACAGCGACCCTGCAGCAGCGCCAGTAACGCCCCCAAGAACGCCCTTGCGCAAGGAAAAGCCATCAAAATCGCTAAATCATCGCAAAGGGCTGCGCTAACCCTGGACCAGTTTACAGGGCTGCCAAACAAGGAACGCAAAGCGGGTAACGTTTATATCAGGGGTACGTGGGAAGTTTTACACGCGATTAGCCAGGGTACGTGTCTTACAGGGGTACGCGGGAAGTTTTACACGCGATTGGCCAGGGTACGTGTATTACAGGGGTACGCATGAAGTTTTACATGCGATTAGCCAGGGTACGTGTATTACAGGGGTACGCGGGAAGTTTTACACGCGATTGGCCAGGGTACGTGTATTACAGGGGTACGCATGAATTTTTACACGCGATTAGCCAGGGTACGTGTATTACAGGGGTACGCGGGAATTATCACACGCGATTTGGCTGGGTACGTGTATTACAGGGGTACTCGGGAAGTTTCACACGCAATTTGGCTGGGTACGTGTATTACAGGGGTGCGCGGGAATTATCACACGCGATTTGGCCAGGTACGTGTATTACAGGGGTGCGCGGGAATTATCACACGCGATTTGGCTGGGTACGTGTATTACAGGGGTGCGCGGGAAGTTACACACGCGATTAGGCTGGGTGGGTCCTCACAGGTGTTCCCTGTACACCCTCCACGGCCCCTGCAGGCAGCCCACAAAACAGGGGACTACCCTGCACACCTGCTCATGTCCCCCAGCACCCCCACCCCCCAGCACTGTGGGCCACCCTCCACCAGGCCCCCACTCATGTCCCCTTGCACCCCCACCCCCCAGCAGTCATGGGGCAGCCTCCACCAGGCCCCCACTCATGTCCCCTTGCACCCCCACCCCCCAGCAGTCATGGGGCACCCTCCACCAGGCCCCCACTCATGTCCCCTATCACCCCCACCCCCCAGCCACCAGGGGCAGCCTCCACCAGGCCCCCACTCATGTCCCCTATTACCCCCACCCCCCAGCAGTGCAGGGGCAGCCTCCACTAGGCCCCCACTCATGTATCCCACCACCCCCACCCCCCAGCAGTGCAGGGGTAGCCTCCACCAGGCCCCCACTCATGTCTCCCACCACCCCCACCCCCCAGCATCCAGGGGCACCCTCCACCAGGCCCCCACTCATGTCTCCCACCACCCCCACCCCCCCAGCAGTGTGGGGCAGCCTCCACCAGGCTCCCTCCCATGTCTCCTACCACCCCCACCCCCCAGCCACAAGGGGCAGCCTCCACCAGGCCCCCACTCATGTCTCCCACCACCCCCACCCCCAGCACTGTGGGGCACCCTCCACCAGGCCCCCATCCATGTCTACCACCACCCCCACCCCCCAGCAGTGCAGAGGCAACATCCACCAGGCCCCAACTCATGTCTCCCACCACCCCCACCCCCCAGCCACCAGGGGCAGCCTCCACCAGACCCCCACTCATGTCCCCCTGCACCCCCACCCCCCAGCAGTGAAGGGGCACCCTCCACCAGGCCCCCACTCATGTACCCCTGCACCCCCACCCCCCAGCAGTGCAGGGGCACCCTCCACCAGGCCCCCACTCATGTCTCCCACCACCCCCACCCCCCAGCCACCAGGGGCAGCCTCCACCAGGCCCCCACTCATGTCTCCCACCACCCCCACCCCCCAGCATCCAGGGGCAGCCTCCACCAGGCCCCCACTCATGTCTCCTACCACCCCCACCCCCCAGCATCAAGGGGCACCCTCCACCAGGCACCCACTCATGTCCCCCTGCACCCCCACCCGCCAGCAGTGCAGGGGCAGCACCACCAGGGCCCCACTCATGTCCAACTCATGTCTCCCACCACCCCCACCCCCCAGCAGTGCAGGGGCACCCTCCACCAGGCCCCCACTCATGTCTCCCACCACCCCCACCCCCCAGCATCCAGGGGCACCCTCCACCAGGGCCCCACTCATGTCTCCCACCACCCCCACACCCCAGCCACCAGGGGCAGCCTCCACCAGGCCCCCACTCATGTCTCCCACCCACCCCCACCCCCGAGCAGTGTGGGGCAGCCTCCACCAGGCTCCCACCCATGTCTACCACCATCCCCACCCCCCAGCCACCATGGGCAGCCCCCACCACGCCCCCACTCATGTCCAACTCATGTCTTCCACCACCTCCACCCCCCAGCAGTGCAGGGGCACCCTCCACCAGGCCCCCACTCATGTCTCCCACCAGCCCCACCCCCCAGCATCCAGGGGCACCCTCCACCAGGCCCCCACTCATGTCTCCCACCACCCCCACCCCCCAGCAGTGCAGAGGCGCCTCCACCAGGCCCCCACTCATGTCTCCCACCACCCCCACCCCCCAGCAGTGCAGGGGCACCCTCCATCAGGCCCCCACCCATGTCTCCCACCACCCCCAGCCCCCACCCACCATGGGCAGCCTCCGCCAGGCCCCCACTCATGTCTCCCACCACCCCCACCCCCCAGCATCCAGGGGCACCCTCCACCAGGCACCCACTCATGTCCCCTATCACCCCCACCCCCCCAGCAGTGCAGGGGCACCCTCCACCAGGCCCCCACTCATGTCTCCCACCACCCCCACCCCCCAGCATCCAGGGGCAGCCTCCACCAGGCCCCCACTCATGTCCCCCTGCCCACAGGCCCTGACAATCCTCAAGCATGTGCCTCATGGCCGGCCACCACAGCCCAAAGACACAACCAAGTATTACATGTGCCCATGATACTACTCCAATGGAAACAATGTAAATCAACACGTGTCTCACACACACACAATGGTTGCAAGTGAACCTGAAAACCCATATCATGACATGCATGAAAACAATGAGATGAAACCACACATTGAAGAATGAAAAAGTCCAAATAATGTATTAAAAACAACAGCAATGGCAATCAAAATTAACCAAAATACACAAGTAAAAAAATCACAAAATTAAGCTGGCTGTCCCTTTTCAAATTAAAATCAATAAATGATAATCCAAAAAAATATCTTCCAAAGTTCAAGTCCATGAAAAGGAAATGAAGGGAAAAAAGAAATAGAAAACCATTGCTCCATGGGAAAAAATATTCATAGTAAAAAAAATATCCAAATCCAAAGTCCAACTATGTACAAAGTATTCAGAGTCCATCATCCCAAGAGAAGAAATGAAACCTAAATCTAAAATGGAACTATATACAAAAGGTGGAGCAGTGTCCGTCGACTCCAAATAAAAATAAACTACAAAGGAAACCTATCACTAAATAACTATATACAATGGTGGCGGGCCAGTCCAGCGGCTCACTTAGTGGTGTTCCGGGCCAGGGCATCATCGAACTCCTTGTCTATGTCCCGGAGGCGGTCCTGTTCCATGGCCCCGAGGGTCTGCAGGGACGCCGACATGTTCACCTCCAACTCCCTGCGGATTGCCTCGAGGCACTCGGCCCGCCTCAGGGCCCTCCGCATGGAGTTCTCCACCCTGACCATCGTGAGCCGCGCCTCTTCCACCTGCCGCCGCTCCGCATCTATGGCGTGGCCCAACCGCTGCCACACGGAAGACACTTCCCGTCCAGGGTCCTTCTGGCCTCCGGCCGATGCCTGCCCCTCCGATGTTGAAGGCCCCGAGCTATCATGGCTCCCACCTACAGCCTCCTGCTGCTGCAGCTGCTGCTGTCCATGTGCCCTGTCCGATGGTGCCTGCACATCCTCCTCCAGCTGGGGTGCAGTCGTTGATGTGGCCACCCCTGCTGGACGTCCGACTCCCGACTGTGGCAGGGATCTGTTGTCCACCAGCCTGGCCGCACGATCGGAGGCAGCTCCACAGGGCACCCAGGTGACACATGGGTGGGAAGATGGCATGGAGGACGACTGGGGCATAGGGGGTTCTGTGGAGAAGGGGGTCAGAACAAGGTCCAGGAAACGGAGGAATCCAGCCCTGGTGAGCTGTCCCAGTGGGTCAACGCGGTCAACGAGCCATGCGAGAAGACGTGCAGACTCATCATGAAAAGACTGCAGGTCAGCTCGCATGGCCCATTGACGCAACGCCACCCCACCCTGGACAGGCTCAACCTGGTGCAGGATAGCCACATCCGCAGGGAGAGGAAGGCCAGGTGTTGTAAGCCAATCCTCTCCCTGAGAACGGGTCTGGAGGTAGGCATCCCCGCTGGTGCAAGATGATGCAGTGACAGGAGCAGGGACAGGATTGCACACAGGCACCTCCGCGGCGGCCTGTGCTGCCTCCTGTCCCTGATCCTGCACTGCACCACTAGCACCAGTGGAATCCCCACCTCCAGACCCCACCACTGTCGATTGCACGGCCTCCTCCTCCACCAAACCCCCCACCAACCTGGATGACTCCGTGCCATCTTCCTCCGTTGGGCCCTGTGGGGTCCCAGCTGCCCCTTCTGCTGCCGAGGAGTCCAACTCCAACCTCCGCCTCTTGGACCTCCCCTCGGCAGCTGCGGCCTGGGACGCGGCACCGGACTCCTCACTCCCCGACGAGATCACAAACTGGGAGGGGATCCCGGCCTTGCGTCTCCGGCTGGTGGTGCGACCCCTGCCGCTGTGCTCCACAGCACCTTCTCCGCCCTCTTCATCAGTTGACGCTGCAGACAGGGAGAAAGAAAACACAGGCATCAGGGCACTGTAAAATGGACTCATACACACATGACAGTTATACATGAGTGGCATTGGTAAACCTCAGACATGGCATCACAATCCCCAACACACATGTCATTTCAACTTGCACACATGAGCCATACCACAGCCATATTGCAACAGCCAGCACCATCCATTCACATACAACAGCATGAGCAGCCAAAGGTCATCCACACATCACATGCAACATAGGGAGTACACTACACATGCACACACAACACCAAAATTGCATGCATGTGTACACCTCCGCCAACTGTCGCAGTGTTTTGATCGACATCCATGTCACACCTGACAATCATTCCTCCACATCCTGTGCCATGCAAGCCCACACACACAAGCACCATCCATGTGTCACACATGGGACCCCTCGCATGTGTCTCCCTCACGGCCCTGTACACCCCCCCTACTTGGCCACATAAAAATACATGTTCAACCTGCACACTCCTGGCACACCACCACACGCACAGCTTACAATCAGTATGCATGTACACTTACCGCTCGACTCCAGACGGGTCTGCTTCTCAAGGACCTGGATGTGGAGCGCTGGGGATATGCGTTCCAGGACCCTCATCTGATCTTCCGACAAGTGGCCCCGGCGCCCCTTAGCATCCGCTGCCTTCAGGAGGCGCCGGGCCTTGTTGAGGGTCCTGGACCTGAAGTCCTCCCAGCGCTTCGTAACACGTTCGTAGTCGCGGACTGCCACCTCCTCCGCGTTGATGGCAGTCACGATGTCCATCCAGATCCGAGTCCGTCCTTCCTTGTCGGCGTGCAACCTTCCGAAGAGGGCATCATACTGCCCCAGGACATGCTCCACCAGGACACCAACTTCGGTGGCAGTGAAGCTGGTGCCCCTCTGCCTCCTTGGCCGGGGGTTGCCACTGGTGCCAGATGTTGCAGTGCACGACATGGCAACCCCAGAGGCAGGTGTGGGTGGGCAACTGGGTCCTGGGGCTGGGCTGTGGGGTGATGGAAAAGCAGTCGGGAGTCTTCGGTTCCAGCAGGGGTGGTCACAGCAACAGCACCCCTGGCTGATGTGCAGGCAGCAAATGGCAGGGCACGTGGGCAGCAGGCAGTCAGGCAGCAGCAGATGGCAGGTGGGAGCGTGCTCAGGGCTCTGGGGGGCAGTAATTTGGCCTTCTGGGCAGGAGCGTGGTCTTCCGTGTGTGAACGTGTGGCCAGCTTGATACGGAGTGATTTTGCACGTGAAAATCCAACTCGTCTGCGTGTAATTCGAGGAAAGGCCCTTAGCGCGTAAAAGCGTCACCAGCGTATGCGCATCTATGAAGTCACGTGCACCTTGAATAGGGCACACGTTGGAATTGTTGCGTGTTAAGAAAATGAAAGACACGTCCGAGTGTCAAAGCGTGTAATTGGTGGAAATGGCCTTAGCGCCTACACACGGAAGTGACAAAGCGTGTAATTGGTGGAAATGGCCCTACACGCAGAAGTGACAAAGCGTGCAATTGGTGGAAATGGCCTTAGCGCGTACACGCGGCAGTGACAAAGCGTGTAATTGGTGGAAATGGCCCTACACGCAAAAGGGAGAAAGCGTGTAATTGGTGGAAATGGCCTTAGCGCGTACACGCGGCAGTGACAAAGCGTGTAATTGGTGGAAATGGCCCTACACGCAGAAGTGAGAAAGCGTGTAATTGGTGGTAATGGCCCTAGCGCGTACACGCCACATAAGTGACGCTGGACGTGTGGGCCTGCATAAAAGGTACTTGTAGAACACCATTTCCTTGTACGTGCTTTTCGTGGAGAGCGAGTGGGTGAATTCTGTACTTCTTGTCGTTTCACACGCGATTTACTTCACGGCGTTTCAAGTTCGTGCTCCCTGTTACCTCTGACAGCTTTTTCTCTTTTTTCTCTTTTTCTGGTTTTCCTGGGCCTGTTCCCTCAAACAGTGTTCCCTTCTACTGTTGTCCTGTCTCCTCAGACAGCGTACAAATCTTCTTTTGGCGGGGGTGTTGCCAACCAAACGCGCTTCTTTTTCACGCTCTTTTTCCTGGCAGACGGTGAGTCACGCACGTATCTAACATCTGTGCTTGCCCCGTGTGTAGCCTACCCCTTCAGAGGTCATTCTAGGCTGCGTGTGACACGCATACATTCATTCTTGTGTTACTGGGTGCCACAGCGTAGTGCAGGATTTTTTTTCCACACACGTGGTCTAGGAGGGGTTGCGTGCACGTCATCTCCCTTTTTTGGGCTTCCTGTGCGTTGCGTGACCCGTCATCTTTCCCCAGGGGTCACATTCAGCCTTGCTAGAGCACTAGGGTACAATTACCATTTGGTACCCAACCCCTTTGACCCCCAATTGCCCAGGACAATAGTTTACAGCCACTCCCATATGCACATTAACATCAGTGCCATGGTTGGGAGGCGAGGAATCCGTAAGGGTGGCAAAGGTGGACGAGCCACAAGTGGTGGCCGTGGTGGATCCGGTAGGGGACGTGGTCGTTACTTGCAGGGTGACCCTGTCCCCCCATGTGTGGAGGACCAGTCAAGGGCACCCATAATCCCCCCCCCCCCTGGTTGAGGCTGATGTGGCTGACACCATCCATGCTCAGCCCTTGTTGGACCAGCCCATTGTGGCACCAGACCTGGCTGACTCCATGGCTGACTTCCAGGTCAGCAGGCCTATGACATGTGCGCCGGTGCACGTTGATGTCATCAGGCCACGTGGATCAGGGGCAGCAAGGTCATCTGCTGCCCCAAGTAGGCAGGGTGGAGAGGCTGCAGGGGCAGCTGCGGCTCCATCCACCCCAGCTCTCACACACCCAGCCAGGACAGTGTCGGTCCTAGTCCATCCTGCTGACATTCCCCCTGACACCATTACACTTGAGCCAATGCCTGCACCAACTCCCATGCTGAGTGTGCAATCCCACACTCCTGATACAGAGTCCACCAGGGCTCCTGCCCCTAGTGTCCAGAGCAGCGTAGGACACTCAGGATCACCACCACCTTCCAAGCGGAAGAGGAAGAGTGCTCGTCCGGCACAGGCTGATGCCCCAGACACGGCTACACAGTCCGGCCCGTCGAGGAAGCCCAGCTTCACGGATGCCGAACTGAATGCACTTGTCGAGTATGTGTCCGCACATGATAACGAGATGGTCATTGTTGCAGGATCCAAGACCACACCTGCACAACGCCAGGCACACTGGCAGACAGTTGCGGACATCGTAAGTGCCCTTGGAATCGTGAGGCGCACAGCCAATGATTGCTATAAGCGCTGGAATGACCTAAAGCGCAGGGCAAAGAATAAGCTGGCCTCAAGTCATGCCGCAACTCTAGTGACTGGAGGTGGGTCTCCAGTAGAAGACATGGAACTCACTCCACATGAGTCAGTCGCTGGGACCTACGTCACGGAGGAACAGATCCAAGGCGTGGGAGATCTGCCTAATTATGAGGCATTGTCCGGTGAGTGCACATGCATGTGTGTGTCATCCATGTGCATGGTGTGTGTGTGAGGGCTTCTGTTTGTGTGCCAGGTGAGGGTGTGTACGCCGGAGTCGTTTGGGTCACCCATGTGCTTCATGCAATACATTCTGCGCAGCAGCATTTGGCCATAGCAGTATCCCTCCTGCCAACAGTAAACATATAGCCCAACAGCACGCTAGTTGCCCTTGAAGTGTCACCTTGCACCAACATTGTTGCTTATTTTTCACTGTTCATTCAGGCAGATTGTTTGCATTCCACCACTTTTACTAGGCATTTCTCAGTCCTCTAGTCACATGTCTGACATGGCTATGGTAAAGTGGAGTGACTTTGTTACCTGGATATCATTTGTTTAGACATGTCCCTGTGCAATCGGACCATTTTGGACTGGCAGCTCCAGGTGAAAAATCAGACCTGTTTGAATTAGAAAAGCTATTACATGAGGGAACCGGACTGAATGAATAAGTGCTGCCCTCCTCTCCATCTTCACTCAATAGCAATGGTACATGCCATCTGTGTGATGGCATGTGTATTTCACCTGGCAATCACAGGCCAATGTGTGATGCCACTGCTAGGCAGTATGCAGCAAATGTGTTCATCTTCCATCTTGGTGTCATCAATGTGTGCCATTTGCCTCCCCTTCATACGCAGTGAGGGTGCATGCATGGGAGGGTTTTAGTCATGTGGGACATGTGTCAATCAAGTACTGGTTCTGTTGCTTCTCAGCCCTCATTGTGTGCCATGGTGCTAATGCCTGTTTCCATTTGTTTGCTTTTATGTCTTTGCAGGGGAAGACGCACCTGATACTGCTGGGGTTGTGGAGATGGTGCAGACCCAGGAGGGGTCCGAGGGCCGACCGACCACCAGTGAGGGACGTGGTGTGGTGGTGGGTGAGAACCCACAACTGCTGCAGGTCGTGCTCTCAAGGGGTGTCTCTGGCTGCACCTCCCCCGAGTTGTACTCAGGTGTTGATCGGATGATGAGACCTACGTGTCGTCGCAGGTGAGTGTTCCTGGGAGGGATTCTGTTCTGTCCCACCCACCTGCACCAGGGTCAGAACCCTCAATGGGGATGTCAGTGTTGGCAGCTACGCCTTTGGTGGTTACGGATGCAGAGTCACACTCCGCGACATCTGATCCTGTTCCTGGGCCAGCAGATCAGAGGGGGAATGCAGTCCTGCAGCCTCAGGCAGTGCCGGCACAGCAAGGCGCAGTTCGCCTTGCCCCAGACAGGTGTGGTGCCCGCCGACGTGGTGGCAGTACGCCACCTGGCAATACCGCATGGGAGCAATCCATTTACGGTATGGCAACCCAACAGGCAGCATCATCAGAGATGATGGCTCAGGCCATGGATAGGGTGGCCACTTCCATTGTCCCCCCCGAAAGGCTGATGGAGCGACTACAGCAGGCAACCGACTCCATCTGCCAGTCACACAGGGAGGACATGTTGGCGTCCAACAGGGACAGGCGGGCGGCACTGGCGACTCTGCAGAAAGCCATCTCCATAGAGTCCCAGGGCCACAGGGAAGCCCTGAGGCTGGAACTCCTTCACCTCAGGACGACTCTTGTTGAGCTTGAGGCTTCAACAAACCGAAGGACAGAACAGCAGCTGGAGCGTCTCACCCGTACGCTCTCAGCTGAGATGCAGGCAACTAGGGCAGAGGTCCGGGCATCCCGTGAGTTGTTGCATGGGGACCTCCGCACACTCATCCTCCAGAACGAGACCTACCACACCCGCATGCTTGCAGCCATGGAGGAACAGACTAGGGCCTTGCGTGGGCTGCCTCCCATAGTGCAACCACCTCCGGATGCAGCTGCACACGGTGATAATAGCGACAGCAGTGATACTCCCACAATAGGGTAGCCTGTGGGCCATGAGCCCATGGAGGTGTTTTTTTTTCGCAAGATCCACACAGGTGGGTTTTGGTGTGCACCCTGTCCTCAGACCTCCTGGGTGGCCTCCCCAACCCCCCCGGGCCCATTAATGGCCATTTTTTATTTTTTTTATTTTTTTTTAATTTTATTTGGGACAATGTGTTGCCTTGTGTGGCTCCCGTGGGCATACGCTGCATTGTGGCTGGGCACATGCAGGCTTGTCATGTATTTGGTTCAGATGCTTGGGGTTATGTCACACACACCCCTCCTGCTTCCTGTTTCCATGGGCTTGCAAAGGGTGTGCCCAAGTGACATTGACGTACATGGTGACATTGGACTCCCACTACATGTGTGTGCAGTCTAGTCAATACTGTGTATACATTCCTAGTGCATATTGCAGTTGTGTTGTACACTGCATGTTGCATTGATGTGTAACTCATCATCCGTGTCTACCTCCTAATTTGCAGGTCCTTTCCTCATGTCTACACAAGGCCCTCTACATTGGAGATGGGGTCCATGTTGGCAGCAGTGCGCCTACTACTCTACATGGCGGCAACACCATACAGTTGGAAGTGGTGGGAGTGCAGGCATTTCCAGGTGGTGAGACTACTGATTCCTTACATTCGTAATTTCATGTTAATGGTAGTTTTGAGGGTCAGTAGATGATAAGTGTTTTTGCGAAATACCTGCTCAAGTGTGTTGTTGGTCCTGCATTACTGTGAGCATTTCAGGTGTCGCGAGTTTCAATTAGGGACACTGTACATTGTGACACTTGTGTCATGTTGTGGGGATTACTTTGTTTACCTGCACATAGCATGACATGGCACGGTGTGTCGTGTGGCGGTGCTGGGGATGGGTTGGGTGACATGTCCTCATGTTGCATTTTGCAAGTGGGTGTTCATTTTAGCTGCATGAATGTGTTTTTTCATGAAACTGCATTGGTGGTGTCTGTGTAGGTAGGGATGCACACATTGTAACACTTCCAGGTGAACAATCTCAGGCTGATATGGTTTGACGGTTGATTCTCCAGACATTCAGGATCAGTGTCAGGTTGAGTCATCATTGATTGTCAGATGGTATGTGACAGGGCAGTGTGCACTCCACAGGGGTGTGATTCCTATGTGAAGTAATTAGCCACTAGCTGTGTACGGGCTGCCTCCCCCCGTGCCCTTTCCCCTCCCATGCGCAGCGGGCGTGCATGTGGTTGGGGATGTGGGGGCACCACCATGTCCACAGGCATGCCCCGGCGTGTTGCAACGTTGTGCAGGACACATGCTGCCACTATGATCCTGCACACTACTGGGGGAGCGTATAACAGCTGCCCGCCAGAACGGTCAAGGGAGCGAAAGCGTGACTTAAGCATTCCGAATGTGCGCTCCACTATGCCCCGGGTTGCAATGTGGGCTGTGTTATATCTTACCTCGGGTGGTGTGGTGGGGTTCCGAATTGGCGTCATCATGTGGGGGCTGAGAGGGTAGGCACTGTCCCCTGTGGAGGTGGTGATTGGTATCATTGGTGGGGTTGTGACCTTGCTCAGTATCTGACATGCATGCATGTGCAGTGGCATTCATACTCACCAAGCAGCCATGTATCGCCATGCCGCCCAGCTTCAAGGTCCCGGCTTAGGGTGGACATTTGGTAAATGAAGCTGTCGTGGGTGGACCCGGGATAGTTGGCATATACTGAGGTGATGATTCCCTTGGCATTACATACTACCTGCACGTTGATTGAATGCCAGTGCTTGCGGTTCCTATAGATGTGCTCAGATGCCCTGGGGGGACGTAGAGCCACATGGGTGCAGTCGATGGCACCTAGCACTTTGGGGAATCGTGCCACACCATAAAAATCCAGGGCGGCAGCATGCCTTTCTGCATGTGTTCTGGGCAGGTATATGTGCCTGCGGACTGATGGGCGTGCAGTGATGATGTTCAAGACCTGGTGTAGGCAGCGTGACTGCGTGGCCTGTGACAGCCCACCCACTATGGCACTTGTCCGCTGAAATGATCCAGTGGCTAAGAAGTGCAGTACATTGAGGACCTTCTCCAGGGGGCTGAGTGCTTGGGAGCACAGGGTGGGTGATGTGAGGTCATCCTCCCACTCACTCACCAGGTCCAGTATTATGTGTGGTGGAAACCTGTACCTCCCATACACCTGGTCATCAGGCATCCCGAAAAGGCTGGTTCTAGGTGTGAATATTCTGGCCCTGACTATCCTCCTCCTCCTCCTTTGGTAGCCCACGGCCACTGCTGCTAGGAACGGTATATTCATCCTGGCGTCTGAGCTTGTTTTTTTTTTTTTGCGTGCAAATGTATGCGTCGCGGGTCGACGTATGCCTGCTTCCTACTGGCGTACGTGTTTCTTTGTGCGTGTTGTAGGCGAGCGTGTGAAACTTCCCGCGCACCCCTGAAATCCAGTACCCAGGCCAATAGGGTGTGGAAATTCCCGCGCACCCCGGAATACACGTGCGCTGATGTACTCGCGTGTGAAACTTCCCGCGCACCCCTGAAATCCAGTACCCAGGCCAATAGCCTGTGGAAATTCCCGCGCACCCCGGAATACACGTGCGCTGATGTACTCGCATGTGTAAGTGCCCGCGCACCCCTGAAATACACGTACATAGGCCAATCGCGTGTACGCGCACTTTTTCCAATTACACGCGATGACACTCTGACGTGCAGTCTTTCCACGTATGCTCCGTCATCACGTGCTATGAGGGAAACACCCGTGCGGGTCACGTCACAGACGCGCTTACGCGCTGAGGGACTTTGGTCCAATAGAATCGCGTATGTGTGCTGACGCGCTTACGCGCTAAGGGCTTTTCCTCGAATTTCACGCTGACGTGCAGGATTTTCACGTGCCAAATCACTCCGTATCATGCTGGCCACGCGAAAACACACGGAAGACCACGCTCCTGCCCAGAAGGCCGAATTACTGCCCCCCAGTGCCCCGAGCAGCCTCCCACGTGCCATCTGCTGCTGCTGCCTGCCTGCCTGCCTGCCTGCTGCCACCGTGCCCTGCCATTTGGTGCCTGCACATCAGCCATCTGCAGGGGTCCAGTTGCTGTGTCCACCCCTGCTGGAACTGAAGACTCCCGACTGGGATAACATCGCTCCACAGCCCAGCCCCAGGACCCAGTTGCCCACCCACTCCTGCCTCTGGGGTTGCCATGTCGGGCACTTCCACATCTGGCACCAGTGGCAACCCCAGGCCAGAAGGGCAGAGGGGCACCAGCTTCACTGCCACAAAAGTTGGTGTCCTGGTGGAGCATGTCCTGGGGCAGTATGATGCCCTCTTTGGATCATCCCGCGCCAGCAAGGAAGGACGGGAGAGGATCTGGGCCGACTGTGTGGTTGCCATCAACGCGGAGGGGGTGGCAACCCGCGACGTCCAGAAGATCAAGAAGTCAAGAAGCGCTGGGAGGACTTGAGGTCCAGGACCCTCGTGAAGGCCCGGCGCCTCGTGGAGGGGGGCTGGGGCCGCATGAGTTCCATCCAGATGAGGGTCCTGGAACTCGTACGCCCTGTGCTCCACGCCCAGATCCTTGACAGGGAGCACCCGTCTGGAGTTGAGCGGTAAGTGGCAGGCATTGCTGTGTGAGACAGGGATGTTGCGGTGTGATGGTTGTCTGATACTTGCCTGTATGTGTGACATAGGCCATGTATGCATGTATGTGTGCAGGGACATCATGGTAATGCATGTGCGACCAGTGATGTGTGAACCACATGGTTGTTGCATGTGTTTAAATGCGACATGGGGAGCCCGATGCAGATTTTACACATGAGGGCATGCCAGTCTCTGTTCCTGGACATGGGTGGGGGTGAGGGATGGGTGCTGATGCCAGGTACATATATGGTAGCCATGTCTGTGTGTCTGACCTGCGTGTCTGTGACTTGTGAATGCCATGGATGCATGACACATGTGTGTGACAATGCACAGATTCCCTGATGCAGCCTAGTTATCCGCTGTGTTTGGGGTGTATTAGGCCAGATGGATGTGACTGAGGTGTACTGTGTGCATGTGATAGGCATGACCCATGATGCATGTGAGTTCCATATCATTGTATGTTTGAAGAGTCCATTGGACATGTATGGAAATGTCCATGGCATGCACCATGCCTGTTACTGTGTGTGTTTTGCCTGGACTGACCCATGTGTTGTGGAGGGACATGATGGAAGTGTACTTTGACAGTGGTACTCATCTGCTATTGCTTCCTGTCTAGGGGACCATTGAACAGTACCCTGATGCTTGTGTTCTATGTCTCCCTCTAAGCAGCGGCTAGTGAAGAAGAGGGCGGAGACGGCGCTGTGGAGCAAGGCGGTGGGGATGCCCCCACGGCTGCAGCAGAAGGGGTGGGTGAGCCCCCACAGGGGCCTGCTATGGCGGAAGACGGTGAGGAGCCATCCAGGTTGGTGGTTTCCACAGAGGAGGAGGAGGCCGCCACTGAGGCACACATGGGGCCTGGTGGGGGCATCCCTGCTGGTGCAAGTGGTGCAGTCCAGGGGCAGGGGCAGGAGGCAGCACAGGCCACTGTGGAGGGGCCTGTGCATGTCGCTGTCCCTGACCCTGTGAGTGCACCACCATGCACCAGCAGGAATGCCCCGTCCCAGGCCCGTCCGCAGGTAGAGGGGATGTCCATGTCACCTGACTCCCCTCCACCTGTGGACGAGGGGACCCGTGGCCGTATGGAGAAGGTCCTGATTGGGGTCACGATGCGCGCGGGTGCAATTCGTGATGACGTGCGTGCTTCCCGGGAGGAGCACGCATATCATCACAAAGAGCACCGTGCCGACGTGGCCCAATTGGGATCTTCCATGTTCGGGGGTTTCCTGCATGTGTCGGCCAATCTGGCGGCCCTCTCCTCCTCTGTGGAGGCTATACGCCGGTCGTTCTCCTTGCCGTCTTCCGGCCCACATGCCACCAGGGCCCCCTGTGGACCTGCCCTGACCAATGCAGCCAGCTCGGTGGGGATCCCATCCCTGCCACAGTCGGGAGTCGGAGGTCCAGCAGGGGTGGACACCACAGCAACTGTACCCCAGCAGATGGAGGATGTGCCGGCATCATCAGGCAGGGCACGTGCACAACGGCGTTGGTGGATTCCATCAGCCTGGATGCCGTCGTGCTGGCTGAGGCAGTTGCATCGGAGGCAGCAGCAGAGTCAGCGTGGGAGGCATCATGGCTCGGGGCCATCAACATCGGAGGGGCAGGCATCGGCCGGAGGGCAGGAGGACCCAGGACAGGAAGTGTCTTCCGTGTGGCTGCGGTTGGGCCAGCAGATAGGTGCGGAGCGGCGGCGGGCAGAAGAGGCGCGGCTCATGATGTTCAGGGCAGAGAACTCCATGCGAGGGCCCTGAGGCGGGCAGAGTGCCTCGAGGCAATCCGCAGGGGGTTGGAGGAGCAGATGGCGTCGTCCCTGCGGACTCTCGGGGCCATGGAACAGGACAGCCTCCGGGACATAGACGAGGAGTTTGATGATACCCTGGCCCGGAACACCACGGAGTGAGCCGCTGGACTTGCCCGCCGCCTTTGTATATAGTTCTTTAGTTTTAGGTTTCCTTTGTTTCTTCTTATGATTTGGAGTCGACGGACACTGCTCCACTTTTTGGATATAGTTGCATTTTAGTTAGGGTTTTTTGTAGGTTTCCTTTGTTCAGTTGGGCTCATGGACCCTTGGATGTTTTGTACATAGTTCTTCATTGGATTGTTTGATTATTATTATTTTTTTATTTATTCACCATGGAGCAATGGTCTTTGCATTTATTTTTCTCTCTCTGATTGATTTTATTTTTAATGTGACTTTGGACAACATTTTTTTTGATTTGGATTTGTATTTTTTATTTTTTTGGACGGACATGCAGCTTATCTTTTTTTCATTGCCATTGTAGTTTGTTTCATTTCATTTGCATTCAATTTTTTTTAATACAAATTTTTGTTTTCATACTTCACTGTGTGGTATCATCTCATTGGTTTCATGCATGTCATGTTGGGTGTTTTCCCATTCAATTGCAACCATTGTGTGTGACGGACATGGTTTCATTTGCTTTATGAACAATGGGGGTGTAACATGTAATTTTCATTTCCATGTGGGTGAATGGGTTACTTGGTAGGGCCTTTTGGCTGTGGAGTCTGACCATAACGCACATGATTGGGGATTGTGAGGACCTGGGTGCAGGGGGACATGAGTGTGGGCCTGGTGGAGGGTGCCCCTGCACTGCTGGGGGGTGGGGGTGGTGGGAGACATGAGGAGTGGGGGCCTGGTGGAGGCTGCCCCTGCACTGCTGGGCGGTGGGGGTGGTGGGAGACATGAGTTGGACATGAGTGGGGGCCTGGTGGAGGCTGCCCCTGCACTGCTGGGGGGTGGGGGTGGTGGGAGACATGAGTGGGGGTCTGGTGGAGGCTGCCCC
Organism: Ambystoma mexicanum; assembly: GCF_040938575.1. Lineage (NCBI taxonomy): Eukaryota > Metazoa > Chordata > Amphibia > Caudata > Ambystomatidae > Ambystoma > Ambystoma mexicanum. Next base: position 262,782,448 of record NC_090933.1, on the reverse strand, counting down.
TGGATGCTGGGGGGTGGGGGTGGTGGGAGACATGAGTGGGGGCCTGGTGGAGGGTGCCCCTGGATGCTGGGGGTGGGGGTGATGGGAGACATGAGTGGGGGACTGGCGGAGGCTGCCCATGGTGGGTGGGGGGTGGGGGTGGTGGGAGACATGAGTGGGGGCCTGGTGGAGGGTGCCCCTGCACTGCTGGGGGGTGGGGGTGGTGGGAAACATGAGTGGGGGCCTGGTGGAGGGTGCCCCACACTGCAGGGGGGTTGGGGTGGTGGGAGACATGAGTGGAGGCCTGGTGGAGGGTGCTCCTGGATGCTGGGGGTGGGGGTGGTGGGAGACATGGGTGGGGGCCTGGCGGAGGCTGCCCATGGTGGGTGGGGGGTGGGGGTGGTGGGAGACATGGGTGGGGGCCTGGTGGAGGGTGCCCCTGGATGCTGGGGGGTTGGGGTGGTGGGAGACATGAGTGGGGGCCTGGTGGAGGCTGCCCCTGCACTGCTGGGGGGTTGGGGGTGGTGGGAGACATGAGTGGGGGCCTGGTGGAGGGTGCCCCTGGATGCTGGGGGGTGGGGGTGGTGGGGACATGAGTGGGGGCCTGGTGTAGGCTGCCTCTGCACTGCTGGGGGGTGGGGTGGTGGGAGACATGAGTGGGGGCCTGGTGGAGGGTGCCCCTGGATGCTGGGGGGTGGGGGTGGTGGGAGTCATGAGTGGGGGCCTGGTGGAGGGTGCCCCACACTGCTGGGGGGGTGGGTGTTGTGGGAGACATGGGTGGGGGCCTGGTGGAGGGTGCCCCTGCACTGCTGGGGGGTGGGGGTGGTGGGAGACATGAGTGTGGGCCTGGTGGAGGCTGCCCCTGCACTGCTGGGGGGTGGGGGTGGTGGGAGACATGAGTGGGGGCCTGGTGGAGGGTGCCCCTGGATGCTGGGGGGTGGGGGTGGTGGGAGACATGAGTGGGGGCCTGGTGGAGGCTGCCCCTGCACTGCTGGGGGGTGGGGGAGGTGGGAGACATGAGTGGGGGCCTGGTGGAGGGTGCCCCTGGATGCTGGGGGGGTGGGGGTGGTGGGAGACATTAGTGGGGGCCTGGTGGAGGCTGCCCCTGCACTGCTGGGGGGTGGTGGGAGACATGAGTGGGGGCCTGGTGGAGGGTGCCCCTGGATGCTGGGGGGTGGGGGTGGTGGGAGACATGAGTTGGACATGAGTGGGGGCCTGGTGGAGGGTGCCCCTGGATGCTGGGGGGTGGGGGTGGTGGGAGACATGAGTGGGGGCCTGGTGGAGGGTGCTCCTGCACTGCTGGGGGGTGGGGGTGGTGGGAGACATGAGTTGGACATGGCTAGTGAAGAAGAGGGCGGAGACGGCGCTGTGGAGCAAGGTGGTGGGGATGCCCCCACGGCTGCAGCAGAAGGGGTGGGTGAGCCCCCACAGGGGCCTGCTATGGCAGAAGACGGTGAGGAGCCATCCAGTTTGGTGGTTTCCACAGAGGAGGAGGAGGCCGCCACTGAGGCACACATGGGGCCTGGTGGGGGCATCCCTGCTGGTGCAAGTGGTGCAGTCCAGTGGCAGGGGCAGGAGGCAGCACAGGCCACTGTGGAGGGGCCTGTGCATGTCGCTGTCCCTGACCCTGTGAGTGCACCACCATGCACCAGCAGGGATGCCCCGTCCCAGGCCCGCCCGCAGGTAGAGGGGATGTCCATGTCACCTGACTCCCCTCCACCTGCGGACGAGGGGACCCGTGGCCGTACGGAGAAGGTCCTGATTGGGGTCGCGATGCGCGCGGGTGCAATTCGTGATGACGTGCATGCTTCCCGGGAGGAGCACGCACATCATCACAAAGAGCACCGTGCCGACGTGGCCCAATTGGGATCTTCCATGTTCGGGGGTTTCCTGCATGTGTCGGCCAATCTGGCGGCCCTCTCCTCCTCTGTGGAGGCTATACGCTGGTCGTTCTCCTTGCCGTCTTCTGGCCCACATGCCACCAGGGCCCCCTGTGGACCTGCCCTGACCAATGCAGCCAGCTCGGTGGGGATCCCATCCCTGCCACAGTAGGGAGTCGGAGGTCCAGCAGGGGTGGACACCACAGCAACTGTACCCCAGCAGATGGAGGATGTGCCGGCATCATCAGGCAGGGCACGTGCACAACGGCGTCGGTGGATTCCATCAGCCTGGATGCCGTCGTGCTGGCAGAGGCAGTTGCGTCGGAGGCAGCAGCAGGGTCAACGTGAGAGGCATCATGGCTCGGGGCCATCAACATCGGAGGGGCAGGCATCGGCCGGAGGGCAGGAGGACCCAGGACAGGAAGTGTCTTCCGTGTGGCTGCGGTTGGGCCAGCAGATAGGTGCGGAGCGGCGGCGGGCAGAAGAGGCGCGGCTCATGATGGTCAGGGCGGAGAACTCCATGCGGAGGGCCCTGAGGCTGGCAGAGTGCCTCGAGGCAATCTGCAGGGGGTTGGAGGAGCAGATGGCGTCGTCCCTGCGGACTCTCGGGGCCATGGAACAGGACAGCCGCCGGGACATAGACGAGGAGTTTGATGATACCCTGGCCCGGAACACCACGGAGTGAGCCGCTGGACTTGCCCGCCGCCTTTGTATATAGTTCTTTAGTTTTAGGTTTCCTTTGTTTCTTCTTATGATTTGGAGTCGACGGACACTGCTCCACTTTTTGTATATAGTTGCATTTTAGTTAGGGTTTTTTGTAGGTTTCCTTTGTTCAGTTGGGCTCATGGACCCTTGGATGTTTTGTACATAGTTCTTCATTGGATTGTTTGATTATTATTTTTTTTTTATTTATTCACCATGGAGCAATGGTCTTTGCATTTATTTTTCTCTCTCTGATTGATTTTATTTTTAATGTGACTTTGGACAACATTTTTTTGGATTTGGATTTGTATTTTTTATTTTTTTGGATGGACATGCAGCTTATCTTTTTTTCATTGCCATTGTAGTTTGTTTCATTTCATTTGCATTCAATTTTTTTTAATACAAATTTTTGTTTTCATACTTCACTGTGTGGTATCATCTCATTGGTTTCATGCATGTCATGTTGGGTGTTTTCCCATTCAATTGCAACCATTGTGTGTGACGGACATGGTTTCATTTGCTTTATGAACAATGGGGGTGTAACATGTAATTTTCATTTCCATGTGGGTGAATGGGTTACTTGGTAGGGCCTTTTGGCTGTGGAGTCTGACCATAACGCACATGATTGGGGATTGTGAGGACCTGGGTGCAGGGGGACATGAGTGTGGGCCTGGTGGAGGCTGCCCCTGCACTGCTGGGGGTGGGGGTGGTGGGAGACATGAGTGGGGGCCTGGTGGAGGCTGCCCCTGGATGCTGGGGGGTGGGGGTGGTGGGAGACATGAGTGGGGGCCTGGTGGAGGGTGTCCCACACTGTTGGGGGGTGGGGGTGGTGGGAGACATGAGTGGGGGCCTGGTGGAGGGTACCCCACACTGCTGGGGGGGTGGGGGTGGTGGGAGACATGAGTGGGGGCCTGGTGGAGGGTGCCCCTGCACTGCTGGGGGGTGGGGGTGCAGGGGGACATGAGTGGGGGCCTGGTGGAGGGTGCCCCTGCATCGCTGGGGGGTGGGAGTGGTGGGAGACATGAGTTGGACGTGAGTGGGGGCCTGGTGGAGGGTGCCCCTGGATGCTGGGGGTGGGGGTGCAGGGGGCCATGAGTGGGGGCCTGGTGGAGGGTGCCCCTGGATGCTGGGGGGTGGGGGTGCTTGGTGACATGAGCAGGTGTGCAGGGTAGTCCCCTGTGGTGTCGGCTGCCTGCAGGGGCCGTGGAGGGTGTACAGGGAATACCTGGGAGCACACAGCCAAATCGCGTGTAGAATTTCCCGCGTACCCCTGTCATACACGTACCCAGCCCAATCGCGTGTGGAAATTCACGCGCACGTACCCTGCCAAAACGCGTGTGGGACTTCCCGCGCACCCCTGAGATCCACGTACCCAGCCAAGTCGCGTGTGGAAATTCCCGCGCACGTACCCGGCCAAATCGCGAGTGGTACTTCCCGCGCACCCCTGAAATCCACGTACCCTGCCAAATCGCGTGTGAGACTTCCCGTGCACCCCTGAAATCCACGTACCCTGCCAAATTGCGTGTGAGACTTCCTGCGCACCCCTGAGATCCACGTACCCAGACAAATCGCGTGTGGAAATTCCCGCGCACGTACCCGGCCAAATCGCGTGTGGAACTTCCCGCGCACCCCTGAAATCCACATACCCTGCCAAATCGCGTGTGAGACTTCCCGCACACCCCTGAGATCCACGTACCCAGACAAATCGCGTGTGGAAATTCCCGTGCACGTTTATGGCCAAATCACGTGTGGAACTTCCCACGCACCCCTGAAATCCACATACCCTGCCAAATCGCGTGTGAGACTTCCCGCGCACCCCTGAGATCACCGTACCCAGACAAATCGCGTGTGGAAATTCCCGCGCACGTACCCGGCCAAATCGCGTGTGGAACTTCCCGCGCACCCCTGAAATCCACGTACCCTGCCAAATCGTGTGTGTGACTTCCCGCGCACCCCTGAGATCCACGTACCCAGACAAATCGCGTGTGGAAATTCCCGCGCACGTACCCGGCCAAATCGCGTGTGGAACTTCACTCGCACCCCTGAAATCCACGTACCCTGCCAAATCGCGTGTGAGACTTCCCGCGCACCCCGGAATACACGCACACGTTATTTTTCAGTCAGCGGGTGTCCGTGTTTGTGGGTACCCCTTTGCACGTCATTTGTCCTGGAGGGCCACAGTATAGGACATTCATCATGGCTGTATATAGGTGCTATTTGTTGGCGCACCTTTTGGCGCACATTTATTACAGGCGCAGAGATGCTACCGCCTGCTTTCTTGTGGCGGTCGTGTTTGTGCCTGTGCGCTGGTTTGACCGTGTGCTTTTTTGCCCTATTCGATTCCATGAATACGGGTTGTAGACGAGCGTGTGGGCGTTCCGCGCACTTGCACCCTGTACTTCCCCCGTGACGCCCACATTTTGGCAAGTTGTTCCCCATTCCGAGTGTTACACCCCATGTTCCGCCTACTTTTGTTGTGTGCGCTGCGCTATGTGCGATTTTCGCTGTGGCCTGCGCGATTTTCGCTGTGACCTGGCGCACGCCGTTAGATGGCCTGTGCGCCAACATGCGCCACGCACTTTTTTAGCGCACATCCGATGGTTTTCTCGCGCACGGCCTTCCATGAATCGATGTGCGCTGCTTTTCGTGCGATTTTCGCACTTGCACTGCAATTTTCGCTATTCCACTGCGAATCGCACGTTTTTGGCCACTTGCGCCGCGCTAATTATTCCATGAATCGGCCTGATATATCAGACCCTCTAGTATAAAAGACATAGGGCCTCATTACGAATGTGGCGGCCACGGAATGAACAGTGCCGGTAAGGGACTGGCACCGTTTATTCCGGGCCACCACATTACGAGTTCTGCTGCGGGTCCCGCTCTGTACGCCTGGCCAGATCAGACATGCAGAGCGGGACCCACTAGCAGTCCAGGATGCTAACAACGGGCCCGTCATTAACGGGCCCATTGTTAGCATCTTCCCCATTCCCATTGAGCCCATAGGGGTTCAATGGGAATGGGGACGTACTGGGTCCGGGTCCCGCGAAAGCGAATTACCAGGCCCTCCAAGGTTGGAATGGACTGGTAAGTCCCCTTTTGCCGGCCCGGACCCGAGTTTGGGGGTACCTCCAAACCTGTAAAGAGGCCCATAGTCTATTCTACTAGATTTCAAGAAAGAGGACCGAGTGAATTGTGGAACAGTGTCTGATGTGCCGTTACCATTGGCCAAAAAAATGCCTGCAGTGTAGAGAATATTAGCCCAGTTAACCTACCTTAATATTATTATTGATAGGATTTATCGAACCAGAGAGTGAATGGTATATCTCTTTCTCATTATCACAGGGAATTCTAGCATTAAAACCTCAACATATTAGAGTGCCAGTTGCACTTGAGAAATAATGCATTTAAATAAGTGCTTCTAATTCTTTTATGTCTTCATTATAATCTTTGGAAGTGGGAAGCACATAGATGGTGATAACCTTGAAATATTTTCCGCAAGTTCCCTCTCTGTCACCCTTGAAGTGAATTTAAAGGTGTTATCAACCTGCTTCAATACAAAAAGGTGCTTTACCCCCGTGCCAATCCTCCTTTGGCCCTGCCTCTGGAGCCCTTCATTGCCATAATAATAGGGGCGACTAACCAGGTTTCCTGCAGTGCAATAATGTTAAGCAAGTCAATAGATTCAAAGAGACCATCCCATTGTTCAAACAAATGTTTGCATCCCTTTGAATGCATTTATTTATTTATTTTATTTATTGTGCATTTGTAAGGTGCTTATACATCAAGTACATTGTTTTTCAAAGCACCCACAGGGTAACAGGGGTGGAACATGGGAATAAAAGGCAAATATAACAGTGAAATAGAGAGATGGTCCTAATAGGCCTTGTGAGCATTCAGAACCTGCAAGTGCAAAGAGAGAGAAGGGATGAGGGAGAGGGGGTAGGTGCTAGGAGTACCACGTAGGGAAGTGCTGGGGAGCAAGTTGCAGGCAGCTGTTAAGTGACTGGCAGAGATCACTTGGTAAGAGTGGTCAACTGCCAATAGATGAGTGCAGGCATGTGATAGCACAGGCCAGTGGGTGCCAAGGTAAGTGCTGGGAGAAGGCAGAAACTGAATGCGATTGGGGGTCGAAGGCCAGGACACAGGTGGACACTTAAGGGCCCTGGTCACCAATCTCAGCGACTGATTTATTCCAAGATAACAATAACGATAAGTGGTTAGGGCCGGGCAGTCAATTTTTTCCTAAACATATTGATCAGCCATCCCACCCCTCGTTGTCTCAACTTTCGGTTTGAGATCATTCATTGATCGAGATCTTGTTTCCAAATATCTCAGAGTTTCGGAGGGGGTTAATGGTATCCCAATCTCTCTGAGTTCTCCTGTCCTCCCGATCAACATGTATTATACCCCACTTATTATTTCTTTAATTAAACATGTTTTCTACTGCAATTATTACACATTCATAACCCAATTTCATTATGGCAGCTTCATATTCCATATTGTAACTGAGAAAAAATATATATAAGTGGTGGCTTGAAATTCTTCTTCCCTAATGACTACGCTTCTAATGTCTTGATCAAGAACACAACGCAAGGGTAACACCTTATGTATCATTGCAGGAACCTCCCTCTATTGATGTAATTATCATCTCTATTTTCAAAGTGGCATCTCACTTTGAGGGCCTTACAGAGTGTGTGATTAGTTTGCTCCTTCACTATTGGATGTTGCATTCTAGAAACCATTGTTGCATCTATGGGTGACACTTCTATGCATGCATCAGATACTTTACTTTTTTAATGCGAAATTCTTGTTCATCAGTAGATTGAAACAATAGTACCACATCAATCAAGATATCATCAATTGTTTTCACAACGCAGCCCACCTTTGTTTTTCTTGTTAATATTACTAATGGGCTGTGTATGTTTGCCTATTTGCACCAATTTAGATGTTTTGTGTTGAACATGTTCGCCAGGCACTATAGTACAGGGCACTACGGTCTTTTTGGGCCATGATCTTGTTTGTTTGTTTGTTTATCTATTTATAGAGCACACCAAGCCCTGAGGCATCTGGGTGCATTGCTTGCATAGGAATTAGTTACATGTTACAATAGATTTACAATAAATTACACTTACATCAATACAGACATTGGGTTACAGAAGGTTACCTGAATGCATCTCTTTCTCTCAATCATCTTCCCAATAGATGTATTACTGAGAGGGCCTTCATAGTCAGCTGCAATGTCAAAAGAAATATTGAAAACATTACTGTTTCCCTTCTTATTCTTTTTGTCTTTACATGTTACGGTGGAGCTGCCCTTATTACACATATCTACTTCCTTAGCATTATGTGTAACATTGTCACAGTCATTGTTGTCAACAGAGTGTTGATGATTGCTATTGCCAGTTGTTCTTACATTTTCCTTTTGATTCATTTATTTAAAAAAAAATGTTATTAACTTTAACAACCAATCAAAAGAAAAAAAACAGTGCACGTCATATAAATCAAGCATCATATACAATATTGTGAAATGTCCATTGTCTCCCCAATACCCTCCCCCATAACTTAAGCCTACTCCACTTCACCATCTGCCGTTGTTTCATCTAGGGGTTCCTCCCACTCTGTATTCCCAGAGGAATTATGTTCTCTTCGGCAGGCCTGGGTGCACCCAGGCAGTGTGGCCACTAAGTGTCTCCAGGCCATCAGAGTTTCTGCTTCCTCATCCCCCCCTCTATTGACCACTTCATTCCATATCGCCATTTCCCCATCTGCACATTTATGGAGATCGTGCAACCAAATCTCTACCCTTGGTCTATTGTTTGCCTTCCAACCCATGGCAATTCTGCGCTTGGCAAGTATATAGGCCAAGTCTTTGAGTTTACACACGTGTTTCAGTTTGCGCAGTCTAGAAAAAAAAACTACCATGCATGCCCACACAGATTCCACATCTAGTATGATCCCTTCCTCGATTAAGTGGTGGGCTACTTCTTCCCAGAATTTTCCTATTTCCGGGCATGCCCAGAACATATGTATCATCCCTGCGTTCACTTCCCCACATGTTTGTATTCCTACGTTCTTGAATCGAGCAATCCTCTGGGGGGTCATGTACGCCCTGTGAGTAACATATAGCTGGATCTGTTGCAGCCTCACATTTCTGGACACTTTTTCTGTGGTACTCTGAACCCTCACCCATAACCCATCATTCGTGGGTTGCCCAGCTTCCTCTTCCCAGTCCCGTCTCAGTATGGGTCACCTCCTTTCCCACCCTGGACATCAGCAATTCATAAATTCTAGAGACCTTGTGCCCCCCTATGAGATATCGTAACTGTTTCTATGGCTATGTCGGGTTGACCTTCTAGCACTATTTCCGACCATGTCTCTTTCACCCGCTGCACCAATCTGGTTTAAGTAATATACTGTCCTGAGTGTAGACCTCTACCAGTATGTTAAATTCCATTACCTTCCCATCTTGCCATATATCTCCCAGCGTTGCAATGCCCATAGTTTCCCAATGATTACGAATTGTCTTCCTCAGTAGCTCGTCCACTCCGGTCAATGCCACTAGCGGCACTTGCGAAGAACACGGGGTCGGGTTCTCCATGACCTGGCAAGCCTTGCGCCACATCTTCCATCCCAGTTCTAACATCCTCGTGCACCCTTTTAGCTCTGGTTTTGGCAGCCATATCCATTCTTAAAAAAAAAAAAAAGGATCACATTCAGACCTCAACAATCTAGGCATTGATGTTGAATCTTCCGTTAACCACATATGTAGGTGACTGGCCAAATAATAAACCTTAAAGTTGGGCAATTTTATGCCCCCTTTATCATGCATGTTCTGCAGTTTCCGCAGTGCTATTTTATTCCTGGTATTGTACCATATGAACCCTCTACAAATGCTTTGAAGTTTAACAAAGAATCACTTGGAACCATATACATATATGGTATATTCCCAAAAAAGTGTAACAACCATGGCCAAAGGGATCTTAGCCAAGTATCTCATGCTATAATGTTTGCCACTGCCTTCTCTGTGTTATGTTTGTAATTCATCTTCCACCATGTGATAAATAACAATCCCCAGGTATCTAAAGGTTCTAGTCTCCCAATGTATTTGTAATACTGGTAAATGTTCTCTCGGAATCCCCTTATATCTCCCCAAGAGGAATATACATGATTTCTTAGGATTGACTGTAATTCCAGAGAGCAACGCAAATCGCTGCTTTACTTCTAAGATATATTGCAGGTTTTCCTCAGGATACTTCAAGTATAACAGCATATCATCAGAATACATTGATATTAAATGTGGCTCTTCTTTCGTGTAGATCCCCACCACCCGTACTGTTGCCTCAGATATATCGCTAAGGGTTCCAGTGCAAGGATATACACCATGGGGACCAAGGGCATCCCTGTCTAGTGCCCCTACTGAGTTGCCACCTCTCTGAAATGAATGCTTCCATCTTGACTCTGGCTAGTGGCGTACTGTACAGTAGTTTCACCCACTTAAGGTACCCAGGCCCTATTCTTTTAGGACTTTCATCAGCCAAGGCCATTTGACAGAATCAAAGGCCTTTACTGCATCTAATGAAATAATTGCAACTTTGAGCAAGTCTTTTTCTGTTTGCTCTATGACATGGTGGAGCCTTCTGAGATTGTTGGATATGCTTCTGTGCGGAACATATCTGGTCTGGTCAGGATGTATGAGTTTGTCAATAACTTGTCACAGTCTACTTGCCAGCTCAGCCGTGAGTATCTTGCTGTCCAGGTTCAGCATGGATAGCGGTCTATACGACCCACAGTCCATGATCGGGTTGTTAGGTTTGAGAAGTAGAATAATTGCCTCTCTCAGGGATTCCGGCAGTGTCCCTATTTCTAACGCTTCATTCAACATTGCCAGTAACAGAGGGGGCACTTCCATCTTGTATGTTTTGTAGAATTCACTGGGGAGTCCGTCCACTCCCGGGGCCTTGCTAGTAGATAATAGCTTAATCACTGCTTCTTGTTCCTCCAAAATGATTTGGGCCTCTAGATTCTCCCTCTCTTCAGTCCCCAATTTGGGTAAGCCAATATCCTCTAGTGTTTGAACCATCTTACTCCATTCACCCCTTCAACGTCTCCATACAGTTGTTGGTAGAACTCATGGGATCCACCATTCACACCCTCTTGGGTGTCAACTATTTGTCCATTCTCCCCCTTTATTGCTCTGATCATTGGTTTGGGTGTCTCATTTTTATACAAACATGCTAGCAATCTCCCCGGCTTGTCCCCACCAGCATGCTGCCTCTCTATGTATTTCATGTAGTTCAAGTTGCATAATCTCTCACAGAGGCCTCCACACTCCTGCTGCAATTGACTTATGGTTTCGGCTTCCTCAAGGGAGTTCACTCCTCTACGCATAATTGCCTCTAATTTCGCCTCTGCCTTTTGCAACTCCTGCGTTATACCACCTTTCAGACCTTTGGACTTGGATATAGCTGCTCCCCTCACCACCACCTTAAATGCCTCCCATAGAGTGCCAGCTGATTCTACGCTTCCAGTGTTATTTTCGAAATATTCGACCATTTCTTTTCTCAAATCCCCTCTGAACACTGTGTCTTTCAATGGTTCGACTCTGAGCTGCCACGTTGGGATCCTAGCTCTGGGAGGCAAATATTGCCATGTTAAGATCAGTGCCGAGTGGTCTGAGAGGACCCTCGCTTTGTATTCTGACCGCACTAGCTCCCCCGTCAGCTCCGGAGTAGCATATAGTCTAGCGGTGTATAGAAGTTTTGTGGGGCCGAGTAATGAGAATAATGTCTTTCATGTGGGTGGTGTAGTCTCCATACATCTTCCAGATGAAAGTCTCCCAACAGGGTCCTCAAGGGTTTGGCTGCAGGGGTAGGTCTATGTAGCTTCCTGTCTGATCTGTCCACCCTGGGGTCTAGCATGCAATCAAAGTCTCCTCCCCATATAACTGCACCCCGAGGTACTGGCTAACTTGGCTATATAAGGTCTTGAAATAGGCCACAGTATCTTGGTTTGGGGCATATGTGTTAATGATACACAACTCTCTATTTTCTATCCATCCCCGTATCGCCACCATCCTCCCATCAGACTCCACGGTGGACTTTAATAACTGAAAGGGGACATGTGGTGCTATCCAAGTAATTACCCCTCTGGCGTATGCTGAATATGATGCCCCTATGGTGGTCCCCGTTCCATTTGTTTCCTTATCACATCCTGTTTTTATTTTGTAAGGTGAATTTCTTGTAATAGGGTGATATCTATTCTCTGCCTCCTTAGGTACATCATGATCTTATTCCTCTTCAGATAACTATTGAGCCCCCTGACATTCCAGGTTGCTATCTTAAGGTCTCCCATCTCTCATCCATACCCAGTTCTGCCTCTATCCTCCCTGGTCTTCCTCTTCATTTGCAGTAGCACGTGGGTGTAAGCTTGTTCCCTAACTGATTCCACTCCCCCCATGTCCCCCTTTATTTCCAGCATCATGCACAGTGATTTATAGTTGTAGGCTCATTCTCTAACCGCCCCCTCCTCCCCCAACTACCCTAGCCCCCACCCCCCAACTTCCCCAAACTGTTGCCAAGCTCCATCCCTGGATCTCAGGCTAACCCGCATCTAGCCCTTTCCATGGCTCTGTGGGTGGATACCGCCCTACTAGTATCCCAACTAAGCTAACTACTGGGGGTGCTCATGAGTCCCATCCGTGTCTCCCGTTTCGATCTTCCAGTCAACATAAGTCTAGTTTGTTTACATTCCCCTTAAGCTCTGTATATTAGATGTTTATATTCTAGTCCAAAGTCAATGTCATTGCAATGGGTAACGTTCCCCCTCCCTCCCCGTTCACAGTACTTCTCTGAGGAGCTCTTGTTACTTCTTGGGTCTTCTCTGTGTCTGATATTCTGCTCCTGCTGGGCAGTTCCGTGCATCAAGCCATGTCATCACTTCTTCCGGGGTGTCAAAAAATGTGCCTTGCAGTTGTGCAGCACCTTCATTTTAGCTGGGTACAGCAGCATGTATTTGTATCCTGCTTCTTGCAGCCTCTTTTTAACGGACACATAGTTCAGCTGCTGTTGTTGTACCAAAAAGGTATAGTCTGGATATGCTGTGACAGTCGCTGATCCCCTACTTATGGTCCCTCCTTTGCGGAAGTGCTCTAGGATCTTCTCTCTGTCTTTATAATTCAGTATTTTGGCAATGAGTGGTCTGGGAGGTGCTCCTGGCTGCGGCCGCCTGGTCAGGGCCCTGTGCGCTCTCTCCACCACGAGTCCCTGAGTGAGTGCTCCTCCTGGTATCTCCTGCAACAGCATGTTCTCGACATAGTCAGTCAGATCCAAGTCTTCCTCTCCCTCTCGGCCCTTCTACTTCCTGCACCCTGTTTTCTAGGTTGCGCACTTGCTGTTGCTCACATTCGTGGTGCAAGTAGGTGTGTTGATTTTCATGTCGTTTTCTAGCACACCTGTGTGCTCTGCCAGCTTCCTTACATCTTGCCGCAGCAGGTTAACGTCCACACTGACCACTTCAATTTTGAGTTCCAGGAAGGTCCTCAGCTCCGTCATAGCAGTAGCAATCTTGCTTTCCCATGACGTCTTTAGCTCCGCTATGGCATTCAGTATCTGTTGATCATTTAGTGTGTGGGTCATTTCCCCCTGCTCATCTTGTTTTCTTAGTTTCGCTACCTCCCCAGCCGGTGACACTTTAGTGAAATCTTCCATTGTTGGTTGTTTCACTTTCAGTTTGCTCCCCTTGACCACCATTTATATTCCTGGGAGTGTATGTTCTTTGCCGCCAGTATCTTTTCACTCTGTACCCGTGGTCCAGGTCGGTTCGCCTGCTCAGCAGCGTGGCCACTCTTGTCTCCTGTTCCACGTGGGTTCATACCCACACCCCTTGATCTATACAGGCTCCTATTAACGTGTATCTCTGAGCAATGGGGCCACCCGCCCCTCTCTTGTTCCATCAGGGGCGTCTTTGCTGCCCATGTTCTACAGTCACTCAGATTTGGTTATTTCTTGCTAGAAAACTGTTAATTGCTCTATTATCCATCCAGAGTTCATACTAATCGCCAGTGCGTCGTATGTGGGACTACTCCGTGGCTTCTGCTCTGGTCGCCTGCCTTGTACAGGCAGCACGTCTTACTGCTCCAGATCCCTGCATGCAACAGCGGTCCGCAGTTCCTCCTCTGTACTTTCTCATTACCTGTGTAACACTCGTCGCCTGCAGCAGGCTATGTGCCCTGCATCACAATACAATGAGAGTGCTCTGCCCATCCAACAGCATCCGAGTGTGCACCGGGTGCCCCTTATGTCTTGCAGGAGTCTGTTTGCTCTCCCTTTCCCAGAGCGGGCGCAACAAATATGCAAATCTCTTCTCCCGTATTATGGGTTTCCTTTGTACTCTAGAAGGCAGCCTCCATCTTGGGATTTGTGCCGTGTTTAAATTACTTCCTGAGGGCCTTGCTATGGTTTAATAACCAAGTCTGGTGTCTTTTATATGTTCCGCTCGTCTGTTCATGCAGCATCTCACTGAGGGTTCTCCACTTCAGCTGGCGCTCTGAGTTCCATTGCCGGAGCGAGCACGATTAAGTTTCACTGCCCAATACAATGTATCACCGGCCAGTGTATCTCCGACATTGCTGCCCTCGGCCCCTCGCTAGCGGACGTGCTGTATGTTCCTCCGGTCCACGATTAAGCACTGCTTCTTCTTGCCAACCGGTCTGTTCTGCGAGCGTTTCGCCATAGCTTACTCGCCACCTATGGCCCCATTGTTCTGGCTGGACAGCGCCATCTTCCACTATGGGCATGGAGAGCGCAGCACTGTACATCCAGTCATGTGTCTTGCCAAGCTTCATTTTCTTGGGGAGCTTATTCCTGGAGATGCTTCTCCTCTTCCCACAGCAGTGGCTGACCGATATTTTGCAATAGCGTGCATTTATCGCCCATACTCTGCAAGGATCAGTGTCGGATCACGGGAGCCTTCAGGAATTGCACCATAGCCCAGGGCTCCTTAGCCACGCCCCTTTTGATTAATTAATGAGGGTCAATCCTTATTTTTCACGTACATAAACGCTTGTCCTATTATTTTTTGTTTTCCGTGTCATATTAGTGACTTTCGTGTTCACTCTTTCCCTTTCAATTCGAGGTTCAATATCTGTAACTGTGATTTGAACATTTTCCCCTTTACTTTCTTCTTTTAGTGGAACTTGCTGGTGGGACATCATTTGGCTAACTAAACCAGAGATTTGACTAACTTTGCTCATACATTTTTCCATAGAGTTTCTCTGTCGTGTTACCTTCTCATCAGTATAAGTTCATCTCTACCCTAGTTCATGTAGAATGTCTTCCTGTGTAGTGACTTTTTCTCGGAGGCAATCACACTTCGTGGTGAGAAGATTTTCGAAAACTCTGTACATTTCTACTGAGGTGCAACTAACATTTCGATCTATACTATTTTTACTATTCTCAACAGAGTTTTCCTCTATAATGTCATCAGCACCTTCCCCATCCACCATGCAATAATCCTCATCCCTCTCAGCCACAAACTCAGCAGCATTGATAAGACCTTTTTTTTAAAACTCTTTATTCATAATTTTCCAACATAGACTAACAAATGAACATTGATATTTACATCCTCGGTCATTGCATTATACATAACATTATAATCAAAAGACATTCAAAGCAAGAACCGACTAATATTATACAATCTGCAAAATGACCTAAACCTAATTCAATAAAAATCTAAACCTACACACATAAGACCTTTTGGGGTGATAAACTCAGAGTCACATCGCGCAGGCGAAGAAAGCGATGTTGGTGGGAGTACCAGATTATGTGGACAAATGTTAATGCTTTCAACATCATTTACCATGTTCCCCTTCCCTTTGTCTACCTCCTCAGCGGTAGTACAATATTCATGTCCACCTATATGTTGGTTGCTATGATGCAATGGCCCTCATTACAACCCCGGCGGTAACCAATGGCGCTATTACCACTATGGTTGCTGCCGGTATTGTAACGAGTCTGCCATGGTGCAATGGGGAATTACCACCCCAGTCCAAGGTTGGCGGGCGGTAATTCCCCATGCCCCATTGGCCAATGTCCCATTTTTGCCCCATAGGGTTCAATGGGAATGGGGAAGGCGGTAATTACGGTACCACAAATTGTGGTACCGTAATTACTTCCAAGGTCCCTTTGCTGGTCCCTACTTTAACGGCTAGTCCAGACCAGCCGTTAAGGTCGGGAGCCGCAAACGGACCTCATAATTAGGCGCCAAGGGGTTAACATCGCCGCAGCCTTTTTGGGCGCCGTTAACCCCTTAGCGCCAGGGTCGTAATGAGGCCCAATGTATTCAAAAGATCAGAATCCGGTTGACTATGAGTCTGTGCAACAGTGATGATTGGTAACAATGTTCTCAATAGTTTTAGTACCAAGACATGGGCCTCATCACGAGTTTGGCTGTATTCCCGGCTGTAATACCGCTGCCTGTAATAGCCCTAGTACCGACCGGTCCGGTGATATTACCACCGGATCACGGGTTGGGCCTTAACAGTAAATCCCCATTCCTGATTGGGTCCATTGGATCCAATGGGGAATTTTCAGTGCTAATACTGCGGGCTAATACAGATGGCTGTAATACAGCCGAAAACAGATATTTTCACCTCCAGAAAAAAGCTGGAGGTAAAACAGCCGATTTAGCGCCAAACTCGTGATAGAGCCAGCCCTTAAATGTAATGGTAATACCGTTACCACTGCGTTTAAGGGCTACAGCCCAACTCGTGATGAGGCCCATTGTATAGTACATTCCAACTCAGAAGTGAGTTGTGTGCGATCATATTCATCAATTGTTTGCACTGTGTCTTTTGCAGGAACATTTTTAGTTACTTTGGAAGTTTTGACTCTGTCCTTAACCGTCATAAAGGGGTTGCTGACCTCATAGATCGTTTGTGGACAGGAACGTGAGATTCTTTGCAGCGGTTCCAAAATAGTTGCGTTGACGGATTCCAAAGCCACAAGCAGCACAGAATCACCAGGTTCTGAGGGCATGGTCATAGGAGGCTCCTCGTTGTGGAGTGATATCCCTGGCGACACTAAACACCAATTCGACATGCCACCTGGCGAATTGACTTCAGCATTGTGCTCCTGCGTAAATGTACTAATTGAGTGGTTCAAAGGGCACCAAAGGCAGCCCCGCAGTTGCCGCACAGAGGCCTGGATGTTGGAGTCCAAATAGCCTGTTCTCAATATGGTCAGCTCCTTGCAGCGTCTCCACCCGCAAAGGCAATTTGCTTCAGCATCATGCCCCTGCTTAATGTACTGATTGAGCAGTTCAAAGGGCACTGAAGGCAGCCTTGCACCCGCCGCACAGCAGGTTGGATGTAGGAGTCAAAATAGCCTGTTCTCAATAAGGTCAGCTTCTCACAGCGTGTCCACCAACAAAGGTAATTCGGTTCAGCATTGAGCTCCTGCTTAATTTACTGATTGAGTGGTTCATAGGGCACCAATGGCAGCCCAGTAGTCGCCACACAGCATGCTGAATGTAGGAGTCCAAATAGCCTGTTCCCAATATGGTCAGCTCCTCACAGCATTTCCACCCACAAAAGTAACTTGCTTCAGCGTCGTGTTCCTGCTTAATGTACTAATTGAGCTGTTCAAAGGGCACCGAAGGCAGCCGCGCAGTCGCCGCACAGCAGGCTGGATGTAGGAGTCCAAATAGCCTGTTCTCATTATGGTCAGCTTCTCAAAGTGTTTTCACCTGCAATGTTATTACTAAAAGGTAAAACACCACATGCTCATCAACTGGTATCAAAAACGGATACTTTACGGATTTTTGTAAATTAAACAAACACTGAGGGGCCGATTCATGGAACAAACGTGCGCCGAAAATCTTCGCGCAAGCAGGCGCAAGCAGGCGCAAGCGGAAAAAAACAGGCGCACGCGCACGCGTGCGATTCATGGAAGTCCCTGCGCGTGTTCACCGCGGGATGTGCGCCAAACCCATGCATGGCGCACAAGTCACTGCAACATCGCGAAAGGCGTGCGCGACGCGCACAGTGAAAGCGCACAACCTCAGCGCACACACCAGAAAGTGGGCGGGACATGGGGCGTAACGCGCGGAATGGGGAACAACACGGGAAAATAAGGGCGTAACTGGGGATGTACTGCAGGGAAGCAGACGGAACGCCCACACGCACTCGAACCACACGTATTCATGGAATCGAATAGGGGAAAGCCACGCACAGGCAAAGACACGCACAAGCTGAAACACGGCCGCCACACGAAGGCAGGCGGTAGAGTCCCAGCGCATCAAAAAAGTGGCGCGCGGGAAGTCAAATACGCGATTGAGCGGGGTACGTGGATCTCAGGGGTGCGCGAGAAATTCTACACGCGATTGGCCTGGGTACGTGTATTTCAGGGGTGCGCGTGAAGTTCCACACGCGAATGGGCTGGGTACGTGTATTACAGGGGTGCGCGAGAAAATCTACACGCGAATGGGCTGGGTACGTGTATTCCGGGGGTGCGCGTGAAGTTCCACACGCGAATAGCCTGGGCGCGTGTATTTCAGGGGTGCGCGTGAAGTTCCACACGCGATTTCAGCAGGGTACGTGTATTTCAGGGGTGCGCGAGAAAATCTACACACGAATGGGCTGGGTACGTGGATTTCAGGGGTGCGCGAGAAATGCTACACGCGATTGGCCTGGGTACGTGTATTACAGGGGTGCGCGAGAAATCCTACACGCGATTGGGCCTGTGCGAGTGGGGCAGTGTATTACGTGGGTGTGCGGGAAGTTGAAGAGGTGAATTGCCAGTGTGGGTCCTCCCAGGTCTCCCCTCTACCCCCTCCACGACCTCTGCAGGCAGCCCACACCACAGGGGACTAGCCTGCACCCCTGGTCATGTCCCGCAGGCAGCCCATCCACCATGGGCATGCCCCCCAGCCAAGCCACATGTCCCCCTGCACCCCCACCCCCCAGCACTGTGGGGCACCTGCCAGCAGGCCCCCAACCATGTCCCACTCATGTCCCCCTGCACCCCCACCCCCCAGCAGGCCCCCACTCATGTCCCCCTGCACCCCCACCCCCCAGCAGGCCCCCACTCATGTCCCCTTGCACCCCCACCCCCCAGCACTGTGGGGCACCTGCCAGCAGGCCCCCACCCATGTCCAACTCATGTCCCCCACCCCCCCCACCCCCCAGCACTGTGGGGCACCTGCCAGCAGGCCCCCACCCATGTCCAACTCATGTCCCCCACCACCCCCACCCCCCAGCACTGTGGGGCACCTGCCAGCAGGCCCCCACCCATGTCCAACTCATGTCCCCCACCCCCCCCACCCCCCAGCACTGTGGGGCACCTGCCAGCAGGCCCCCACCCATGTCCAACTCATGTCCCCCACCACCCCCACCCCCCAGCACTGTGGGGCACCTGCCAGCAGGCCCCCACCCATGTCCAACTCATGTCCCCCACCACCCCCACCCCCCAGCACTGTGGGGCACCTGCCAGCAGGCCCCCACCCATGTCCAACTCATGTCCCCCACCACCCCCACCCCCCAGCATTGCGGGGCACCCTCCACCAGGCCCTCGCCCATGTCCCATCCATGCCCCCCTGCACCTGGGTCCCAACAATCCCCAATCATGTCCGTAATGGCCATCCTCCCCTGCCAAAAGGCCCAACCAACTATCACATCCACCCACATATCAAAGGCAATTACATGCTACACACCCAATGTAAATAATGCAAATGAACACATGTCTGTCACACACAATGGCTGCAAGTGAATGTTAAAACACCCAACATGACATGCATGAAAGCAATGAGATGATACGACACATTGAAGGATGAAAGTAAAAATGTATTGAAAATCAACTAGAATGGAAATGAAATGAGAAAAACCACAAAGAAAAACAACAAAAAGAAGATGAATGTCCATGAAAAAAATCCAAAAAATCAAAAAATCCATAGAAGAACCATTTACAAGACAATCCCGGGTCCATGAGCCCAACCAAATGAAACCTAACTATGTCAACTAACTAAAAACTGAACTATATACAAAAAAGTGGCGCATTGTCCAATCGCAACCAAATAAAAAAAAAAAATTCAAAGGAAACCTACCACTAACTATATAACTATATACAATGGCAGCGGGCAAGTCCTGCGGCTCACTCTGTGATGTTGCCGGCCAGGGCATCATCGAACTCCATGTCGATGTCCTGGAGGCGGGACTCTGTCCTGGCCCCGAGGTCTCGCAGGGTCAACCCCGTGTCCAGCTCAAACTCCCTGCGAGCTTCCTCGAGGCACTCAGCCCGCCTCAACGCCCGACGCATGGAGAACTCCGCCCTGACCATGGTGAGCCGCTCCTCTTCCGCCCGCTGCCGCTCCGCACCTATCCGCTGGACCAACTGCTCCCACACGGAAGACACTGCCATCCCAGGGTTCTCCTGCCCTCCGGCCGATGCCTGCCCCTCTGATCTTGATGGCCCCGAGCCATGATGCCTCCCACGTCGAGCCTGCTGCTGCCTCCGACGCCACTGCCTCTGCCAGCACGACGGCATCCAGGCTGATGGAATCCACCGATGCCGTCGTGCACGTGCCCTGCCAGATGATGCCGGCACATCCTCCATCTGCAGGGGGACAGTTGCTGGTGTGTCCACCCCTGCTGGACCTTCGACTCCCGACTGTGGCAGGGATGGGGTCCCCACCGAGCTGGCTGCGTTGGTCGGGGCAGGTCCACAGGGGGCCCTGGTGGCATCTGGGCCGGAAGACGGCATGGAGCACGACTGGCGCATAGCCCCCACAGAGGAGGAGAGGGTCGCCAGAAGGCCACACACATGTAGGAAACCCCCGACCATGGCGGCTCCCAAATGGTTCACGTACGCACGGTGCTCTTCGAGATGATGTGCATGCTCCTCCCGGGAAGCATGCACCTCATCACGAATGCCAGCCGTGCGCAACGCGACACCAATCAGGACCCTCTCCACACGGCCAGGGGTCCCCTCGTCCGCAGGTAGAGGAGTGTCAGATGACATGGACATCTCCCCTACCTGCGGACGGGCCTGGGATGGGGCATCCCTGCTGGTGCATGGTGGTGCAGTCACAGTGTCAGGGACAGTGACATGCACAGGCACCTCCACGGCGACCTGTGCTGCCTCCTGCCCCTGGCCCTGGACTGCACCACTTGCACCAGCGGGGATGCCCCCACCAGGCCCCATGTGTGGCTCAGTAGCGGCCTCCTCCCCCTCTGTGGAAACCACCAACCTGGATGTCTCCACGCCGTCTTCCGCCGGTGCAAGCCCCTGTGGGGGCTCACCCACCCCTTCCGCTGCAGCCGTGGCGGCATCCCCGCCGCTCTGCTCCACAGCGCCTTCTCCGCCCTCTTCTTCACTTGCCACTGTGTAGAGGGAGACATAGAACACAAGCATCAGGGTACTGTACAATGGTCCCCTAGACAGGAAGCAACAGCAGATGAGTGGCACTGTCATACATCACTTCCATCATGTCCCTCCACAACACATGGGTCAGTGCAGGCAAAACACATACAGTAACAGGCATGGCGCATGCCATGGACATTGGCATACATGACCAAGGGACTCATGATTCATACAATGTTGGTTTTAAACTCACATGCATCATGGGTCTTGCCATCACATGCACACACCTCACCGTAGTTCCATCCATCTGGCCTCGTACACCACAGACGCAGTGGATACAAGGATGACTAGGCTGCATCAGTGAATCTGAACATTGTCACAGACATGTGTCATGCATCCATGGCATTTACAAGTCACAGACACGCAGGTCAGACACACACACATGGACACCATACGTGTACATGGGACCAGCACCCATCCCTCACCCCCACCCATGTCCAGGAACAGAGACTGCCATGCTTCCATGTGTCCATTCCGCACAGAGCCCCCCATGTTGCAATAGAACACATCACTGTACTCACATGCCTGACCATGATGTCCCTGCACACACACATACGTACATGGCCTATGTCACACATACAGGCAGGTATCAGACAACCAGCACACTGCAACATGCCCTGTCTCACACAGCAATGCTTGGCCACTTACCGGCCAACTCCAGATGGGTCTGCCTCCGAAGGATCTGGGCGTGGAGCGCTGGGTCTACGCGTTCCAGGACCCTCATCTGGATGTCACTCAGGCGTGCCCGGCCCCCCTCCGCGAGGCGCCGGGCCTTATTGAGGGTCCTGGACCTCAAGTCCTCCCAGCGCTTCTTGATGTGCTTGATGTCGCGGGTTGCCACCCCCTCCGCGTTGATGGCAACCACTACATCGTCCCAGATCCTCTCCCGTCCTTCCTTGTTGGTGCGTGGTCTTCCGAAGAGGGCATCATAATGCCCCAGGACATGCTCCACCAGGACACCAACTTCCTTCTCACTGAAGCTGGTGGCCCTCTGCCTCTCTGGCTGGGGGTCGCCACTGGTCTCAGATGGTGCTTGCCCCGACATGGTGACCCCCGAGGCAGGCGTGGGTGGGCAACTGGGTCCTGGGGCTGGGCTGTGGAGCGATGGTATCCCAGTCGGGAGTCTACTGTTCCAGCAGGGGTGGACACAGCAACTGGACCCCTGCAGATGGCTGATGTGCAGGCACCAAATGGCAGGGCACGGTGGCAGCAGGCAGGCAGGCAGGCAGGCAGCAGCAGATGGCACGTGGGAGGCTGCTCGGGGCACTGGGGGGGCAGTGATTCGGCCTTCTGGGCAGGAGCGTGGTCTTCCGTGTGTATTCGCGTGGCCAGCTTGATACGGAGTGATTTGGCACGTGAAAAATCTGCACGTCAGCGTGTAATTCGAGGAAAGGCCCTTAGCGCGTAAGCGCGTCTGCACGCATATGCATTTTCATTGGACCAAAGGCCCTCAGCGCGTGAGCGCGTCTGTGACGTGACGTGCGAGGGTGTATCTCTCATTGCACGTGATGACAGAACACACGTGGATTTCAACCAATCGCGTGTGAAAGTTCACGGCACCCCGGAACACACGTACCCAGGCCAATCGCGTGTAGAATTACTCGCGCACCCCTGTAATACACGTACCCAGCCCAATCGCGTGTAGAATTACTCGCGCACCCCTGTAATACACTCACCCAGCCCAATCGCGTGTAGAATTTCTCGCGCACCCCTGAAATACACGTACCCTGCTGAAATCGCGTGTAGAATTTCTCGCGCACCCCTGAAATACACGCGCCCAGGCTATTCGCGTGTAGAATTTCTCGTGCACCCCTGAAATACACGCGCCCAGGCTATTCGCGTGTGGAACTTCACGCGAACCCCTGAAATACACGTAGCCCGCTCCCCCAGGCCCGATAGCGTGAATAAGTTCACGCGAACCCCTGAAATACACGTAGCCCGCTCCCCCAGGCCCGATCGCGTGAAAATGTTCACGCGAACCCCTGAAATACACGTAGCCCGCTCCCCCAGGCCCGATCGCGTGAGTGACTTCACGTGAACCCCTGGAATACACGTAGCCCGCTTGCCGTGCTGGTACAGGGTTAGCGCAGCCCTTTGCGCTGGATTGGGGATTTTGATGGCTTTTCCCTGCGCGGAAGGCGTTCTTGGGGGCGTAACTGGCGCTGCTGCAAGGTCGCTGCGCCACTATGCGCCACGGCTGGTTTTGGTGGCTGGAATCCATGAATACGCTGTGCGCGGAAATGGGTTTTGGCGCACGCGGCTGGCGCAGGGATTCGCACGCGCACACTGTGCGCCAGCCGCGTGCGCCACTTGTGCGCCGAATTCTATGAATTGGCCCCTGAGTATTTTAGGAAAACTTTATTCCAGGAAAAAGATCGGAACAGCATGATGGATTTACTTAAATGAGGCAAGTCCTATATACTGCTTAACCTCGATGGTATAAATAGTTTAAAGTGCAGACTTTTTTTGTCAAATTCGATTTGATCTAATTTGTTCCATCGATTGTCACCACATGTATATGTGGGGGGGGGGTTAGGTTAATAATACATATGGAGTGTACATGGGGGGGCTGCAGGGGGTATCCCCCGCATATATATGCTGTGAAATTAACCTATAGAAAAATCAATCGAATCCGGTTTGGCAAAATAAAATATCAATACAACTACATAGATCCACATGCAGTCCTTCAAAATCCCTAGAATGTTTTGAATTAGAGACATACACGGAGGGCTATCCAGCTGAGCCACATTCTATGTGATGCAGGTCTCGTTGGTTGTGTGCTTAATGCTCATGGGCTCCTCAAGAATTCTCCAGCATGGTGTGCCCTGAGTGTCCCTCCACAGATTCCCTGGCACACACATCTCTGGGTGGAATACGTCACAGTGGAGAACTTTGCTTAAAATTAGAGTACTGCAGGGTCTGTTAGAGGACAGAAAGCATGGAACTTCAGTCTCTGTCATCTGTGATTTAAAGTCATGCCCAATAGAGCCAACATGCTGAGGCCCTTCATTGGATACTCACCAACCCAAAAGGGCAAACTTTTCCAGGAACAGATCATCTTTAGGATGGGCAACCACAGGATTGGCTTGAGAAGCCTGTCAGTTGCTGCAGTTGAGATTAAGCACTTGTCTGAACCAATTAACAATGAAACAAGCAGCTAAGGGAACCCATTTTTATAATATGCTACAAGGTGGTTCCAAAGGTGCCTTGCATCTGTGACATGCTATACGAGCGGACAAGTATTTCAACAAATTCAAACACACCAATGTCAAAACCTTTGTTCCTTGGTGCCTTGGCAGGCATTCTTTTTTTTTTTTCAATTATACTAAACCAGGCAAAAATCGCATTGATGGGAGGGAATACAAGTGAGCTCTGCATTGCCATGAAAGGTGTAAAGTACTTCACAGGAACCAGTGCCTTGACAAAGAACACATGGATTACAATTAAACATAGCAGTGTTCTTGTTAGAAATTAATTTACATCAGTGTTCTCAAGCCATCATATAGGGTTTAATAGAAAGAGGTTCATTATCAGTTTAGACTTCAAAACAATTAACGTTTTTACCTGGCCATTTTTGACTAATTCATTTAGGTATTTTATTTTGAAATTATACAATTAGCATGAGTATAAAAATGTATCTTTTAAAAATGTTATTAACCATCATTCCTACTTGGATACTTTTTATAGGGCCTCCTGGAATACTTGCTATAGGGACCTGACTTATAATTCATTTTCTTCATGCATAGTTTTGAACGTATTTTAAAAAAACATAATAAACAAAGTTTGTGTCAGTTGATTATCAACCTAAAATTGAACTATTTATGGGTTATATTCATGAACAAATACCATATTATTCTCTATTACTAACACCACAAACATTAGTCATTGGGTGGGAGACTACCAACGTGTCTCTAAATGTACTTATTAGAATGAATCATTACAGTGCTGGCCTAGCATCGTGTGCACAGGATGGGTGGTGATGCCTTCATTTCACCAGGAAGTTTATAATCTAACATGAGTACATTTTGATTTTCTCTTAAATTCACGTATATTGACAGTATCCTCATCAATATCTAGGGGTTTGATCAACTGGTGTTCTGAAATCGACTCTGTTTCTCATAAGGATAGAAGTAACTGAGTGTTCCTCAGATCCTCTACAGTAATATTACTACTGGCAACAACAGAATCCTGACTTTCTTGAATTAGTTGTTTGTTTGAAAACATCTTTTTAAGTTTTAATGTTCTGGTGAATTTTAAAAGGTCTATTTGTGTGTTATTGAGAGTGTGTTAATGGATGGCGAAAAGGATCATCCCTTATTAATAACTGCGACATCAGCATTTGTAAGAGTTTTGTCAGACAGATTTAAAACTTAACTTGGTGTCTGGCTTGCCTCTATTGTCTCCGAAAACCTTACCTTGTGATATATCTGTTTCTTGCTTTGCATTTATGTGATTGGAAGTAGTCTCCTGTGGGATGAGAGGAGGTGACAGAGAGCAGAAATTCCAGCAAGAAGAAGCCAGATACATTTGTAATTTCCAAATTGTGTCACATGGACTGAACTTGGATTATGAATTTAATGTCTTCCTGTAATGGATGTGCACAAATCGTCTTTCAGTCATCTAGGGCCTGAGGAAATATGAATAGTTATCTGTCTTCAGAGAATCCATATAATCTATAGTCATTATGATCAGGTCTATATGGGGAGCCTCCTGACATCTCACTCCAGGTTACTTATATGTTCCTTAGATTGCATGATCCAATCATGCCAACAGACCTGATATTGCTATATGAGCTCCAGATGTAGTTCACATGTTTGGAGTCCTACAGACCCTAGTTGGCACTTCAAATTATTGGTCCTTTTAATAAATTACATCAGCTGAGGCAATGATCATGATGCTTCGGATGAGACACCTGAAAGATGTCACTTTCCAAGCAATCTAAATCAGTTTTGATTGAATTACATCATTTAATTGAATATGCTATGTGAGCACCAAATACAACACTCTTGCATAGTGGCATCAACATACAATATGTATTACATATTTCGCCCATCAGAGCAGGTTCCTGCTCTAACTCTGCATTGGCCACCTATGTATACTCGTGGCCTCTGTTGCAATATCCAATATGTTTAACCTTGTCAAATGACTCAGTTCTGGAATACTGAAATTTCACCAGGATCTATGATTCAGGCATGGAACGTTGTGCATAATACTTCAAACCAATGATGTCATACGTTTTAGGCATGACATCATTCTTACAATATAAACATGGAATCAAAATGGCACCCACGAGAACTCTAGACAGGGCTAAATACGGCAGGATCAAAAACATCCAAATATAACTATAGATAAAGCCACTGTCATCTGCATGTGCTGCCTGCATTACAATATAATACAGATACTACAGATACTATGACCATACCTCACTTTTAATTTGCTTTATTGGACATGGTCTTTCATGCAGATACCACACTGGAACCTGCAAGATCATTTTTAGAACTGGGTGCATTAATTCAGAAGTCCTGAATTACAAACTGTATAATTGGTAATAGGTAAGACATAATGGTCTCCATTGAATACAAGTAGGGAATGACTAGTACTGTATTAGTAGTTAATCATTTTCACCTGGGTCTCTAGATCAAAATCCTTGGAATTTTCGCCAAAATCCTTGGAATTAAATTATTCTAAGAACCTCAGATGGATAACTACCTACTTGGAGAGGTAACCCTGCACTATATTGCTATCTCATGAAGTTATACCATGTCATTCCAGTTTTGTGTTACACATTACAATGATTCATTCCATATTAGATAAGTCACATGAATTAATACTAAGGAATTGGCATGATCTTCTTCCATTCCATACCAAATTGACTTTCACAAAGAACTGTTAGGTCTTGATGGTTGCGTAGATGATGAAACCTCCGTCCCCAAGTACCGCACAGGCAAGATAATATTATTACTGTCCGTGCAATCTTTGAGGCTTCAGGTGTAGAGTACCGCCAGCCTGGAACCACGAACAACGGAAGGACCCCCCTGACCACTGTAAGGCAAGCAATGAGGTTAGACAAGGAACACAATTACAATGCAAGCAATACAAGGGAACGGCAGAAAGCTTACCCAAATACAGGTGGCAGGACGCCCCGGGTGTTGTAAGTAGGCAGGGGTCTGAATGATTGGCGGCAGTAGGCGACAGTTGTAACACAGGATGGCACTCTAGTTGGATCGAAATGGTACCTGAAGTAGCAAGTAACATGTGCCAGGTGCGAGGACAGGAAGAACCGTAATCAGCTCAGCAAACAATCCGGGGTCAAAAACCAAGAAGACACAGTCAATTGCAAGGGATGGTCAAAACACGTATCCAAGGGAAAGCCAAGGTCAAAGTTCTGAGTAATCCGAGATTGCAGAGGTACCAAGGGAAGACGTGGAGGAGTCTGTGAAGCAGTCCATGGTCGAAGTAATCCTGAGAGCAAAAATCAGTGAAAACGCCAAACAGTACTTAAGGAAGCAGCTGTGAAGCGCTGGTTGAGTGTCCGTTCACTCCTTATGAATGCACCAATGAGATCACATGATGTGGCCACGTGACGGCGTTCTGTATTATTGTTACGGGAAACACTTCCTGGTTTTGGAACGCTCCCTGGAGATGTGACGTGTGTTCCGCGTCTTGTGGAAAGGCACCACGGCACTCGCCAAGGAAGGAAGGGAGACCACCCGGGGTGCAGGATACAAAAGGAGTGCCATGAGGTGTCGCCCACTCGCCGCCGTCGGGAGGAGACAGGTAAGTGGGACGGGGTTTGTTTGGCAGCCTCTAGTGACATGTGCTGTGCTAACGGGGAAGCTAACGGAGGCGTGACAATAACGACTTAGGGGCTGATTCATGGAATTATTTGCGCCAGAAAAAGGAGAGTTGTGCGCCATTCTGCCCGCAAATTCCTGTTTAACAAATAGGGGTTTGCGGCAAGAATGGCACACAAATCCCCATTTTTTGGCACATAAATTCCATGAATCAGCCCCTTACTCTTCTGGGTAAGAAATATCTCAAGGATTTGCGATTCTTAATGAATCCAACAAAGGAATTATTATGTCTTGAGGGTATCAATTTTACAGTAATTACTTATATTTGTTTTCTTTCTCTACACCCCATTTTTTTCCTTTGTCTTTTTTTAAATATGTTTTGAAAAGTATGAAACTTGTTATATTGCAAAACGCAGCATGTTTCAAACGATTATTTTCTCCGACTAGTATACATGATTTTTAAGTGAAAAAAGGGCCTGTCCACGTGCATTACAATTTGGAGGGTTATTTCTTAATTATGGAATTATTCTATTACTGTGCTTTCTTGTTTGTAGAATTGTTCAGCCTTAAGAAAGACCTGGGCGCATCGAGACACTTGATGAATGTGACAATGTCAATCTCATTTCTTGATTAAAATTGCACATTGAATATAATTGACAGTCGTACAATTACATAAAAGAATAACATTTTAGACTGACCAAGCTCGACAGTATGACGGCACATGAAAGCAAGATTGTCTGGAATTGTACATGTAAACATGTTTTTGAATTTCATAAATGGCATAAAGATTTAAAAAAAAAGTCTTAAGAAGATGACAGAAGAGCAGAAAACTAAAACCCACATGTGAATAAAGTCTTAAGATAATAAATTGCCAAAGTAAAGTGGCTTAAACATGTTTTTTTTACAAAAGGGAGACCTATATTAAAACTAAAGCTGAATAAATACACATCTTAGAGGAATAACAAAGGTCAACAAAATCTAAGTAACCCCACTTTTAAAGCAATGTGCCAAATTCGTTTAGGGTTTGGGTCACAGTAGGGGTTACTTTCTGGTCATTGTTGTTAAGAATATCTTGAACATTGCCAACTCTTCTGTTATAACCAACCAGATGACTGTATGACATCAGCTATCAGATCAACTTTGCCAAGAGATCACTATTTCCTTGAGTTTTTTCTGACAGACATGATTTTAATTAAATATGTATTCTCATAAAATACCTTAAACAGATTGGTTAAAGATCGTGGACATTAATTGCAATTATCACAACTCTATGCATTTGTTTATGAAGTGTTCAGTTGAAAAGAAGAATCCCAGAAGTCAGAAGCTTTCAACCAGCACCAATAACAACAATAAATCCTTCTCACTCACTGGTGCTGAATAGGGGCCCTGTACTTGGACCCACATATTTTCCGGCCTTTGTCCCTGATGCTCCAATTTGGAAGGAAGAAACTCTCAGATTGGCCTTGCAGGCCCATATTATTGCAAGACTGCAGATTTGGGAGTACAAGCATTTCCATGTGCTGCATTGAGCTTCTCAGTTCATCCTAGAAGCCAGAAACCTGCAAACAGCACCAATAACACATGCTTACTCTTTAATGGAGTTGGAGCTCAGCTAAAAGAGATCCCCTCACGTGAACCATGATTTTGTTCCTGAGTTGCCATTTTAGAAGCAGGACGTTTTCTAATTCACTTTTCCAACCAGTATTCATCCATTCATCCCTCTCCAGAGATGTGCGATGGGGCGTTTCACAGCGAAACAGTCAGCACCAATAATACCTGATCACTCCCTGGTAGAGTTAGAGCTAAGCAGAGGATGATACATGTACTTGGACCAACATTGTTTATAGCCCTTGTCCCTGATCATCCATTATAGAAGCAAGAAACTCTCTGATTGGCCCTTCAGAAAAGGGCCAGTCCTGTTTTGCCCTGTTTGTATTTGGTAGTACTAGGACCACCCATTCTGAAAAATGACCCCCTCCATCTATTTTCCCATCAGTGCAGATCTACTACGTGAGTTTAAAATCCTAAATCACTATTATGAACTTCTATGAATGCATATACAATCTGAACCCATTGAGTTCTAATCAGTTCAATTCAATCCAACTTTATTTCAGAAACAATATTTCATAAATGTTACACAACACGTTTGCCTAAAATAAAATCAGTTGTAGCCACATACCAATAAGTAAAATTCCACAGCAATATGATAAGCATATAACATACACCATTATTACATATTCCTCATAAAATAATCAATTTTCTTCCAAGCAGCAGCCACATCACTTGTAACAGCACATATAACGTCAACATATTTTGCCTGCATACAAAGATATTTGGCCGTGATCGTCGACCTCACTCCCCAATTGTTGATACAAGGTTTTAAGATTATTTTTCTTATTGCATCACACATAGGGCAAATAAGGAGCAAGTGTTGCAAAGTCTCCTTAGCTGATGGACAAAAGGGGCACATGTGGGAAACATCATTGTACCATCTAGCTTTGACAGTTGCCAGCTGTAGGTTACCAAAACACATTTTTGCATACAAGGAGCATTTTATGGGATCGCCAATTAGCCTTTGGAGCTCTTCCAAAATATGCATATCTTTAAATATCAAGTTTTCATAGCCCATGGCCAAAATCTGTAACATATTCTCTCCAGACCATTGTCGCCCATCTCAGCAAACACACATTTTTATGTGATAGCAAGTGCTTTAGTGCATAAGGAAATTTCATATGTCCAACACCGAACCATTTGCAAACCCATAGCCGCAATGGTTTAAAGGCATTCAAATCTTGAATGAAAAGCAAACCAAGTTTCATATGAAAAGGATATATTAGGGTTGCTACCCGTAAGGCGTAGCAGCCTTTTCAAAAGTTGTTTACTGTCATTGCAAAGATGTTAAATTTGCAACAACCCCACAACTCTGCTAAATAAAGCCTCCCTGCTAAAAACCTGAGCTCCATACATTTGCACAGATTGGGCCACTGAATTACACATTGCTTTTCCAGACATTTTCTCCACATGTTGTCATTGGCCCTGCCCACAGTGTTTACCCATTTGCCATCAATAGAAAATCATATTCCCAAATAGTAAAAATCATAGACTTCGTCAATGCTCTCCCGATTAATATCAAACACGAGATTGGATCTGAGCCTCTGCTTAGTACACCGCACACACTTTGTTTTTGTCCAGTCTTCCATCCAGCTAACAAAGAGGTCTCTGATGTTCCGATTGGAAAATATTCCAATACTCCATCAAAGAACACATTGAAAAGTAGGGGAGCAAGTGTGCAGCCTTCATTTACCCCCTTCTTCACCCCAAAAGTATTGGTAGTCTCACCACCGGTCCCCATCTTACTCTTAATCAATGATGACTTTCAACAATTCCAATGGGACCCATTTAGCCAAGAGCACCTCCCACAATGCTACCCTAGAAATGCTATCAAAGGCAGCCTTCAAGTCGACAAATACTAAATACAGGCTGCCTCTGTCTAACTCAACATACTTATCAAAGACTAATCTAAGTCTTAAGACCTGGTCGATCGTTCTCAGCTTCCTTACAAAACGCACTTGGAGCTGACTAACGGCCCACTGTTCCACCATCCAATCTTCTAGCTTGGTTTGGAGGATTTTTCCAAAAATGTTACAACTCACACACAAAAGGTAATTTAGCCTATAATTGCCAGAAGTTCCCCCATCTCGCTTTTTTTTAAATATGGAGATCACTTCTGCTAATTTGCAAATGGATGGTTTTAAGCCGGTCCGCAAAATTGCATTAAATAATTTGTGTAAGTGACCGACATATCTGGTGCCACTATATTCAAATGCTCTATACCACCCACTGCCACAATCCTCCAGAATCCCTTTGCCTATTATGCCCTGAATAATTATTTACAGAGTCCCAGATACCCAGATAAAATAACCCCTTCTTTATAGTCAACAATTTTCTATATTCCTTCCTAATAGTACATACATCATTCCTACCCTTGGAGTCTCTATTTTTTACTAAATCGAGAAATCTAGATTTTGTTGCTTTCCACTCACAATGAAACCAGCTCTCTTTTCGTAATTGGTGATTCATTTTCCCCTTGCTGGACTTGTCAAGTGGTTGGTGAAAATGGAAGCAAGCCTAGAGAAGGATTCAATAATATCATTATCACTCTCATAGGCAGCATCACATATCATCAGCAGTTCAGGAATCGCCAATTGATATGCCTTGGCTAAATTGGCTGCAACAGCGGTCTCATCCCATTTAAGTATGCTTCTGTTCGTTGTTAAGCACATTTTCTGGCCAGCATTGAGATTTACTTTGTCAACATGAAGCATTGACAAGGTTACAACCAAGAGATATGGTCGCTGTCCATTCTCTCTAAAACCTTGAAGGATTGAACTGCACCCTAGGTACCAAGATCAACCAGAGCATGATCAATATGGGTGCTCTTTTCTCCATTTTTAAATGTTGTTAAAGGTGGTATATTTAGAGGGACCCAGACATTACAAGCATGCAGTACAACTCTAAACAAGTCATTCTGCAGTTTGAGAGATGTAATTGTAGTCTAATCATTTCACAGGGGCAGCAGTATCAGGAATACCCCAGATGGCAGCCTCCTCCATAAGTACTGCTAATTCCCCTTAAGGTTCGTATTGAAGGTTGAAATCACCCACTACTACATGTTCCAGCCCCAATTTAATCACAGTATCCATACCATTGGTATCATATAGCCTATTAAAAATATTAAAAATACCAAATCTTGTGCCACAACTAACCCCAACAATTAGACATTGCAAATCCAATGGTTGAGTTTCTACTATCTTAACTCAAGCATTGAGAGCAGTGTTAATCCAAACGTTCAAACCACCACGTTGATGCCCTACCTACTCTTGTGTTTGACTGCTGGAATAATAAATATGGAGTATTCCCCCATGTGTACTGTTCTGAAGCACACATCTCTTGTAGGTATAGGATATCAAAGTCTCTAAGGCAATTCACCCACCCTGGGTCTACCATATGTTTCAAACCACTTGTGATGTTCCAGGATACCGTTTTAACCTTACCTGAGGTAAGTACTTTCCCAACTCCATCATTACATATATTCAAAGCACAGTGTGGTGAGGGCAAAGTGTATGAGGAAAAATTAGAGAGTGTACTAGAGGGAGGCCCTCAC
Organism: Ambystoma mexicanum; assembly: GCF_040938575.1. Taxonomy (NCBI): domain Eukaryota; kingdom Metazoa; phylum Chordata; class Amphibia; order Caudata; family Ambystomatidae; genus Ambystoma; species Ambystoma mexicanum. Next base: position 262,749,516 of record NC_090933.1, on the reverse strand, counting down.
CTCAATTAAATGTTTAGCTCTGGTGGTTGCAATGTCCCAGCATCTATCGAAAACAAGCCTGACGTCAAATGGTCATTTGGTAAGATTATTTCGATATAGTCCAACCCCCTGCTGGGATCCAGGACGATGCACCCTGCATCCAAAATGTCTGATCTTACTACAGATAGGCATTGCTTTTTATTTCTTATCCAGTGGATACATTTATTTACAAGGCTGTGCTTATCTTCCCCTTGAGATCCACGCCAACAGCCAGAAGTTTATTAGACTCCAGAATGTCATCCTGGAGGGATAGAAAAAAATGTGTGAATGGAACTACTTAATTGACAATCACCAACGATGGGGGACTTACATCAATTAGATCCCCAGTACATAATCCACTAGGGTTAACCACTTCCCCCCTTGTACACACCTTCGGATGATCTAGTGATCCTTCAGTAGTTTCATAGGTTTCAATTGGGGGAGTGAGATTAAACCCCACTTGCTGGTGCTCGAGCCGCAGACAGGATACTAATGTGCAATCAGAAATCCTTGACTCCCCCCTCTTATTGCAAACTTGGGGTTTGATTTTGAGATGGACAACTTGCTTTGAGTTAACTTCCCATTCAGGTTCCGCTTAATTGCTGTATGCCACCCTCTATTTTCCTTACTTTTATTTCTGTCACTAACATTTGTGGGTTGATCGCAAAATTGGTCACTATGATCAATATCATTTAATAAATCTCATATTTCCTTAATCTAGAGGTTTACTTTGTTAATCGGAGCACATACCTGTGTACTCTTATTCCGATCTTGGGCTGCTAAAACTTGTGAAGTCGCTTTCTGCTTAGACATTTCAGCAAGCACGGGATGGCATACAGAGCCTGTAATATTATAACAGTTGATACACAACTTAAATACAAGGAACGCCTCACTATAATAATCACATCTCCCTCCACCCCCCCAAGTTATTAATTGAAAATCAAACAGGGTAATCAAGCCTGACGGGGAAGCTCCAAGATGCAAGTAGAGGCAGCAGTCAATTCATAGATACAAAATAGATACCAAATACATAAAACTGTGGGAGAACTTTAAAATTAATAAAATGCAATATTGAAATGCGTTAACATGCTAAAATATGGAACAACTATTCTGGCTCTAATTCACAGTTATATAAAAAAGGGTGGATATTTTAGAGCAAAACATAGCATACACAAAAACATTACATGCCACATTCTTAGGTACCACCACTAACTGACACTGAGCATGTTATTTCAAATGTTGTCAGGTGTAAAAGCCACCTAGATTTATATTTTTTGGCAAAATCAGTCTAGCGTAAAACCACATGGTGTTGTACTCTACACTGCCTTGAAACACACACCAATAACTGGTCAAACACAAGATTTGCTCTGGAATACAAGCATAAAGCAACAGTTTTCTCCTTTCTCCTTTCTCTTTCCTCTCTTCAGAGAAAATACAACATATATTTACAAGGGTGTCAGCAGCTGTGGAGGAATGCCCGAGCGGCTCAAAGGGCAGGCAAAGTGTGACTCCTCTACCTCCAGCCAGAACTTCAGTTGTACCTCTGCACACTCTGCGCCCGGTTTCTTCACACTAGCAGGGTCTTAATCCTGGGACCTGCTGCAAGTATTATAGCATTGTACCATAATGCAGTATGTACACATTTTCCCAGAGACTTCTAAAACTTCTTCAGCAAAACAATAGTCTTTGGTTGTCAGACAAGTAATACAAAGTGCACAATTGTTCGGAAGAGGTCTTGCAGAAGCACACAAAGGGCCTCATTACACGGACGGCGGTAAGGGTTAACGGTCACCGTTAATGGCAACGGTGACCGTTAACCCTTACCGCCGTACTACGAGGTCCCTTTGCGGGTTGGAGGAATCAACGCCTGCTTCTTGCAGGCGTTAAGTACCAACCCGCTAAGGGACCTCGGAGCTAATTACGGCACCGCAATATTGCGGTGCCGTAATTAGCGCCTTCCCCATTCCCATAGAGCCCTATGGGGCAGAAATGGGAATGGGGAAGGGCAATGGCGGAAGGGGGATTTACCGCCCCTCCAACCTTGGAATGGGGCGGTAAATCCCCTTTCCGCCAAGGCGGTGCCGGTAATTTACCGGCATGGTCCAGGGTGCTAATAGCACCCTGGATTACCGCCTTCCGTGTAATGAGGCCCAAAGACTGGGTAGGGTACAGAGATTCAAGAAGGCTCTATGGCAAGCCCACAGATTGCAGCCCAACCCGCACGACTGCCTGACTCCCCTTTCGACCCTCTGTTGTACCTTCGCCGCACACAGTGTTTTTGAAACAACAACCAGGTGAGTGTTTTGAGCCCAACTTCCAGCAGCTGTCTCAGTCCTCCAGACTACAGGACTGCCCTTTTCCGCCCTTCAACCCATAACCTCAATTTCTTGGACACCTCAGACACTGTGATACCTTAAATAATGTTTCTTCATCACCTATGATCCAGTGATCTCTTAAATTGCATTTTTTGCTGTCCCCACCTATCTTGGTCACCTGAGATCCTGTGATGTATTCAATTGTATTTCATGGTACCTAGCAACCTTGGGATTTCTAATATCATATATCTTGGTCTCCTAGGACTATGTGCCTCACACTCCCTAAATGCTCACTGTCACTGCTTGCCTAACAATCTCCTGCCAACCCTGCTCCTCCTCCTTACTACTCTTACCCCCTTACCTAACTCTCTCTTATCTCTCCACTGCCCCCAATCCTCTTTCTCTGGCTTCCCATTCCATTTGTTCACTGACCACAAAACACCACTGAGGCAACTCCTCTCTCGACTAACCTACACATGAATACTTTGTCTACCTTACCCTTTATCCCTAATCTATTTCAGCAACTACCTCTTCTACCTATGCTCGTCCTGTTAACATTGCTCCAGAATGCCTAATCCCTCTGCAAAAAAATGAATTTCTCACAAATCATTTTGATTCTCATTACCACAAACTCTCAGCGATGGGTTTCAACGAAACCTGAATCCCTGCCAATGATTCTGTCACCCTGGCAGGTCTTCACACTGACTTCTCCTTTTTTCTTACCTCTTCATATCTCCAAAAAAGGTGTTGGATTGTTTTCCTGATATGCGTTTTGGGGATGGAATGGAAAAGGGAGTAAGCAAGTTTGTTTTTAACTACATAACCCCAGATAAGCCCCAATCCACACTGCAACCATTATTTGAAGCACAGGTTTCCACCAGGGCTGGTCAATTTAGGGGTTGCTCAACTGGCTGGAATCAGGGGTCCTGCAGATCAGTGATTGCAAGTGTTTAGGCATAAGGCGAAGAACCGGTAGAGAGATACTGGTGCCAACCCCAATTTTCATACAAAGAAATCAGTGGCAACATGGTTTGGCTCCTATGCAGGAAAATACGGCATTACATTTTGTAAGCCTGATTCACAATAACATTAGACAATTATTGGAAAGAAAGGAAATAGAAATAGGTGCAGAGTAAGAACAAAGTTATTTTCAACAGTATCATCTTGGTGAGAAAGAATAACAAAGGATCTGGCTCAGTTCTCAGTCTCAAGACTCTCATTCAATATGCTAGCTACATATACTACAGATCGAGTCAATTGTATTCTTAAGAGACGTGTTGAGATCTGGAAGTTGGTTAATTAGACTGGAAAGCAATGACATCTGCCTCACTTCTCTGTTTTCTCACAATTACAGATGCTTTCTTTGTTTCAGCTGCAGCCATCATGTTTTCCAGTTGTGTTACTTTTAATGCAATCAGTTCAATCAGTCATGGTTTTCTGGTGCTTTTCAGATGCATTGGAGCCTATTCAAGGTTTTTCGAGACGGAAAGGGATAAGGATGCTGATTTATTTCGGATAGATTTCAGTTTGGCCTTGGAGAACAAGAAAGTGTAATGTCATGCCTAGCCAATGAAACATTTATTGAAGGGCCTTGGTTTCCTAATAAATTGAGAGAAGTCAAAATTGATCCCTGATTTGGGATTGCAATTTCTAGGTTTTTAATAATTTGCAGTCACTCTACACTCCAAATACCTTGCACAAAGATACTTGCATAAAAAATAAAATTACCCATGTACGCTTGGCATAAAATGTTGAAATCAGACAGCTGTCCACGGTGGTCGGGATGTTATCAGCACACATCCTGGCAAATTTTCCAGCCCCTCTGGATTACTGAAACATACAAAGATTGAAAATACAATATTTCTGCAGAAGCTCAGACTATTCATATTGCCTGCACATTTCTTATGTGAACTGGAGAGAGATGGTCTCCACTGGACCGTAGTTTTATATCAGTTGTTTGGAGATGTTTGCATGTTTCTTTGAAGTCCATTGTTTTGTAAAGAATACATTCCATTGCACAATTGGGTTGAGGATGAAAGATATTTCAGTTACCAAATACACCAAGAAATAGAGCGGACAAAATCTAAAAACCTAACCGATGCAACGCTAGCTTTTTCGGAATTCTGTTATTCTAAACAGATCAAGATTCAGGTGCAATACTTTTCATTCACAATGTAGTGACATATTGGTGTTTCTGAGATTGGCTACACTCAGAGGACTGACTTCCTCAGAGTCAAATGGAGACCCCTTACAGATTGTTTTCTTAGCCTCTTGGCTCAACACACAGATTGTTTTTTTTCAGATGGAGAACAAATATAGCTGCTCTAGTGATGTATACAGTCTTTCACATGTATGGTCCAGGAATCCACTATGATTGCACTGCATTGGCTATGATATTGTTTTAAAGGTGCTAATTCAGCACCAGAAGAGTGGACGCACCTACCAACTGCGTGGGTAAAGAAGGGGGCAGTGGAGGCATCTACACAGGAAATGAAACAGGTATTCTAAGCCACAGGTACCCATTACAAAGGGCTTTTCCAGGAATGGCAGGGGGTAATGATGCATTGTGTGTACAGTCCAAGATACTGTCCTATGACTAGCTAAAGAAGGGGAATTACAAAAATAGGGCTATCATAAACAGATGTAGAGGGAAATCCCTTTGGGCGGGCTGGACCTGGGAATCCTCGATTTGAACCACATGACCAATATGACAGGGATCTCTAGAGGGGGTGGGCCTCAAGCTGCTCAGTACGAGAAAACCAACATAACTAGAACTGGGTAATGTAATTACAGGGCGGTCAGACAAACAAGCCACCCTACAAGCAACGGGGAGGGTGGCTCTGTACCAGTGTGCTGGTCACATGACCACTGATGTCCATCAGCAGGCGGCTGTGGGAAGGGAACACTGGATGGAGTGGGGTTCCTGGGAGGACCATCCAGATGGTAATTTCTTCAGCTCTGCAGAGGTGGCTAGCCTCCAAAGGATCTACTACAGTGTTCACAAAGGTCATTATCCAACAGGTATGTTGTGACTAGCTCCGTTCCCACCAGCTGCAGGGTGTCTCATGTTCCGTTCTAAATGGTGCTGACCAGTGCAGTGTATTAAAGTTTGGCGTCAGCAAAAATGTTGCTTCAGTAATAACAAATTGTTCCGGGGTGCGATGTGAATAAATGTAGTACCACATTGGGAGGCAATGTAAAGGAATCTGTTAAACTATTTGCTTCAATCACACTTTACTAATCAATGTAATCTTCGAGGAGGTGATGTCTATCGACCAATGAAATCCCTGGGAAACAGAGAAAAAGTGAATTCTCCAACTTGCAAGTCTTTGGATGGATATGTACATGTGCATGTATATTACATGCAGAGCCTCATCTAGAGTTTAACAGATTGAAACATCTGCACGTCTTCCACTGGGTTCCCAATGTACTTTAAATGTGCATTTCATCTGCTTGGCAATGGAAATAAATCGACCTGCTAATAGCTGGTGGAAAATCCACCTGTCTCATTTGCCATGCATGGAGACAGGTGGATTTTATTGCAGTTTTCCCCGGGCAGAATCCAGGTGTAAAGCCATTCTAGTGAACATCTGAACTAGGTGTGTCTCACTGACAGAAAACTGGCCAGTTTTACACTCAGCCAAGCTCTAAGTCAGGCCTGTATTCTTTATGGAGATGAAAAAGCAAAATAAATCATGTACAAGCTCTTAGTAAAGTTATTGATCAACTCTAACCCTCAGATTTACCAAAGTACAGTTCCGAATAAGCAGCATGTGCTAATGCAAAATTAATCTTCCCAGGTCATTGTGCAAATATGAACAACTATCCAATTATTATTCAAAAAATACCACTGGTGTAAATACACCTGATCACAAGTCGACTATCACCAAAATATGTCTGGGAGGATAACTCAGGGGCAACACATTTGTCTTGGAAGCAAGACAACGCAGAGCAACACAGGTTGGAATCCTGATCCCGCACTTAGAGACTGGTCTCCAGTATTAAATGTGATATAAATGATCAATTAATTAAATAATTAAATACATTTGTTTCTGAAGCCCGCAAAGCTTCTTATCTTTTTTTTATTTCTTGTATACCAAAAAATAGAATT